>NC_057828.1:79171643-79485279 GCF_910594005.1 Cervus elaphus | reverse complement strand
CAGGTGCCTTACAAATTCCAAGTGTTTCTCATTCTTAATTAGTGGTGTTTTATGCAAAGAACCTGCCTGCCAATGCAAGAGACATAAGAGTGGGTTCGATCCTTGGGTTGGGAAGATCCCTTGGAGAAGGAAATAACAACCCACTCCAGTATTCTTACCTGGGAAACTCCATGATCAGAGGAGCGTGGTGGGCTACAGTCTACGGAGCTGCAGAAGAGTCAGACATGACTTAGTGACTAAACAACAAACATTGCACTGTATAGATGGACCATTTCCTTTATCCAGTCATTAGTTAATGGACATTTGATTTGTTTCTACTATTTGGCTGTTGTGGATAATCTGTTATGAATGGTCATACACCAACTTTTAGATAAGCATATTTTTAATTCTCTTGAGAGTATCATATTTCCATCAGTACCATATGAAGCTTTCAATTCCTCTACATCCTCACCAGCACTTGTTATTGTCTTTCATTTTGATCATGACCATCCTAGTGGGTGTGATTTTTATTGTGATTTTTATTTTCTTCCTCTTTTTGTTATTGACATTGAACATCTTTTTATGTGTCACCTGGTGGAATCTTAGTGTCTGTGATATGAGCAGCGGTTTTAAGCCTTCCTGTGGATTTGTCTTGGCTTCTTGTGTGTCTGCTGACTTCTAGGGTGCCCTTAGTACAGGTCTGTTACGGGTGCACCTTTACCCAACACCCTGGTTACCAGGCAACCGTTACCGCGAACCATTAGTGGTCCTGCTCAGCCATTGGCTGAGGCCCAGTGGGCCCCTCCCCCAAGCCGGCAACTGTCAACGAGTGACCGTTAGCGTCCCACTCTGCCATTGGTCAGCGCTGCAGTAGACCCCTCCCCCAAGACCAACAGTCGGTGAGCTACCTTTAGTGTACCGTTCAGCCAACGGTCGGTGGAGCAGCGGTCCTCACGTGGAGAGTGAGGTAAGAGGCGGATCAGGGCTTCTCCCTGGGGCTCTCCAGCTCGCCGAGCCTCCGGCCAGCCGGGGAGCTGGGGGCCGAGGGGACAGGTGGGGTTGGGGGTGCTGGAAGGCTGTGTCCTGTTGGCTCCAGAGCGCGGCCGGGCCCAGGCCTTTAGGTGCTGGTGACCCTCTCCTGCATCCCCACCTCTGCTACCTATTGGCAGCAGCCGCCTGCTTGGGGCACCATCTGCAGGACCAGCCCCCGGTATTCGGGGGGCCCGAGGAGCCTGCGGGCCGCCCGGCTGGGTCGTGGGCGCCCAGCTCCCTTAGTGATGACGCTGTGCAGGGTCTGGGGACCCGGCCCTGAGGGGGCGGCCAGCTGAGCTCTGCTTCCTGTCAGCCATGACTGGACCTCAGAGGGAGACAGCTGTGCCTGGGAACCTGGCCCTTTCTTGTCAGAACAGGGAATAACATTTGTTTGGTTACAGGAGCGTTGTTAACTGATCTGCCCTCCGGAACAAAACATCCGACACCCAGACATTTACAACCTTTCCCCACACCGCTCCCCCGCTTTGCTAGAAAAGGGCTTCGCTGAGAGCTTTCGGGGAGTTTGGGAAGTTTTTAAGGCATGAGCCTCCCGTCTCCTTGCAGGGCCCTCTGTACACCTTTCTCTGCAGCAAAGTCTGACGTTTTGGCGTTGTTTGGCCTCACTGTGCATCAGGCACCTGGATTTGTGTTTTGGTAACACATACATCCCCTCCCTCTTGAACTTCCCACCTCGCCCCTATTCCACCATCCCGCCCCCCACCCCCCAGGTCACCACAGAGCGCCGAGCAGAGCTCCCTGTGCTACACTGCAGGTTTCCACTGGCCATCTGTTTGTTTAGCTTTGGCTGCACTGGGTCTTCCTTGCTTCATTTCTCTAGTTTTGGCAAGGTGGGGGCTACTCCCTAGTTGTGGTGTGCAGGCTTCTCACTGTGCTGGCTTCTTTTGTTGTGGAGAACGGGCTCCAGGGCACATGGGCTTAGTGGCTCCATGGCATGTGGGATCTTCCGGGACCAGGGATCAAACCCATGTGCCCTGCATTGGCAGACGGATTCTTAACCACTGGTCCACCGGGGACGTCCTTACCCATCTGTTTTACACATGGTAGTGTACATACATCAATCCCAATTTCCCAATTCATCCCATCCTCCCCCCATGTCCACATGTCTGTTCTCTACATCTGTTTCTCTATTCCTGCCCTGCAAATGGGCTCATCTCTACCATTTTTTAGATTCCATATATATGCATTAATATACAAATTTGTTTTTCTCTTTCTGACTTACTTCACTCTGTATGACTCTCTAGGCTCACCCACCTGTCTACGAGTGACCCAGTGTCGTTCTTTGTTATGGCTGAGTAATAGTCCGTTTTTATTGTGTAAGCACTACATCTTTATGCCTTCCTCTGTTGATGGACACTTAGGTTGTTTCCACATCCTGGCTATGCGCATTATAACTAATTTACATTTTCAACATTGTGTTTCTAAGATTGGTCTATATGGATGTGTGCAGTTGTAGTTCATTTTCATTTATGTCTATTGCTGTATTCCATTGTACAAATCAGCTACAATTTCTTTAACTAGTCTATAGTTTATGAACATTGGGATTTTTCATTTTGGGGTTATGACTACAATGCTCCTATCAATCTTATTGTACTTATAGTATGGAGCACAGTGTATATGCCTACGGCTGAAATTGCAAAATCAAGGGACATACACATATTCCATTTACCAGGCAATGTCAAATATTTTCCAGAGTCGTTTCACTAAACCCACCTCCACCAGTGTGTGCGAGTTCCCAGTGCTTACCATGCTGGACAATACTTGGTGTTAGGAATTTAAATGCATGCCACCTTGGTGGGTGTGTTACAGAATCTCATTGTGGTTTATTCTGCATTTATCTCATTACTAATGAGCATGAGCATCTAATTAATGTTTGTGTTGTCTCTTATGTCAAGAGCCCATTCAAGTATTTTTGCTGCATTTTTATTAGGCTTGTTTTCTAATTTGCAGGTATTTTCAAGTATTCTGTATGCTAATCATTTGTGATTTGTGTTGTAAATATATTTTCCCACTTGTGGTTTTGCTTTTAGTGTTCTTACATCTTATTAATGAACATAATTGTTAGTATAAGGGCCAAACTAGTGAACAAAAGAAACTGATTCATTGTTCTCAGAGAGCCTATATTCTGGTAAAGTATGGCAGATAATAAAAAGATACAATAGCTAAATGATGTAGCATGTCGGCAATATGTTGCTAACAAAAGTCCATATAGTCAAATCTATGCTTTTTCCAGTAGTCATGTACAGATGGGAGAGTTGGACCATAAGAAGGCTGATTGTTGAAGAATTGATGCTTTCCAGCTGTGGTGCTGGAGAAGACTCTTGAGAGTCCCTTGGACAGTAAGCAGATCAAATCCACCTTCATCCTTTGGCAGGTGAGGAAATTGAGTCATCATATGTCAGGTGACTTCATTACATGGAGGCTGAGCTGTGGGGTGAATCTCGTCTGATCCCCAGGAGAGTGTGCACGTGTGGTGGGGGATCCACTGCCTCCCCTGTTCTCTTTGTGCATCTGTGGTAGTTCTCAGTCCTAACGCTTCTCCCAGTGACAGGTAATGGGCTTGTGACCATGATGAGTAAGCTAGTTTATCACTGGCTGGAGAGCAGGAGAAGGCGGACAGACCATGTCTCCGTTGATTCAGCACCTGTTGAGTGAGTGCCATCCCTCGTCGTGTGATGTGCTGAACACTGGGACGGTGTTCAGAGGCCAGTGAGGGTGAGAGACCCACCAGAGACCGTGGGAACTGAGTCTAGGCGGCACTTGGAGCTAATTTTTTTCTCCTTCAACAAGACGTAGGTTATTAGATTGTCAACGTACATTTTACCTGTAAGATGTGTTGCAGATTGTTAGATATTTGATACAGAATTTCCTGTGCAACATAATTCTCTCTGTTTCCCCACCTGGAATACAGTTTCGTTGTCAACTAAGATGATAGAAAGGTGTTTGTCCACAAATCCTTGAGATCTGGAAGCAGGACATGAGTTAGGTCTCTTGTCCAGTGTTAGGTGATGTCCCCCTAGCTGTGAGGGCCATCTGTGGTCAGGAGAGTCCCACTGTGGGGAGCCGTGGCTGGCAGTCGGGAGATGTAAGAGTGATGCCATGCGGATCACAGATAGCAGGGGGAAGGCAAAAGCTGAGGCAGCAAGGGTCAGTCAGACGAGAGCCTGGCAACCGGGGAGGAATTGTAGAGCCTGAGCCCGTTTTCAGGGCAGAGAGGTCTGTCACCGGGAGTATTTATGAAATGAAGATGTCAAGATATTAGGAGGGGACCTTAGGCAGAGGCTCAAGAAAGGGAACGATGGCCAGGTTACTGGTCTGGCTGAGACAGCACAGAAATAGCCAGGTGCTCAGAGGAGAATTCAAAGCTCAGAGGGGAGCCTTGGTAAAGCCTGTTTTATGCTGAGCCATCAAACTTTTATCCCAGTGTATTTCTTGCCTAAGGACTAGATCAGCTTATAAAGATGTTTAATGGGCTCCAGGTATGGGGAATAGGAAAGAGGGAATCTGTGGACACAAGGGGCTTGCCATAGAGGGTTGCTTTGATCCACATTATCTTACAAAAGTGGCTTCATGCTCTTCAGTGCGTCAGTCACCCTGCAGGATGACTGAAACACGGATTGCTGGGCCCTACCCCTGGAGCCTCTGATGTGCAGGTCTAGGCTGGGTTGACTAGATTTAATATAATGAGTTCTCAAGTGATGCCAACCATGTGTGTCTGGGGACCACACTTTGAATACTCTTGTCTTGGAGTATCAAAGGTGCTTAAAGTAAGATAATGGAGGTGGTCAGGATATTATAACGGTACCTGGCTTTGGTGGATTTCTTCCACCAAAAAAAAAGCAGGAAGCTCAGGGAACCTGCCTACTTTGAATTCCTTATAGAGTACTTGTGAAAATGTAAACTCTTTGGCATTATCTTTCAGACACGACGTTTTCCCCATTAACATGGGTCTCGAATCGATATGTATCAATTTGCTTAAAAATGAGTATTCGTTCAAAATTAAAGCAAGGTCGAGTATTTGCAGCCTGTTTCTTCCTAGAAACACACCACTCCTCTGGAGGTCAGGGCTGCCTGCATTTTGCTTATTACTGCATCCTGATCCTGCACCACTCGTACCTGCCAGGGAGGCGGGGAGTGTTTGCTCAGTGAGCAAATAACTGAATTTAATGTACACAACATTTTAATTGCTATTTTATTAACTTTTCTTCTAAGGTGGCCTTAAGATAAGAATGTAGCGTACCTGACATGAGGGGGAAGGTGGGGAACGGCAGCAGGAAGGCTTCAGGAGCAGGACAGCAGCCTTCCCTTCCCTCCGTCCGCGCGTGACTGGAGTGAGCTCATGGCTGCTCGGTCTGCTGGTCCAGCCTCCCTCTGTGCAGGCTGACAAGCTGCGGTCAGGGGTTGTCTGAGGCCGGGTGAGCGAGGGGGCCTTGAGTGAGGGGGCTTTGGCCCCGCCTGCTCCCTGCCTGCCCCGGCGCCTCTGCCTCCAGGAAGCCCACTCTGCTTCCCCCCACTGCTCCTTCCTGCGTGCTCTCCTGCGGGAATCACCCAGCTGTCCCTGACACGCCTGCAGGCTAACAGCGATTCATTGGCTTGTTTCCACAACTCTAATATAGAAATAACACTTTTGCGTTCTCTAAAAGAAACTGTAGGAATAAACTGGTATCTGTGAAGTTTACTGAGTTGCTCTGAATAGTAGAGAATTAGGAAATGCAAAAAATTTGTTCTTATTATCCAATATCTGCTTCTTTTACCCCCAACCCCGAATCTCTTGCTTTTCAATTTCTTTTAGTCAAACCCATAATTGTCTAGAACAATTGTTTTTAACGCACTTTTTAAAACTATTTTTTTAAAAAAAAACTAGGATTTTTTATTTTAAAAATCATTATTGTATTTCTTCTGTTTGTATCCTGTTGTTATGAAATATTTCAAACACATAAAAAGATAAACTTTAGCCATTTTTTAATTGAAATAAATTCACAATATTGTGTTGGTTTCAGGTGTACAACAGTGATCATGTTATACATAAATGTCTCTTCTTTTTCAGACTGTTCCTATTATAGGTTATTACAAAACACGGCACGTGGTTCCCTGTGCTCTGCTGTAGGTCCTCCTTTCCCATTATGTATGTGTTTGTTTGCATCAGGTCTTAGTTGTGGCACTAGGGTTCTTCCTCACATCATGTGGGATTTTTTGTTGCAGTGCCTAGACTCTCTGTGTCCAGCAGGCTCCAGAACGCATGGCTTCCGTGGCTGTGGCTCAAGGGCTCTCTAGTTTTACAGTGCACAGGGTTAGTTGGATCTTAGTTTACCCAGTTCAGTTCAGTCGCTCAGTTGTGTCCAACTCTTGCGACCCCATGGACTGCAGCACGCCAGGCCTCCCTGTCCATCACCAACTCCCGGAGCTTGCTCAAACTTGTGTCCATTGTGTCGGTGATGTCATCCAACCATCTCATCCTCTGTTGTCCCCTTCTCCTCCTGCCTTCAATCTTTCCCAGCATCAGGGTCTTTCCCAATGAGTCAGGTCTTCACATCAGGTGGCTAAAGTATTGGAGCTTCAGCTTCAGCATCAGTCCTTCCAATGAATATTCAGGACTGATTTCCTTTAGAATTGACTGGTTTGATCTGCTTGCAGTCCAAGGGACTCTCAAGAATCTTCTCCAACACCACAATTCAAAAACATCAATTCTTCGGCACTCAGCTTTCTTTATAGTCCAACTCTCACATTCATTCATGACTACTGGAAAAACCATAGCTTTGACAAGAGGGACCTTTATCGTCAGTCATGTCTCTGCTTTTTAATATGCTGTCTAGGTTGGTCAGAGCTTTTCTTCCAAGGAGCAAGCGTCTTTTAATTTCATGGCTGCAGCCACCACCTGCAGTGATTTTGGAGCCTAAAAAAAATAGTCTGTCACTGTTTCCCCATCTATTTGCCTTGAAGTGATGAGACCAGATGCCATGATCTTAGTTTTTTGAATGTTGAGTTTTAAGCCAACTTTTCACTCTCCTCTTTCACTTTCATCAAGAGGCTCTCCAGTTCTTCACTTTCTGCCATAAGGGTGATGTTATCTGCTTATCTGAGGTTACTGATATTAGTTACCCAACCAGGGATCAAACCTGAGTCCCCTGCATTTCAAAGCCAATTGTTAATCACTGGACTGCCAGAAAAGTCCCTCCTATCTTTTTTAAAACCAGGAAATCTTTGATTCAAACAAGTCTCCGTAAAAAGTCAACATCTGCACCAGAAGAGGGGGTGTCCTAGGGACCCCACACTCTGTACAACCCTGGCAAGGTCACTGTTTGTGGCAATTAAGCCTAGCACAGTATGAGACAATAAATTAGCTAAGACAGATTCAACACAGTTACTTCCTCAACAGTTATATACTGGATGCCTGCAGTGACTGCTTCTCCAGGTGCTCATTTCAGACAGTGTTGGGGAGAAGACATAAAATGGAATCAAATGCTGAGATGCTGTTTGTGCTTCATCTTCTGAAATAGCCTGTGTTTTTCTCCTGTGGATTTTAATCTGACCACAGGCAGAAAGGTGATCATTAGAGTAAGATGGTGTCCTCTTTTTTAAATGCACCGTTACACTGTCCACGGTAATGACCAGGCTCACATTCTCCCTCTCCACGGAATGCGGGAGAGTACACTGGGTCCTCCGAGCACTGGTTTCTGTAAAACATCCTCCAGGACAAGTGGACTGAGTAAGGAGGACAAGCTTTCAGGGGCTGGAGGCCAGACCACAGGCCACAAAGGAGCAGAGGCTCACCTCTGAGCTTCGGAGCTCCCATTCTCCAGGTGTACAGTGGGTACAGTCATCGTGCCATTTGCAGAGCCGGGGATAGACCTAGAGACTGTCATACGGCGTGAAGTACGTCAGAAGGAGGAGAACATCGTATGTTAATCCACTAGAAAAATGGCACAGTTGATCTTATTTGCAAAGCAGAAATAGAGACACAGACGTAGAGAACAAACACAGGGATACGGGGGGCGGGGGGAAGAGGGGATGGGATGAATTGGGAGATTGGGATCGACACGTATACACTACTGATACTGTGTATAAAATAGGTAACTAAGGAGGACCTACTGTGTGCACGGAGAACTCTCGGCAGTGCTCCGTGGTGGCCTCGATGGGAAGGAAACCCAAAGAAGAGGGGACACGTGAACATGTGGCTGATTCACTTTGATGTACAGCAGAAACTCTCACAACCTTGTAAAGCAACTAGACTCCAATTAAAAAAAACCTGAAAACATCAGAAAGTTCAAAACAAACATGAGGTTCTATGATGTAAGCATTTAAAAAATATTTGGGGTGAGGAACACAGCCATGCTGTGAAGGTGTCTTCGGTGTGGAAGGCCGTCTGTGGCTCTCTGGGGAGGGAGTGGGGACCCAGGTCCTGCACTCAGAGGAGGATGCTCTCGGGAGCGCAGGACCTGAAGAGGGCGTCATCTCTGTGCCAGATGCTGAGGTGAGGCATCTCCATGCCGCTTTAGTAAGTGGGAACCATGGTTCTCATTACGAAGGAGGAAGCTCAGGTGCGGGAGTTTACAGTGACCTGCACCGGGTCAGAACCAGGATGTGTACACTGGTCCTGACCCAGTCCATCCTGGGCCTGGGCCCCCCGCTCCTCTTCCTCCCTCCCCCCACCTCTCTCCTTGCCACCTTCCTTTTCCTTGCCTGCCCCCATCCCTTCTTCTACACACACACACACACACAGTCTGCCCATCCCACATTTAAAATTAAGCATAGCTTTTATCATTATCAGCCAACTGGATTAGTCTTCCTGATAATTTGTAGGAATCATATTTTAATGTTCTCATGGTTTAATTTGAATGGTTCACGTTTTTAATTTTCAAGTTTTAATATTTTTAAACAAACTGGGTGCTATAGATGATTAACCTTTCAAATAAAACACTCCAGGACATGGGTCGTTGGATCTGACACCAGATGTATACTTTGAAAATATGGCTGGCTTAGTAAACCAAGCCTATTTCTTTCCATGTTATGTTATATCTCTGGAATATTGGGTTATTCATGCAGTAAAAGCTCTGTTACAGAAAAAACCCTTTCAGTTGTTCACGTGATGGCAGTGAGGTTGGCTCTGCTTCTTACTGATGGTGTTACTCAGAGCAAGAGTTTTCTCTCAACCAGGTGCGATGACCATGTTTTAACACAGATGTCATCTGTCAAATAGTAAATTCAGCTTTATATTCAGCCCATATGATGTCAGAGCTTCAGCTTTCCTAGATGGCTTTCTGACTTGGCATGTGGGCTAAGGTAATGGTAAAGGTGAGAATTTTTAGCAAATGCCTCCTATGAATCTCCTAGATTTCCTTGAAGGAATGTGGTTATGGTAATATAAATTGAGCTGCAAATTATGTATCGTGTGTGGTGGAGAGCTTGTCATGAGCAAGTCTCAAATATGCATGGAAAAGCGTCTAACTTTTCAAATCATCCTTTGGAACTCATTGTGAATAAAAATGTATATTTGAACAAGCATAGATTGGAACAGGGCATAGAACGTAATGGATATCTCTCTTTCACACCTGAGGGGCCCACACCTTTCTTCGAGTCTAGTCCTGAGGACCAGGGAAAGAGAGATTAGGGGTCTGATTGTGAGCTAGGGGTCTGGGTGGAGTTTTTTCACTTTATCTGCCAAAATTGGTTTGCAGAATGTCTGTTGCTAATATTCAGTGAGCACGTACTATGTAAGTGTATGCTTCCTATGCCTGTGTCTGTGTGAATTGTTTTTCTGAATCTCCTACCCCATGAGACACTTGGTCTGCTTACCCCCATTTTACAGGTAAGAAAACCGAAAGGCTACCAGCCGGTCAAGAAGGGATCTAGAATCGAATCCGATATTTAAAAAGAAACGCACCTTTTTTTGGAGGACAGTTACTTAACAATGTTGTGCTAGTTTCTGCTGCACAGCGAAGTGAATCAGCCATGTGTACACACGTGTCCCTCTTGTTTGGGTCTCCTTCCCGTCTAGGTCAGCACAGAGCACTGCGTAGCGCCCCGCGAGCTGCTCAGCAGGCTCTCGTTAGTTGTCTGTTGGTCAGGCATACATGCCAGTCCCAGGCTCCCAATCCGTCCCGTTCCCCCACCCCCTCTTGGTGTCATACATTTGTGTGCTACCTCTGTGTCTCTGTTTCTGCTTTGCAAACAAGATCATCTCTATCATTTATTTTCAGATTTCACATATATCCATTTGTTGTTGTTCCGTCCCTCAGTCGTCTCTGACTTTTTGCAACCCCATGAACTGTAGCGTGCCAGGCTTCCCTGTCCTTCACCATTTCCTGGAGTTTGCTCACACTCATGTCCATTGAGTCAGTGATGCCATCCAACCATGTAGTCCTCTGTTGCCCCTTTCTCCTTCTGCCTTCAATCTTTCCCAGCATCAGGGTCTTTTCCAATGAGTCAGTTCTTCGCATCAGGTGGCCAAAGGATTGGAGCTTCAGCTTCAGCAGCAGCCCTTCCAATGAATATTCAGGACTGATCTCCTTTAGGATGAACTGGTTTGATCTGCTTGCAGTCCAAGGGACTCTGAAGAGCCTTCCCCAACACCACAGTTCAAAGGCATCAATTTTTCGGTGCTCAGCCTTTTTTATTGTCCAATTCTCACATCTAGAAATGACTACTGAAAAATCCGTAGCTTTGACTATCCAGACCTTTGTCAGCAAAGTAATGTCTCTAGTTTTTAATACACTGTCTAGGTTTGTCATAGCTTTTCTTCCAGGGAACCAGTGTCTTTAATTTCAAGGCTGTAGGCACTGTCTGCAGTGATTTTGGAGCCCAAGAAAATAAAGTCTGTCAGTGTTTCCATTGTTTCCCCATCTATTTGCCATGAAGAGATGGGACCGTATGCCATGATCTTCATTTTTTGCGTTATGTATATACATGTATAATGTATATTAGTATACACTAATAAGCAATATTTGTTTTTCTCTCTCTTGCTTCACTCTATATGATAGTCTCTAGGTCTATCCATGTCTCTGCAAGTGACTCAGTTTTGTTCTTTTTTTATGGCTGAGTAATAGTGCATTGTGTGCATATATGAACTGTGGTGTTGGAGAAGACTCTTGAGAATCCCTTGGACTGCAAGGAGATCAAAACCAGTCCATCCTAAAGGAAATCAGTCCTGAATATTCATTGGAAGGACTGATGCTGGAGCTGAAACTCCAATACTTTGGCCACCTTATGCAAAGAAATTGACTCATATGAAAAGATCCTGATGCTGGGAAAGATTGAAGGCAGGAGGAGAAGGGGACAACAGAGGATGAGATAGTTGGATGGCATCACCGACTCAATGGACATGAGTTTTAGTAAACTCCGGGAGTTGGTGATGGACAGGGAGGCCTGGCGTGCTGCAGTCCATGGGGTTGCAAAGAGCTGGACACAACTGACCGACTGAACTACTGAACTGAACTGAACTGTATATATATATATGTACATATATATATATATATATATATATCCACACACACATCTTCTTTATCCATTCCTTTGTTGATGGACATTTAGGCTGCTTCCATGTCCATGTCCAGGCTATTGTGAATAGTGCTTCTATGAATATTGGGGTGCATGTGTCTTTTTGAATTATGGTTGAACTCAGTATTCTGACTCCCAAGTTTTGGCTGTTAACCATAATGTTCATCGATAGCATCAGTGTGAAAAAAGTTAATACAAAAAAAAAAATTACAAGACAAAAAGATGAAATGTAAGAGAGGGAAATAGACAAACAATTACTTCTGCTTCTCTTTCTTTCCCAGCTCAGTGTTGGCTCATCTTCTTAATTCTTTGGCATTCTCCTTGAGGGTTTCCACCTCAGGGACAATTATGTTTACCTCCTCCAAATTAGAACAGTGCTGGGGGCCAGGTTCTGCTCAGGCTCCACCGTGAAGGTTTCTATGGAGTAAGTCCTCTTTTTGGAAGGAACCGTGATTTGCCCTAAAATAATGCTTGTGGTGCTGCTGGCAGGTGAACTCGGTTGGCCCTTTGTGGAGAGAAGCAGGAGGTGAGCGCCAACCAGTGTGAGAGGAGTCAGAGCCTTGGTCCCTGGGCACGTGTTTTCTGATAGGTCTCTGCGGTGGAGAAAGGGGCAGGTTTGGGATGTGCTGGGGTGGAGGGAAGGAAGTAGGCGGTTCCATTTCTACAGAAGTGGGATCAGCCGCGGGCAGATAATCTTTGCAGCAGGAAATGGCATATTATTTCTGGAGAGCACTTCCTGTCCTGAAAGGAAGGACTTATCCACTTTGGACGTTTCCCCACTTGCACGAGGGGCTTCCTAAGAGGAAAGCTGTGTGGTGTGTGTCTCCACGTCTGTCTGTTCAGCAGGGCCTCTGACAGCCCTCTGAGGACTCACACGCTGGAGAGAGGGAGGTGAACAGACTCACCCTCTCCTTATGTGCCACCCCACACTATCCATTTGTCTGAAAGCTAACTGACTACTGATTTTTTTGACTGTCATTTGCTGAGATTCTCTAAGGTCCACTTGTGGGCTGGGGTTCTGAGCCAGGGGACTCTGGCCAGCTTACTCTTTCCACCTGAGGAAGGCTTGAGGAACACTGGTGGAGGAATCCCAGTGGCTGAGGTCCCCGTGTGGCTCAGGCTGGGTGAACTGGCGGGCAGTTGCCGCCTGGGCCTGTGCCTCCTGCCTCCTGGGTGCTGTGCCCTTTCCCTTCTGATCAGACACCCCTTTTCCATCTGAGATGCAGCAAAACCCCACTCCTCTTCATTTCTAAGCATAGCCTTGCTCCACTGGTCATAACTAACTGGCAGGTTTCACTGACCATTCATTTTATTGGACACTAACTTTTCGGGCCAGATTGTGCCCCCCAAAGATTATAAACACCACACACTTCACCAGGTTAAAATCTTGAGACAAATGCTTGATCCAAAGTCAAGGTGGTAACATCACACATCACATATTAAAATCAACTCTTGGAAATAACCTTGGAACAGTCATGGCATTACTTTTATATTAACACAAAAAGGAATATGGAACCTCATGTATTCTTTGTATTTCATTCACCTCGTTCTTCTTTTTTGTTTTACACAAGCGTTTTCCCTTGTCTTTCATGCAGACAGATGGCCTCCACTCTGAGCAGGGGCTCCATCCTCCACGTTGCTATGCGACAAAACGCATCCTATCTGCCTTCTCTCTCTGTTGTATCCCGTTTCCGTTCAACAACTCAAAATAACTAGCCGAGTGCTTCAACATGCTACTTCCTCCTTTCTACAGAGTTGAATGTCTATCAAGTGTCTTCCTGGGCTTCCTATCTCTTCCTGTTACAGCCTTGAAAAAATGTGTTTCCCCAAATTGATTTTCCTCATCACTTCCTATTTACATCAACCCTCTCATTGCTAAGGCAGGCAAAACATACAGCAGTGACTCATGCAGCTGCTGGCCCGTAGGAGAAAAATGGGTCAGCCAATTGTGAGATGTTTGAAACCAAGATTTTTTATTGCGGTCAGGTGTAGGGGCTCCTCTTTGTCCTCTTTATCACTGTGTTGTTTCTCAACCGATACTAGAAAGTAAAAAAATAAAAATGAAAACCAAATGGACGCACACCAGACCACCTCTTTTCTTGCTTCTGACCTTAAGAAACAGGATAATAACCTGGACAAGTCTTACAAAAGAAGAGGCAAGCCAAGGACATGGAATGTTCTTCTGTATTTTGAAAATGGGAAGCTTTGGAGTTTAAAGAGGAAAATTCCTCAAAAAAAAAAAAAAAAAAAGGAAAGAAACAACAAGAACTGTTTTTAAAGACTGTAGGTCAAGTTGGGGACTTCTTTCTTGTTTAAGCTCAAGAAAATTAGGCTCCTTATGGATTCTTTCGAAACTCATTTCATGGCCCCTTAATTCACACCATTTTTCTTGTCCCTAGCAGTCACAAATCTCAAATAATTAGGCCAAAGTTGGCCCCACTAAGAAATCAGTGGATGTGCTGGGGGAGATGGTGAGGTGGAGGTGGGAGAAGTTGGAAAAAACACATTCATCATTCCTGGCTCTTTATACACCCATGACTGATTCATATGAATGTATTGCAAAAACCACTACAATATTGTAAAGTAATTAGCCTCCAATTAAAATAAACAAATTAATTTACCAAAAAAAATTCCAATTTCTGAAGGAGATGCTCATGTCAAGTGGGAAAGCATGCATGTATTTGAAAATTCAGAGAACACATGATTTATATTAGTGTTATTTTTCTTGATTTGAAGAATAAAGGTGCTGCAGTATTGCATGTTTTGAAACAAAGCATAAAACACACAGACTTGTAATGCTGCACAATTACTGTGTCTTAAATTTATGTGAAATTGCTCAAAATGTTCTCTTTAAAGGTGAGCTTGTTGATCTTTTCCAGGACGTTTTGGTTTCTTGGTCACTTGTCCTCTGTGGGGTCATTGTAGAGCTCCTCCGGCTCTGGCTGGGGATGGGGGACACGCTGACTCCCATCTGCAGCGGTTTTCATGCCCAGCATTGCTACATCTGTGTCGGCCTTGTGCCTGGAGCAGGCTTTAACTGTGACTATCAGAACAGACGATAACCACGGCGGCCCCACAGCCCTCTTTATCTCCATACTCAGAACACTGCACTTAGAGTTGTCATCTTGAGCACAGAGAAGCTGAGTCATGCTGAGGCCTGAGTTTCCTGAGTTTCCTGATGTCCCTTGGACATCTCTGTGGCCTCTGGCTACTCTCAGGACCTTCTCAGTGTTGCCACAACTCTGCATGTGCCTGGAGCACTCCCGCTAGGTGATGTGGGAGCCAGGACCAGGTGAAGCAGGAACTCAGGTGATGGCAGTGTCAGGATAAAAACGTAGATAGAAGATTGGCAAGGTGCACATGTTAAGTTCATATGTATGTATAAATGTGTATATATGTATATGTGTATGTGTGTAAATATGTATCTGTGTATATATGTATGCATGTATGTATATATGTGTGCACGTATATTTGTGAGTAGTGTGTATACATGTATGAATGTATTTGCATGCATGTATATGTGTGTGTATATATATATGTGTATGTGTATATATATATATGTATGTATATGTATATGTGAGAAATAGATGCACAGTCATGGAAAACAAACCTATGGTTTCCACAGGGGAAAGCGGGGGAGGGCTAAATTAGAAGTTGGGATTAAAAGATACACTATATATGAAACAGGTAAACAACAAAGTCCTACTGTTTAGCACAGGGAACTCTACTCAATATCTTGTAATAACCTGTAAGGGAAAAGAACCTGAAAAAAAATGTATATGCACACACACACACATATGTATAACTGAATCTCTTTGCTATACACCTGAAACTAACATAACATTGTAAATCACCTATACTTCCATTAAAAAATTAGGTACAGTACCTCTTTTACATTAGATATTTTAAAAATATTTAAAGGGTTGTAATGCTATAAATTTCATCAGCTCTCCAGATTGTTTAAATCTTGTGATTGAGAGAGCCCCCTGTCCTCTAATTCACATCATACTTAGAAAAATAAACAATAGATTCAAGGAAAGAGAAATTCATTTGTGGAACTTCTGTTCTGAGGGCTTGGGAACATCCCGTCCACCTCGTCCTCCCCCTGTGAATGTTTCATCATGTCATTTTAAACCATGAGTCTGAAAATCCCTTCCCATCTCGACCACAGTGCACATTCCAGGAAAGACAGTGAGTCCGCAGAGCAAGCCCCCAGCTCCGGCTCAGCGCTGCCGGCACCTGAGGGGATGCTGGGGCAGCAGCTCCTGCTTGGGGTGAAACAGCCTGAGCGATGGGGACCGCTCAGCAGGCAGAGCTGCCTGGATGGGATGGCTGATCTCTCAAATCCGTGTGGCTGGAAGAAGGGTTCAAATCAGAGTCTTTTTTTCCATTTAAATAAGTTTTGTTATTTCTCTTAATGCTGGAGTAAAGAACATTCATTGTAGAAATTTTAAAAAGCTCAGCATGAGAAGCCCACCTTGTTGATTGATCACATCGGTAGCATTGTGGTACTTTTATTGCCCTTCTCTCTTTCTTCCTTTGGGTTGTGATTGTTCTGCGTAAGGTTTTCTAGCCTACTTGTGAATTTCTAGACTACTTACATTTTCCTACTAATGAATGGTTTTCTGTGTAATTAAATATTTTAAGTTCTGATTGATAATAACTGCATTTACCTCTCATGTACAAATAACTTTGGTTATCTGCCCAAAGGGTAAATTCATTCTACTTTTAAAAATGCCTACAAATTTTATCATGAAATAATGTAAAAGTGTGAGAAAGGCAGACTTTGTATCTGGTCCTCATCCACCTCTTCCTTCTGATACCTGCTCTTGTCCTAGTGTATAACACATACCACCCCTAATGACTGTGGTCTGTTCAGGCTTATCTCTCCCAGAACAACCTGATGCTTGAAAATCAAACCTTTCTCCTGAACCCAAATGACACCTTTATTTTAGGACATTGCTCAGAAATTCTACTCTTTTCTAGATATTTGCATATGATGGGTATACTGTAAATGTAGAGAAGCAAATCTCTCACCAAATTTTAGTTAGTGCATCCTCAGCCTGTGTGTGGCAGGCATCCTATGGAGGAGACAACCAACTCTGTGAGCATTTGTGGCCAGTTCTGCTTAAGGGGCCAAAATTCTTTCCCACTTAGTTCGTGGTTTTGGCACCTGTCTCCCCAGTAATATTGTCAGTTCCTTTAATAGAGGTCCAAAGAGTGGAATTTCTTGTTTCAGCTCAGTGCTTAATACAATTCTTGGAATGTTGCAAATGATGATGATAAAAAGCAGCTTATTTAATTGGAGTGGAGAGACAGGACACTCAAACTTGAAATCATGAGACGTGTCCAGTCTCAGCAATGAAGGGATGGATGTTCCTTCTAATACTAGACCCAGGGCAGAAGTCATGTGGAGAAAGGCTAGTGGAGGCACATTTATTGGGCGGATTTGCCTGATAAAAGAGAGATTGGGTGATAGTAAGCAGAATAGTTAGGCTTATGTCTAGGGTTAGAACATTTTAGGTACATGGAGTAAGTTTTGAGATAGTATCCCCCAGAGTCATAATGTTGTCAGAATTTTTAAAGAGCCTGGCATTCTTTTCTGTTGAACCATATCCAGGGAAACAGATAATTCTAGTCATCAGAGCCACGTTTCCACGAGCGGAAGCTGAGTAATACTCTGCTAAGTGACCGAGATAAGGACATGCCTGGCATCACACTCCTTTGGCATTCCTCCTCCTCTCCTAAAGCATTCTTTGTTTTCTAACTATCTTACCCATCCTTCAAGATTCAATTCAAATATTCTTCACTTACTGATGCCCTTGTTTAACTCTGCAAACCCTAAGACTTCCTTTTCTGTATTCTCACAACATTCTTGTTCTATGTTCACAAATATTTCCTTAATTACTTGTTTGTTTTTCATTTTGGCCTTGCTGGGTCTTCATTGTGGTGCATGGACTTTGTCTAGTTGCAGAGTGTGGACTTAATTGCCCTGCGGCATGTGAAATCTTAGTTCCCTGACTAAGGATTGAACCCTTGTCCCCTGCATGGGAAGGCGGATTCTTAACCACTGGACTACCAGTGGAAGTCTCTGTTCACGAATATTTACTTATCACATGTAGGCATCATGGTGCTATTGAATGTCCCCCCAACCCCACTGTCCTGGTAACTCATCAGGTGTAGGGACCGTGTTCTGTTTTGCTTTGAATTCCATGGACTTATCACAATCCACTGTCCACAGTAAGGACACAGCAGTTCTACCAAGTGATTGAATGACGGTCTACAAAGCATACTGCAAGTTTTGACAAAGCCAGTAGAGCCAAGCACAGTGACAGGGTTCTTTCTCCCTCTCTTTCTTGGACTGTCTGGACCAGGATGCACAAAGAGATTGGGGTATTTAGGCTCAGTGTGGGACGTCTAAGGCCGTGCCTTCCTGCTGCCCATCCTTTGCCTTAGATCACCCTCCTCAGACCCTAAGGCCAGTTTCCTGTTTCTAAGTGTACTGGGCCTGTTCCTACCTCAGAAACTTTTTCTCTTTTGGGTCCCTCTCTGCTTGTGTGACTCAATTCATCACTACATTGTATCTCGTGTCTTCAGGGAACACTCTCTTTTCATTTCGGCAGCATTGCATAACTTACAGGATTTTAGTTCCCTGACCAGGGATTGAACCCGGGTCCTAGGCAGTGAGAGCATGGAGTCATAACCACTGGACTACCAGGGAATGCCCTGATCACCCTGTTTTAAAGACCCATTTCTCAACTTCTCTGTATCCTGATTTATATTTCTGTATAACACTTACACTGTTTGACATTATAAGACACATTTTTCATCTACATGTTTGTGGGTATCCTCTTCTAGACTATAAAATCCTCAAAGAAATGGATGTTTTTTTTCATTGCTCCATCCCCAGCACTCAACACAGTGTGTGGGATAAGATAGCTTGTGAGTAAATGTTTGTTGAATGCTCAGTAAGCTTGCCTGCTCTGTCTGGGTCTAAGAGCTAAATGACAGCTTAGATGAGTTGAGTTTGCATTGGTATGCAAAACACAATTATCTTTTAAGAAGAAAAGTGAAGGAATTTTTTATTGTAGAATAACATTCATGTAAATTGTAGTATTTCTCATTAAAAATCCTATTGAGTAACTCTTATTCCACAAATATGTCCAGTGGTTTTTGACAACAATACAAAAACAATGCAATAGAAGAATAGACTTTTCAACAAATGGCACTAGAGAAATAGAACATCCGTGGGCAGATAAATGAACCTCAAACTAAGCTCCCCCCCACCGCCGCCAATTAACTAAAAATGTATCATGCAAAATAGGAAATGTAAATCTATCAAACTTTGAGGAAAAACATAGGAGAAAAGTTTTGGAACCTAGAACTAGGCAAAGAATTTATAGACTTAACATCCAAAGAACAATTCATACAAGAAAAAATAGAGATATTTGACCTCATCAACATGAGAAACTTCTGCCCTGTAAAAGACCCGGTGAAGAAGATGAAAAGATAACCTACAGATTGGGAAAAAATACTTGCAAATCACATATCTGACAAGTGTCTTGTATCTAGACTATGTAAAGAACTCTCAAAACTCAACAGTAAAAAAAAAAAACAAAAGCAAAACAAAAAACTCTCAAACAGTCCAATTAGACCGCCACAACACTGCAAAGCAATTAAATTATCCTCCTATTAAAAAAACAAAACAAAAATATGAACAGACATTTCACCAAAGGAGTATACAAATGGCAGATACGCACATGAAAAGGTGTTCAACATCTTTAGTCATCAGGGAAAAATGCATATTAAGATTATAACAAGATATGACACAACTAACAAAATGACTAAAGTAAAATGCAGTGACCACCCCGAGTGCTGTTGGGGGTAAGAAACTGGGTGGCTCGCACCTTGGTGGCTGAAATATTCCATGGTGCCTCTGCTCTGAAGAACAGTTTGGCAGGTTTTTTTTTTTTCTTTTTCCTAACTAAACATGCACGTATCATACAACCCAGCATTTACACTGTTTGGCATCTATCCAGAGAACTGAAAACTCATCTTTAGGTAAAACTCTGCATGTGAATATTCATAGCAGCTTGACTTATAGCAGCCCTAAACTGAAAATAACCCCAAAGTCCTTCAGCAGGTAAGTGGTTAAATCAACCGTGACAGCACATCCAGACCATGGAACAGTCCTCGGCAACAAAAGGAAATAAGCCACTTGAGGTCTGGATGGGTCTCAAGGAAGTTTCTCTGAGTAGAAAAACATGACGTTTCATATGATTCTGTTTAAGTAACAGTATTAATACAACATCAATCCTAAAGGAAATCGGTCCTGAATATTCATTGGAACGACTAATGCTAAAGCTGAAGCTCCAATACTTTGGCCACCTGATGCAAAGAGCTGACTCATTGCAACAGACCCTGATGCTGGGAAAGATTGAAAGCAGGAGGAGAAGGGGACGACAGAGGATGAGATGGCTGTGTGGCATCACCGACTTCATGCACATGAATTTGAGCAAGCTGCACGATTTGGTGATGGACAGGGTAATCTTGCGTGCTGCAGTCCATGGGATCACAAAGAGTCAGACATGACTGAGTGACTGAACTGAACTGATTAAGACAACAGAATTATAATGATGGAGAACAGATGAGCGGTTGTCAGATTTTAGGGGAGGGGAGCAAGGAAGGGCTTGTTAAGGGATAAAGGGATGAGACAAGGGAGCATTTGCTGCTCTGGATGTTGATTCTGGTCATGATGACACGGATTTGCACATGTGATAAAACTGCATATTGTGATTTTAAAATAAATAATAAAATAAGTACTAAATAATAAATAAGTAATAAACAATAAAATAAAAATAGAGACTTCCCTGGCAGTCCAGTGGTTAAGGCTTCACCTTCCAATGCAGGGGGTGTGGGTTCCATCCCGGGTTGGGGAGTTAGGATCCCACATGCCTCGTGGCCAAAAAACCAAAACATAAAACAGAAGCAATATTGTAAAAATTCAGTAAAGACTTTAAAAATGGTCCATAGCAAAGAAGTCTTAAGAAATAAATAAGAAATAAAATAAACAAGAAAGAATAAAAATGAACGGCAAAATTGCACATATACGCACACACACATACACATAAACAAGTGCATGTAAAACTGGTGGAATCAGAGGAGCATTTCTGTAACTTAGAGCTGATGGCAGGAGAATTAGGTTGTCACTCAGTTTATTAGGGTGTTACAGAGACCCGGCAAGAGATGCACGTCTAGCAGTGCTTACCCCTTGACACGGGAGAGGAAGCTTCCTGCTAGTGTGTTCTGCTGGTTTCCCAGGCCTGCTACAGCAAGTCACCGCCAGCTGGGTGGTTTGTGGTGCGTGGTGGTTTCGTCGCTAAGCCGGGCCCAACTCTGGGCAACCTCATGGATTGTAGCCTGCCAGACTCCTGTGTCCATGGATTTTCCAGTCAAGAATACTGCAGAGGGCTGCCATTTCCTCCTCTGGGGAAATCTTCAGGGACTGAACCTGGGTCTCCTGCATTGGCAGGCGGATTCTTTGAGTCACCAGGGGACCCTGGATGGTTTAAAACACCACCATTTATTCCCTCTAGCTCTTGAGGCTAGAAGTTTGAAAGCAGGGTGCCGGCAGGCCTGCGCTTCCTCTGAGGCTCCCTCTGGTCGTCCCTTGCAGTCGTTGGCGTCTCTCTTTCCCTGTGTCCTTCCTCTCATAAAGACACCAGTGTTTTAAAATTAGTATTTAATTACTTTTGGCTGAAACAGGTCTTGGTTGTGGCAGATGGGAATCTTAATTCCCCAACTAGAAGTCAAACCTGTGTCCCCTGCATTGGAAGGTGGATTCTTAACCAGTGGACCACCAGGGAAGTCCCGACCGCTTGTTGCAAAGACCCTATTTCCAATAAGGTCATGCTTAGGGGTACTAGGAGGATTTGAATATATCCTTCTGAAGGACACTGATCAACCCCCGATGGCTGTCACTGTTTTCTTTAGAAGTGAGGGTGGGTGGGAGGGCACGTGTGTCTACATGTAGCTGATCCATGTTGGTGTACGGCAGAGACTAGAATGACATTGCAAAGCAGTTGTGCTCCAATTAAAAAATAAAAATAAATTACCTAAAAAAAGAAAGGGGAAAGTCTTGTACCAACCTTGAGGCAACATGAATCTCTTAGTTGTAGCCAGGTATTGACTCAGGAAACATGCATGTCTGTCCACATGGAAAGTATTGGTGGTCACTTGCTGGTTTGGGGGAGCAGTAAGGGAAACTATAGTTGACACCCCCTGCCTGTGAAGGAAACACAGCATCTATGTTGTTAGGATTCTCCCCAGTTTCCCCTGCCTCAACACCTCTTACCCGCTTCACATAGCCTGTTAGTGACAGACTCAAGACAGAGTTTCCGTGAGTGAAACTCAGTTTGCACTAAAGGAAAATGCCTCTCTGTGTGGACACGCCTGAGGTGTGACCGTCTTGCCAGATTCACTGCTTACTTTGCTTTTCAGCCAACACAGGCATCATTTTAGGTAAACATCATTTATATGATGAAAAATAGGGTAAACCTGTCTTACATCACGATGCTTCTAACCGGGACAGGAAGTCAAATCATAAGCCCAAGCACATATTCCTTCTGGAAAATCTGTTAAAGGAAGGAAGTTCCTGGAGGGATTTTTAATCCTCCTGCACATGAGCTTGTTTTTTTTTTTTTTTTTGAGGGTCATTAAAAAAAAAATCTGTACAAAATGGGCTGTAGGGCACTCATGACACACTTGGGGAAAATGTATAGCGCTGCATTATCATGCTAAAAGACACAGGTCACAGGATCCCTGCCTAGCTGAGTAAGAACATCACGTGCAGAAGCGGCAGGTGTGCTCAGAGATACCGGCTTGTTGGAAGGAGCTAGCAGTGGCAGGAGCAACTTAACTCAAAAGTTCTGCGGATAGGACCAACCCAAAGAAGAGAAACCTGGATGGAGTGAGAAAATAGAATTTTTCCTTTTCCTAAAGAAAATTGCTTTTTTGTATCTCCGGAACCCAGAAACCAATAGATGCTTAGTACCCTAGAGGGGAATGCATTTCTCACAGCAGTGCTACTTTTCTGCATTTATTCCTTCTTTCATTCACTCAAAATTATTTGCAGAGCAGATGCCAGGCATTTTGCTGGGAAATCACAGTAACGGACTCAGAGATGCAAACCAAGTCATTAGGGACCAAATGACATTCACAGGCCCAGGAAAGGAGAGGCAGGGCAGAGAGAGCCCAGAACAGGTGAGCAAGCTTCAGTGGATAGAGATGAAGATACTGATGCTGGAGTTTGCCTGAAAAACCATTTAATCAGTGTCAGTATCAGGATGAGATAGAGTCGGTTGTCTGCTCTGTAGGTGAAACGGGGTTCAGAACTGAGATCAATCTCCCTTCTGCTCACCAGAGTTACAGGGTATGCACTTTGCCCCCTTCATCCCAGACATCATTCTTCCAAAAGCTACCCTGACTGCTGCAAATAGAGAAGGGCAGCAAGAGTGAAAGCAGGAAGACAGGACGATCCAGGATGGTGGTTCATGGAGAGAGCAAAGTGGGTGGGTTCATCTGTTTTGGGGAAGGAGCTGAGGAGGAGCGCGGACAAGAGGAGCAAGAGACTTAAAGATGCCCCCTGGGTCTTTGGCTTGAGCAGCCAGAGGGTGATATTGCCTTTTATGGAGAAATAAAAGACTAGGGAGGGCCAGTGATGGGAAAGGGCCTGATGTCTTTGAGGAACTGCAGGAACAAACATGACTGGAGAATGGAAATTGGGGGGGGAGATGAGGTGGTTCAGTGGTGGGGTTGTTCTTGGACCATCAGGGTCTGTCTTTATTCCCCAGGGGAAATGAAATCTCATTCTTTCTCTCCCCACCCCATGATTAGATGTAGTTCAGGTCTTGCTTCTGTATACATGTATGACTGAATCGCTTTGCCATTCACCAGAAGCTAACACGATATTGTAAATCAACTATACTTGTTTAAAAAAGAAATACTGTGTCTTTTGAAAACAATGATTTACTTTTTTAAATCATCTGAGACACTAGAGAGATAGCAAACATTTTTTTAATATTCTCCTTTCCTTGACCGTCCAATTTAGCTCTCTACCCTCTTTGCAATGGTAGTTTCAGTAATTCATTGCCAGAATTGTTATTTCTGTTTGTTGTTGTTCAGTCTCTAAGTCGCGTCCGGCTCTTCGCAATCTCATTGAGTGCCTCACGCCAGGCCCCCGTCCTTCACTATCTCCCAGACTTTGCTCAAACTCATGTCCATCGAGTCAGTGATGCCATCCAACCATTTCATCCTCTGTCACCCGCTTCTCCTCCTGCCTTCAGTCTTTCCCAGCATCAGGGTCTTTTCCAATGAATCAGCTCTTCGCATCAGGTGGCCAAAGTATTGGAACTTCAACTTCAGCATCAGTCCTTCCAATGAATATTCAGGGTTGATCTCCTTTAGGATGGACTGGTTTGATTTCCTTGCAGTCCAAGGGACTCTCGAGAGTCTTCTCCAACACCACAGTTCAGAAGCATCAGTTTTTCAATGCTCAGCCTTCTGTATGGTCCAGTCTCACATGTGTACCTGACTACTGGAAAATCCATAGCTTTGACCAGACGGCCCTTTGTTGGCAAAGTGATGTCTCTGCTTTTTAATACACTGTCTGGGTTTGTCATAGCTTTTCTTCTAAAGAGCAAGTGTCTTTTAATTTCATGGCTGCAGTCACTGTCCGCAGTGATATTGGAGCCCAAGAAAATAAAATTTGTCACAGTGACAGATTTATGATTAAGACTCACATTTAACTTTTTACAGCACATGGCACTTTGAACAGGTGCAGAGTAGTACTGGGGTACTGAGACGATGTACCTCATGAATGGAATTCAAGTTTTCTTTATTTGACTGCAAACCTACATGCCGTGGGGATCAATGGCTAATTACAGTAGTTGGCTGTCTCCATTACAAAGTCAATAACAAAGTTAGTGCCCCTTATGGAACACTTCAATATAATTGACATCTGTTTTAAAATCTGGTAGAATAAACTTCCCCTTACTCTCGTATTTATGTGTGTGTTGAAAATAATCAGTGCGATATTGAAAACAAGCCATATGTTCAATGACAATAAATGCTTTGAATGGTCTCTCTGGACACGTAGTTCATTTGGAGTACACCAGGTGATTAATGCAGATTATTTTACAATTTCCATGTGGATAAAAGGATTTTAGACACACTTTCTTCTCACCTCAAGTACATTGTTGACTGACGTGCACTTCTGGTGTTTATTACTACCTAAAATAAAAGAGCAGAACATGTGTTTGCTGAGAAAGCAGTCACAGAGGGGCAAGACGGCGGGTCATGGCTGGCGAAGATTTATTTCCTCTGCTTACGTATTGCACAATTATTCTTGTATTTATTTGGTTGTTTGGAAGGAAGAGAACAGAAGACTATTCCTGGAACATTCACTTTGCCCCAAACATCCAGAGTTCAAGAAAATATGAAGTAAAATATGTATGAGAAAGGAAGAATGTTTTACAACAAAAGTTGTGGTCACTAAATGATTACTCTAAAAATGGTACTAAGAATTTAAAGATGAAGATCAACAAAGCCCATTCAGTTATTCCTTGTTTACATGTTAGAGACCCCAAATAATAACATACTTTTTTTAAGATAATGATTTTTAAATTTTTATTTTATATTGGAGTATAGTTGGTTTGCAATACTGTGTTTATTTCAGATGCACAGCAAAGTGATTTAATTATTTATATTCATACATCTATTCTTTTTCAGATTGTTTTCCCATATAGGTTATTATAGAGTATTGAGTATATAGTTCCCTGTGCTATACTGTAGGCACCTTTTTAAAAGTTATTTTTTTTAATTGAAGGATAATTGCTTTACAGAATTTTGTGGTTTTCTGTCAAACCTCAACATGAATCAGCCATAGGTGTACATATGTCCCCTCCCTTTTGAATCTCCCTCCCATCTCCTTCCCCATCCCACCCCTCTAGGTTGATACAGAGCCCCTATTTAAGTTTCCTGAGGCACACAGCAAATTCCCATTGGCCATCTATTTTGCATAAGGTGATGTGAGTGTCCATGTTACTCTCTCCATATATCTCACCCTCTCCTCCCCTCTCCCCATGTCCATAAGTCTATTCTCTATGTTTCTCCATCGCTGCCCTGTAAATAAATTCTCCAGTACCATTTTTCTAGATTCCGTATACATGCGTTAGAATACGATATTTATCTTTCTCTTTCTGACTTACTTCAGTCTGTATAATAGACTCTAGGTTCATTCACCTCATTAGAACTGACTCAAATGTGTTCCTTTTTATAGCTGAGTAATATTCCATTGTGTATATGTACCCGGGACTTCTTTATCTATTCATCTGTCGATGGGCATCTAGGTTTCTTCCATGTTGTAGCTATTGTAAATAGTGCTGCAATGAACAATGGGATTTATGTGTCTTTTTCAAGTTTGGTTTCCTCAGGGTGTATGCCTAGGAGTGGGATTTTTAGGTCATATAGTGGTTTCATTCCTAGTTTTTTTTAAGGAATCTCCATCTCACCTTCCATAGTGGCTGTATCAATTTACATTTCCACCAACAGTGCAAGAGCGTTCCCTTCTCTCCACACCCTCTCCAGCATTTATTGTTTGTAGATCTTTTGATGATGGCCATTCTGACCAGTGTGAGGTGATATCTCATTGTAGTTTTGATTTGCATTTCTCTAATAATGAGTGATGTTGAGCATCTTTTCATGTGTTTGTTAGCCATCTGTATATCTTCATTGGAGAAATGTCAGTTTAGGTCTTTTTCCCACTTTTTGATTGGGTTGTTTGTTTTTCTGGTTTTGAGCTGTATGAGCTGCTTGTATATTTTGGAAATTAATCCTTTGTCAGTTGTTTCATTTGGTATTATTTTCTCCCATTCTGAGGGTTGTCTTTTCACCTTGCTTATAGTTTCCTTTGCTCTGCAAAAGCTTTTAGGTTTAATCAGGTCCCACTTGTTTACTTTTGTTTATATTTCCATTACTCTAGAAGATGGGTCATAGAGGATCTTGCTTTGATTTATGTCATTGAATGTTCTGCCTATGTTTTCCTCTCAGATTTTTAAAGTTTCTGCTCTTATATTTAGGTCTTTAATCCATTTTGAGTTATCTTAGTGTATGGTGTTAGGAAGTGTTCTAATTTCATTCTTTTACATGTAGCTGTCCAGTTTTCCCAGCACCATATATTGGAGAGGCTGTCTTTGCCCCGTTGTGTATTCTTGCCTCCTTTGTCAAAAATAAGGTACCCATAGGTGCATGGGTTTATCTCTGGGCTTTCTATCTTGTTCCAGTTCAATTCAGTTCAGTTCAGTTGCTCAGTCGTGTCTGACTCTTTGTGACCCCATGGACCGCAGCACGCCAGGCTTCCCTGTCCATCACCAACTCTTGGAATTTACCCAAACTCATGTCCATTGAGTCGGTGATGCCATCCAAACATCTCATCCTCTGTCATCCCCTTCTCCTCCCACCCTCAATCTTCCCCAGCATCAGGGTCTTTTCAAATGAGTCAGCTGTTCTCATCAGGTGGCCAAAGTATTGGAGTTTCAGCTTCAACATCAGTCCTTCCAATGAATATTCAGGACTGATCTCCTTTAGGATGGACTGGTTGGATCTCATTGCAGTCCAAGGGACTCTCAAGAGTCTTCTCTAACACCACAGTTCAAAAGTATCAATTCTTTGGCGCTCAGCTTTCTTTATGGTCCAACTCTCACATTCATACGTGACTCCTGGAAAAACCATACCCTTGACTAGACAGACCTTTGTTGGCAAAGTAATGTCTCTGCTTTTTAATATGCTGTCTAGGTTGGTCATAACTTTCCTTCCAAGGAGTAGCATCTTTTAATTTCATGGCTGCAGTCATCATCTGCAGTGATTTTGGAGCCCAGAAAAATAAAATCAGCCACTGTATTCCACTGTTTCCCTATCTATTGCCATGAAGTGATGGGACTGGATGCCATGATCTTAGTTTTTCTGAATGTTGAGCTTTAAGCCAACTTTTTCACTCTCCTCTTTCACTTTCATCAAGAGGCTCTTTAGTTCTTCTTCACTTTCTGCCATAAGGGTGGTGTCATCTGCTATCTTTTTCCATTGGTCTATATTCTGTTTTTGTGCCAGTACAATACTGTCTTGATGCCTGTAGCTTTGTAGTATAATCTGAAGTCAGGAAGGTTGATTCCTCCAGCTCCATTCTTCTTTCTCAAGACTGCTTTGGCTATTTGGGGTCTTTTATGTTTCCATATGAATTATGAATTTTTTTGTTTACCGTAGGCCCTTGTTGATTATCCATTGTATATATATTGTTGTTGTTGTTCAGTCACTAAGTCATGTCTGACTCTGTGACCCTATAAACTGCAACACACCAGGCCTCCCTGTCCTTCATTATCTGCTGGAGTTTGCTCAAACTCATGTCCCTTGAGTCGGTGGTGCTATCCAACCATCTCATCCTCTGTTGCCCTCGTCTCTTGCTCTCAGTCTTTCCCAGCATCAGGGTTTTTTTTCCAATGGCTCTCCACATCAGGTGGCCAAAGTATTAGAGCTTCAGTTTCAGCATCAGTCCTAACATATATATATATACATATATATATATATATATGTATATATGAGTGTGTATATATCAATTTGAACCTCCTAATTTATGTTCCATCTACAATTATTACAAAATTGTTGGCTGTATCCTCCATGTTGTAGAGGAACCCTTGAGACCACCTTATTCCCTACTGTACCTCCCACTCTCCCACCTCCACGTTACCCCTCCCTCACGCCCCATCCACTTGGCCTTTGGTGGTGCAGTCAGGGGTGGAACCAGTTTTTCTGGTGGGCTTGATGAGAATAGAGTGGTTATTGTCTGAAAGTTTGTTTGCTTGTTTGTTTTGGTCTTGCTAGTCTGGTCTGTTGGCTAGAAAGGGCAGAATTGTCTTTCTTTTTTGGGGGAGTGGGCTGGGTGGGTTCTGCACTGGAGTTTCCAGGTGGCTGGCTTATCTGGCTAGTCTGAGCCACACGCCGAGAAGAACCACCTGGGAACCCCCCACCGTGCTGCTCCTGTCGCCTTGCATTCCGTCCCTGCTTTGCCTGCCTCTTTTCTCCAACGTTCTGTTGTATGTTTGTTTTATAGTTGATGTCCAGGACTTGTAGTTGAACTTGGTGGGAGGAATAGGGAAATATGTCTACTCCATCTTCCTAGAAATGCAAGCCTCCTAAAATAGAAATTTTAGGACAAATATTCACTTAATTTTGTTCCCTGCTTCCTCTAGATGTCTAGGCACTGGTTTTAAACATTGCAATTCATGTTTTGACCCCCACCACATCCTCCCACACAGTTTTTTGTTTTTTTTTTTAATAGAGCAAGTACATTTGAGGTCAACTAAAGTCAGAAATAGCAGTATAGCTTGTGGCATTTTTATTGTAGTATTTAGATTGGCTCTGAATTCTTCAATATAATGCTTATTAATTATTAGTTAATTCTGTTAGGGAGGATGGCATTATTAGTAGTAACATGGATTTTTGCCTGCTAGGTAATGTTTAGAACTATTTTGCATCTAAACATTATTGAAGTTGCTCACAAGGGACAGATAATTTTAATATTGACACAACCTTAAATAAATTGAAAAGGCATAAATCAGAGTAATGAGATTCATAAAGCTGTTAATATTAATGGAAAAATCTTCTGGGAAGCATGATATAAAATCAAAGAAACTAGGAACCCTAGATGTAAATGATGAAACTAGTTAATGATTTAAAAATTGGTTATTTTGGTCTTAATCTCTTTTCAAGCCAGACCATATCCTCGGAAAAACTGCAGACCTTTACCAACTGCAATCAGAAAATGGAATGCAGAATTCTCAGAAATAAAAGAGAAGTTGAAATCTAGAGAATAAAATATACTTCTTTGGGTTTTGTATGTAAGGTATCAAGACATCACTAAACTTTATTTCTGAAAAGAATATTTGTTTACATGTCCTTAAATCTGTGAAAATTACCAAGGCATTTTCCGAGTCTAGATAACGTTTGCAAATTTACGATTGAATTATTAGTGTTCTAACACCGAAGCTAGATGTTGGTAGTGCTGCTATTTTCAGCAGGAACGCTGGTGGTGTCGCTGAGGTGAGGTTCACCTTCCCCAGCCTGACGCGGTGTGTCCCCACAGGCCACGAGCCTCCTCACCACGCTCCGCCGCCGCCCCCACCCCGCCAACAGGCGCGCGGCCCGCGGTGTCACTGCTCAGCCTCCAAACGGAGAATTAGGAAGTGGGACTCTTCCTGCGAGCAGTCCAATACAGCCCTCACAAGCCACGAAAGCAGGGAGTTGAAATAGCGCCCGTATCATCAGGACAAACAGACTTCGGCCTGAAAATGCTCAGTTGGGAATTTCCCTTTAAAACTTGCTGAAAGTGGTCTCCGTTTTGCTTGACCAATATAGTCAGTTCTCCAACAATATATTTATGTATCTTTTTCTTTTAGGAGCTTGAAATGCATCCCTTTCTCTCTTTGTCTAATCCCTCCAACACTGTTTGGAGTCCAAGGTCATGCACTATTCCCGGGCTTATGGATTTCTTCCCAAGAGAAACTCAGGAGTCAGCTGCGCAGACAGAAACTGCCTTCTCAATGGCTCACGTATTACTCATCTGAATGTACTTGCTCTCTGGCTTTGTGTGGTTATCCGTATCCCAGGACATACTTGGCTTTCTAGATAGCTTCATGTTTGTAAACAATGTGTGTGCGTGGCTGTGCAAGTATAACATGCATTTACTCTGGCCTCTGCACCCGCCCCCAGCCCCCACCATCACCACCCCTGCTCAGGCTCCTAACAGAGGCATAGCTCCTCATAAACTTCCCTCCTCCTTAAACCACCTGAGCGAGGAGGGCGCTGAGTACTCAGTAGAGAAAAAAAACGAGATTTTCCCCTGAGTCTTAGGATGAAGGAATTTTCCCTCTCTTGGTTTTCATCTGTAAGTCTTATAGGAAGGTTATCAAAATAGTGCTTTTCCCTGGACAACATGTCTTCTTAAAAATATTTGCTTGTTTGGTTGTGCTGGGTCTTAGTCGCAGGATGTGGGATCTTTAGTCGCAGCATGTGGGATCTACTTCCCTGACCAGGGCCCCCTACATTGAGATCATGGAGTCTTAGCCACTGGACCCCCCAGGGAAGTCCCAGCATGTCTTACTTTTCAAAATCTAGGCCAATAGGGAATTGTTTTTGGTGCTGAGGAGGAAGAAAGAATATTATTTCTACCTTATTTATAAGGATCAGTTTTAAAATCTGAGCCATAAGTGAACCTACTTTATTTTGTAGCATTTATTTTTTAATTAACCCCCCCTCCAGAATAACCAATTATAATTTGCCATATACAAAACAACTTACTTGAAAAATCTGTTACCTAGAAAGCAAACTTTTTTTTTTGGTTAAAATAGACTTCATTGATAAATCCACCATTGTCTCAAATCAAACATTAAACTTGTAAGATTACCTCTTCTTTCTCATCAACAAGTATATCGCTTAACAGCAAGAGTAGCAACCACCATGTTCTATAAGCAATAACTTGTCTACAAAATAATTGAGCTAAACAAAATTATTCTATGGATTGATTGGGAATTGAACATTGGTCATTTAAGATTGAATAACTCATATATGAGCAAGTTAACACAAAGCAATTATTTTAATAACAGTCAAATATACAAGTCAAACTCTTTCTACAGGGATGGGGGACAGAGTATCGTGGTCCCCAGTGCCGCCAAAGGGTGACTGTTTATTCTATTTATTTATTTTTCTTTTGCTGCATGGTGCTACATATGGGATCTTAGTTCCCCAACCAGAGGAACCTGTGCCCCATGCAGTGGAAGCACAGAGCCCTAACACTGGACTGCTGAGGAACTTCTGTCCTTTTTATGTGTATTGTTTTAATGTGCTCGCCTTTCTCTCAACGCCACTGCTGTATTCTTATCCTGTCTATCATTTGAATCTCCTTCAGGAGGTTTTCTTGGACCCTTGAAACTGGTTGAAATGTCTACTCTCTCTTACAATCCCTAAAATACTTCTCTTACAGTCCTGAATGAAGGAAGCTAGGAAAACGATTAGAAAGCGGCTGTCACAATCCAGTAGACACTGTGGTAGTCTGGATCAGGGCATTGGTTATAGAGATAAAAAGAGTGAATAGATGTGTGATGCACTTTAGAGATGGAATTTATGTGGATTGCCAAAGGCTTGCATGTGAAAAATGAAGAAAGAGAGGTTTCTAGAAAAACTAAAAACAGAGCTATCATATGACCCAGCTAGTCTTGGGTATATATCCAAAAAAACTGAAAATACTAATTCAGAAAGATGCACCCCAATGTTCATAGCAGCACTATTTACAGAAGTCAAGACATGAAAGCAATCTAAGTATACATCAACAGAGAAATGGATAAAGATGTGGTACATATATACAATGGATTATTACTCAGTTATAAAAAGGAACAAAATAATGCCATATGCAGCAACATGGATGGACCTAGAGATGATCATACTAAGTGAAGTTGGCAGACAGAGTAAGACAAATACCATAAAATATTTTTTGTAAGGTCATATTTAAAAAGTATGAGATAAGAAGAGATTATTAGGTAGCCATGGTCTAGGATCAAGTGGTTACTGACATTTATGCCAAGTATTACAAAAGGGTAAACCCATAAGAGACAGAAGCAGAGTTGGGTGTGGACTAACCCACCACCATCAGGTGGGGGAGAATGGTGACCCCCTGCTGTGAGCCCCAACACCCCTACGGGGCAGCCAGGACCTTGGTGAGAAGAACAAAGGCAATATGAAGGCTAAGAGCTTGGAGGAACACGTGTGGAGGTCTATTCCTGAGGACTAGAGAGACCAGTGTGGGGCCGTGGGAGATGGAAAGAAAATGGAGTGAAGTGTTGAGTTGGAGATCGCTACTCTTTAGGAAAGTTGGGGAAAGAGGACGGGTAGCTCTCTTCTAAGTCATCCACTTCAGCTGTGGGTTCTTGGGCAAGTTAAACTCTCTAGTTGCTCATTTCTAAGATGGAAATAATTATACTAACTTTCACCTGGGGTTGTGAGAAATAGATGAGATATGGCACATAAAACACGAGCACAGTGATTGTCACCTAGGCAGGACTCAATCTGTCTAGTTCTTATTTCAATATCTTTGAGAAGCATTTGTATATTTGCAAATGGCTTTGTGCATCAATTAGTGATTTTAATGATAAACCATTAAATAAACAAATATATAAAAATACTGTAGTTTCAAGGATAAACAAAAAATATTTCATTATAACAAGACAATCAATTTGCATTTTAAAGGCATTTGGCAAAATTATGTATAATTTCACCTATTTAGGAAGCCCAGACTTTCTAAGGGGGTTGACAGTGAATTTTTAAAAAGTGAAACCTTATAGCAGTAAAAATTGTAGACATTTCTTATTTTGCTTAGTTTAAAATTTTCTATAGTTAATTCTTCAAGTAGAACTGGCTGCTATACATCAATACTAGTTTCAATTCTCAAATCAATAGCCTGGAATTCTTTGGGAAAAAATCTAATTAGTCTCACTGAGGGGTTACCTCCTAAGGCAGCGGGACCCACCACTCCTGAGGTACCTACGGGGAGGGAAGCCCTTTTAACGGCCCCTAGGAGGGCAATTTCAGTGCTCAGGCAACCTCGGGAGCCACAGTGGCTGTGAGCCCAGCTCTGCTCTCCGGGCAGGTGCAGTCAGCGCCGCTTTGTCTACAAGGCACTTCACTCTGGATGCTGGCTTCCTCTAAGTGGGATGCTGTTGCCCAGAGCGACAGGCATCCTCCGCACGCAAAACCAAACACGTCTGGATGTAGATCCTGGGCCGTTAGTGCTGTATCGCTGATGGACGGTATCAGCACATGGTTAAAGGGAAAATGAAGTGAGGTCAGTGCCTACCCGTTTGCGATGGAACCCCCCCACCCCACCCCCGGCCCCCGCCCCAGCACTATTTTCTGCATAAGCTCCTCTTGAAATGCCTCTCCCCACTTTCTCGCTTAGTGGAGTCTACCTGTCCTTCAAGATCCAAATGTCACTTTTTTTCTCTGACTCCTTTTGTCCTACCGGGATTGTATTCTTTGTTTTGCTGTCGGAGTATCTTGTGTTTGCTGAGGCGGAAGCATTTTTTCGCCAGGCATCCTGTTTCTGTGTCTCCATCACGCAATCGTCTGAGGAGCCTGCACCTGTTGTATTTACTTTCGTGTCCCCAGAACTCAGCACCAGGCCTGGCATTGTTTATCCAATAAAGACCTTTACCTGACAGCCTCCTCCTCTGGACATGCGGGTCCCCGTAAGTTGAATGACCGGCGCCTCACTGTCATGGTACACTGACGAGGGCCCTCACCGGAAGTGCTCTGCCCCTGGGGGATGTCTGATTGTGGCTATGGACCTTTTCAGTGGTCACAGCTGAGGGGAGGGTGCTGGTGCTGGCATCCACTGGGCAGAGGCCAGGGATGTTGCTTAATGTCCTACCATGTACAGGACAGCCCCCCAGCAAAGAATCATCCTGCCCCAAATGTCAGTGACACTGAGACCAAGAAACCCTGTTCTAGAGAAGAGAAGGCTGTACAGTCACACTTCCCATGGGACCACATGGACCTGCACAGGGTCAGGGACATACGGACCTACAGTGTCAGGGACCACACAGTGTCGGGGATCACACAGACCTACAGTGTCAGGGATCACACAGACCTACATTGTCAAGGACTGCACGGACCTACAGTGGCAGGAACCCACACAGTGTCCGGGATCACACAGACCTACAGTGTCAGGGACCCACACAGTGTCGGGGATCACACAGACCTGTAGTGTCAGGGACCACAGGGACCTGCAGTGTCAAGGGCTGTTTATATACTTACTGCCACTGCCAAGCAGCATCTCCAGCCCAAATCTAGACGTTGACCTTCTGACCTGGGTGTCTGTCCACTGCCTCTCTCTTTCCTCTCTTCCCTTTTCTTATCATGTTTACTCAGCATCTCCACCTACACATCTCAAGACACTTAAAACTCATGTCAAAAATAAAATTTATCATTTTCTTGGGGCCTTCCTTCTCAACTGCATATATTCTCCTGATTAATGGTCTTGCCATCTACCCAGCTTTCCTAGCCAGAAAACTTTTATTCACCTTCTACACAAAACAAGCCCTTTTAATAATCCACCCATCCTTTCATTCTGTTCAGGCCTTTATCACTCTTACCTTGACAACTGCAGTTCTCCTAAGTGGTCTCCTTGACCATCCACATCCCATTCTATTGAAACATTACTACCAGAGTAATTTTTAAGGTATTTCTTCTTCATGATTATAAAATTCATATACAAACATTTTAACAATTTGTAAATACCAAAAACAATAAAGAAAATAGAATCTATTTGTTATGTTACTGCAACAACGCGGTGTATTTCATTTAGTTATTTTTCCTACCCAAATAATCTACATTTCTTACACAAAATTGAAGCTATATGTATATATATATATATTCTTTTTTTTTTTTTGTCGCTCAGTCGTATCTGACTCTTTGCGATGCCATGGACTGTAGCCCGCCAGGCTCCTCTGTCCATGGGATTCTCCAGGCAAGAATACTGGAGTGGGTTGCCATTCCCTCCTCCAGAGGATCTTCCCAACTCAGGGATTGAACCTGAGTTTCCTGCACTGCAGACAGATCCTTTACCATCTGAGTCACCATATATATAGTTCTTTAGTCAAAAATTCCCCATAGTGTTAGAAATTCTTGAGTGCTTTCAGAGACAGCTGTGTATCGGAACTGGGCTCCAATTATGTAGGAGAGCACTTGGATCAGGCTCTTGTGACTGAGAAAGACTGAGTGTGATAGACGAGGTCCACATCCCTGCCTGGGCTACAGTGCATGCATCACACTGCTGATGCTCTGCACGGGACACCCCTGAGTGAGGGGCTCCCTGGCTCAGGTGCAGTGGCCCCAGCTCCCAACCAGATCTCCCCACGTGAGGCTCCGCTCTTCCTACGTATCTTAAGTTTTAAGAGAGTGTAGGTAAAAAACCTCCATGGGGTCGCAAAGGGTCGGACATGACTAAGCGACTGAACGATAAGGTAGAGAACAGTCAAATGTGAGAAGCTCCATATACCGTAACCTCATGCACGAGGCTGAGCAGGGGACAGCCAGCATTCAGAATGTCGGCTGGACCCTCACTGCCTTAGACTTCCCGTTTGTAATGCTGACCTTCTGATGAGGTGTTTGGGGGGCATTTACAAAGCCACCCTCTGTCTAAAATGCAGAGTCTCCCAACTGCAGGGACTTCCTTCTGCATCTTCTTGACTGGAAAGGCTGCTTTAACACGTGCAGTGATGTCTCGTTGTTTCCAGTCTGAGATGCTTACTGGCCCTGGGGGTCCTGCATCCGGCCCTTCTCTCCACTCACCTGCCTGCATCACAGGCTCTAGCACCGCCTCCACCGCCCATTCCTCCGTACCAGCCGGTGATTGTTGGATGATGCTGACCTAGTCCCTCAGCTGGGTCCTGACTCAAGGGTGGGAGGCACTCACCCCAGACCCAGGCCCCCACCTTGCGTGGGTCCCTCAGTCCCTTATTTTAATTAAGCCAAATATAGTTGAGTTTAGCTTTTTGAAACCTAATCTGAAAGTTACATTTTTTTCTTTTAAATAAAAGAATTGTATGTTTTGGGTTGCTAAAATATCTCATCTTTCATCGTTTCACGTCATGCCTTTTCAATGGTTCCCTTGGCTTTTCTCCCTTCCGACGCGGGTTTTGTTCTGTTTGCTTCATTCTCCCAGGTTCTGAGCCTCTCGGGTGTGAGGAGCTTTGTGTTTGCGCTGTGCACAGGCCCTGAAGTTGCAGTGCGTAGGCTGAGTTGCGCTGCGACAAGTGGTATCTTCCCCGGTCAGGGATTGAGCCTGTTTCTCCTGCATTGGCAGGAGGATTCTTTACCACTGAGCAACCCAGGAAACCCCCTGAAGGCACTCTTACTTATGGTTTTACTTCCCAGGATATGACATTTCCACTTCTTGCGTCCTTGTCCCGTACTTTTGGGAGACATAGTTCTAAACAGACATAAAAAGGGAAATGTTAAGGGATGGAAACCAGTTTTCATTGTTTTCCTTTTGCCTTATTTTCTTTTTAAACTTTTAATTTTGTATTGAAATATAGCCGATGAACCGTGTTGTGATAGTTTCAGGTGAAGAGCAAAGGGACTCATTCATATGTACACGTGTATCCACTCTCCCCCAAACTCACCTCCCATCCAGCTGCCACATGATGCTGAGCAAGTTCTCTGTGCCATACAGAAGGTCCTTATTGGTTATCCGTTTTAAATGCTGCAGTGAGTAACCTGTCTGTGCCAAACCCTGTATCTCTACCCCACCGCCTTCTTACCCCGGCAACTATAAATTCAATCTCTAAGTCTGTAAGTCTGTTTCTGTTTTGTAAATAAGTTCATTTGTATCATTTCTTTTTAGATTCCACATATAGGGAGTATTATATGATGTTTCTGCTTCTCTGACTTACTTCACCTAGTATGATACTCTCTAGTTGCATCCCTAAGAAGGAAAAGGCAACCCACTCCAGTATTCTTGCCTGGAGAATCCCAGGGATGCGGGAGCCTGGTGGGCTGCCATCTATGGGGTCGCACAGAGTCGGACTTAGCAGCAGCAGCGGCAGTTGCTTCCATGTTACTGCAAATGGCATTATTCCATTCTTTTTAATGGTTGAGTAGTATTCCATTGTACTATGTAGCATATTTTCTATATCCATTTCTCTGTTGATGGACATTTAGGTTGTGGAAGCAGTTTTTGGGTTGGTTCAGACTCTGGTTATTTAAGATAGGGAACAGACCTTGGGAAGAGAGTTAAACATCTCTGTATAGCATTTCAAGAGGGTGGTTTGATTTTACCCTGAAAACCAGAGAAACCGTTAGGATTCTAAGCAGGTTGATGATGTGTCCCAGTTAGCACCGTCACTGAGTCACTTCTCACACTGATCAGAGCTTGTGTCTCCCTGCTCTTCCCTAGTCAGAGACTCACCACTTTTCTCCAGAATGTGTGTGGAGTATGTGGTGGTGATGGAGAAAATCTCAGTGATTACAAGAATTTCTGTGCTTTTTGCCCTTTATTGGTGTAGATGTCTAATGACAACGGCCTAGTCTCTGAACTTTCCATCTTTTAAAGTTTACCCAATCCTTGCTTTTTTGGGTACATTTTCCATCTAGTCCAAAGTCAGGAATTTCTTAATGCCATTTCTGGTTCTAGTGTATGTATCTGAAGGAGTCTTTAAACATATAAGAAAAAATTTCTTTAAAAAGTTAGTTTCCTGCATCCTATAGGTTGGGTACGTGTTCCTCAAAATAACAGTTGAATAGTTAGTAATGTATTAACCAAAATATCTCATGAAATAGCACATCTTACATCTAAAGTTTAAAGACATTTGATAGTTAAAGGGGGAGGATTCCAAATTTCTATAAAATTCCTAAGTCATTTCTGAATCTTCAGAGAAAAAGAATTATCATTATTTTACTTTTACTTTAGTGTATAATTTATCATGGTTTAATTCTTTGAATTTAATTCTGGTTCCAAATTGGGAAAGGAGTACGTCAAGGCTGTATATTGTCACCCTGCTTACTTAACTTCTATACAGAGTACATCATGCAAAATGCCTGACTGGATGAAGAACAAGCTGGAATCAAGATTGTCGGGAGAAACATCAATAACCTCAGATATGCAGATAACACCACCCTTATGGCAGAAAATGAAGAGAAACTAAAGAGTCTCTTGATGAAAGTGAAAAAGGAGAATGAAAAAGCTGGTTTAAAACTTAACATTCAAAAGACTAACATTATGGCATCTGGCCCCATCACTTCATGGCAAATAGATGGGGAAATAATGGAGACAGTGAGAGACCTTATTTCCTTAGTCTCCAAAATCACTGCAGGTGGTGACTGAAGCCATGAAATTAAATGACGCCTGCTCCTTGGAAGAAAAACTGTGACCAACCTAGACAGCATATTAAAAAGCAGAGACATTACTTTGCTGACAAAGATCATTCTAGTCAAAGCTATGGTTTTTCCAGTATTCCATGTATGGGTGTGAGAGTTGGGCTATAAAGAAAGCTGAGCGCGGAAGAACTGATGCTTTTGAACTGTGGTGTTAGAGAAGACTCTTGAGAGTCCATTGGACTGCATGGAGACCCATCCAGTCAATCCTGAAGGAAATCAGTTCTGAATATTCATTGGAAGGACTGATGCTGAAGCTGAAGCTCCATTACTTTGGCCACTTGATGACAGGAGCTAATTCATTGAAAAAGACCCTGATGCAGGGAAAGATTGAAGACAGGAGGAGAAGGGGATGACAGAGGATGAGATGGCTGGATGGCATCACTGACTCGATGGACATGAGTTTGATCAAGCTCTGGGAGTTGGTGGTGGACAGGGAAGCCTGGCGTGCTGCAGTCCATGGGGTCACAAAGAGTTGGACACGACTGAGCGACTGAACTGAACTGAATTCTTTGAAAAAGTGTGATCCTTGCCTGTACACACAATTCTATATTTAGCAGATTTTTTGATGAATTAGAACATCCCCAATGGGAATTCATCTTACTTCCCATATTTGCCATTTTACCCTCATTTTAGGAATGCTCTGCAAACTCTGCCGTGCATCAAATTCTTTGAAAAAGTGTTATCCTTGCCTGTACACACAATCCTATATTTAGCAGATTTTTTGATGAATTAGAACATCCCCAATGGGAATTCATCTTCCTTCCCATATTTGCCATTTTACCCTCATTTTAGGAATGCTCTGCAAACTCTGCTGTGCATCAAAGCTATCCGAACACGTGCCTTTTCTTCCTGTTCAGCTGTTTCCTTTTGGGAAACAGAGGCTGGGCCTTTTTATTGTTTTCTTTCATGTATCAGTTGGCACAATCCTTGGCACACAGTTTGTTTAGTAAATATTGGTTAACACTTGTGCTTAAGAGCTGAATTTACTTTAGCAAGGAAATGGATCACCTGGTCTTTTATGGAACTGCAAAATCCCTGCCTCTCCCAGCCCTTCCCCCACTCCCTGTGGTCCTGGTTCTAAGTGCCTGTGTGTACTTAGAGCAGAACTTCTAAAGTTCCGTTCGCATGTTCTCTCAACTGCTTGGCTGATTTCTGAATGCCAAGCACCAAAGAATTGATGCTTTTAAATTGTGGTTCTGGAGAGTCCCTTGGACAGCAAGGAGATCAAACCAGTCCATCCTAAAGGAAATCAACTGAATTGGAAAGACTGATGCTGGAGCTCTGATACTTTGGCCACCTGATGCAAAGAGCAGACTCATTGGAAAAGACCCTGATGCTGTGAAACATTGAGGGCAGGAGAAGGGGGCAACAGAAGACGAGATGGTTGGATAACATCACCAACTCAATGGACCTGAATGAGCAAACCATAGGAGATAGCGAAGTACAGGGAAGCCTGGCGTGCTGCAGTCCATGGGGTCACAGAGTTGAACACAACTTAGCGACTGAACAACAAATGACAGAACCTCATTTCTTTAGCAGAAATTCAAATAAAAATGTATTTGAGAAGAGCAATGCTTAAAAATAGGGCTTCTCTGCTGGCTCAGTGGTAAAGAATCTGCTTGCTAATGCAGGAGACCCGGGTTGTATCCTTGGGTCAGGAAGATCCTGTGGAGAAGGAAGTGGCAACTCACTCTGGTATTCTTGCCTGGGAAATCCCATGGACAGCAGAGACTGGTGGGCTCTAGTCCATGGGATCTCAAAGAATTGTACATGACTTAGTGAAGAAACACAGCTACAACAGTGGTTAAAGGTACTAAGCCAGTGATTTCCCTGGTGGCCCAGTGGGTAAGGCTTTGCCTCCCAGTGCAGGGGGTGCATGTTCAATCCTGGTTGGGGACTAAGATCCTCCATGGCTTGTGGCCAAAAAAACAAAACATAAAACAGAAGCAATATTGTAACAAATTCAATAAAGACTTAAAAAAAAAGTCCACATCCAAAAAAAAGATATTAGACTCTCCTCCAGTCCATGAAGAATGAAGTGTCTTAAGCGTTTATTTTACAGCATGGGGGAGAAAGAGCCCAGTTATAGATCGGAGACTTGAAGGCCAGGGATGCTCCAGAAAAGCTCCCACATCATCACGTGGTGGCTCAGGTCTGGGTACATCCCCAGGTGATGAGATTCCCCAGGGAATGAAGAGCCTAGGCAGAGATTCATTAATTCTTCTTTCTCTCCCATCTGGCTGAAATTTCTCTAGTTTATAATTCAGTTCTCGTTAGTGGCAGCAGAAGGCAGCTGGATCAGGTGGCACCCCTTCTAATTCCTCTTCTTCAGGGGAAATTAGTATCAGTTCCTTTAGCCTTTAATCTGTCAGCCAGAGTTTTAATGATTGCTCTGTTCTCCCAAGCGTCCTCTTGAAGATTTCCACAACTCCCAGGACCCAGAATGGCACAATGCTCTAGTGAACAACCCCCAGGTAAACTTTGTCTTCAGCAGGAGAGGACTTCACAGTCTTTCTTGTGCTCTTGTTCTTATCGCTCATATTTTAAGCATTGTAATCCCTTCTATACCACTATTTTTGTAGCTGTACTTTCTCCTAGTTTCTTCTTTCAGAGTACAGAACCAAACTTTGTCACTCAGTGTTTTAAATGGCAAAAAGAAAAGTGAAGTCGCTCAGTTGTGTCTGACTCTTTGCAACCCCATGGACTGTAGCCTACCAGGTTCCTCTATCCATGGGATTTTCCAGGTAAGAGTACTGGAGTGGGTTGCCATTTCCTTCTCCAGGAGATTTTCCTGATCCAGGGATTGAACCTGGGTCTCCCGCATTGTAGGCAGACTCTTTACCGTCTGAGCCACTAGGGAAGTCCATGGCAAACTTCTTTTAAGAGGCAGCTTTTCTGGGGCCTTCACAGAAGTGGAAAAATAACAATAAGTAGTGATTTTCTCAGACCCGTGGAATCCACTGTCTGCTGGGTAAACGTAGAACAGCAGAGACTTGGAGTAAATTCCTATCTTCCTATTCACTGTGATTTGGTGAAACCAACCTGTTTGCATGTCAGCATCCTCGCCGTGTCTGACTCTTTGCAACCCCATGGACTGTAGCCACCAGGAACATCCGCAGGATTCTCCGGGCAACAATACCGGAGTGGGTAGCCACTCCCTTCTCCAGGAGATCGTCCCAACCCAGGTATCGAACCAGAGTCTCCTGCCCTGCAGGCAGATTCTTTACCATCTGAGCCACCAGGGAAACCCCTCCATAAAATTAGACTCACAATATTTGACTTATCTTGACTTCACTTTGGGATTCATGAAAAATAAGGAACAAGCAGACACAACTGTAAAACAGCTCGAGCTGAAAAATACCATTGGTAGCTGTCAGTCATTTATCTGAAGTTCATGTCAGTACCAGCAAACCAAGTCAAAATAAACTCTGTCCCTAAAATGCATTAGTCTGTTTCCTCTCTTTAGCCATGTCTCTATTTCTTGTTCCATGAATATTCATTGATGCCCCATGTACCGAGTGATTTTGGAAGTGTTATGTTGGTAAATACAACAGGTGAGACCTCTGCCTTGTGACGGGTACATTCTACTGCGCAGGAGGGAAGAGAGAGGAGAGACAGAGATAGAAAAACAAATGAAAATACAAGAGGGGAGCACAGGCGAGCATTTCCCGGAAGGGAGGGAAGGGGTATGTGTGAGTCGTCAGGCCAGGTGACTGAAGGTGGGCTGAGGTGGTGCGTGGAAGGTGAGGCTGTCCTCTAGGGTGAGCAGTTTGGACTAATTTTATTAAAAAATTTTTTAGTAACGACTTCTTTATTTTTATTTTTTTCCAGAGTTTTTTTTAAATTGACCTGTGGTTGATTAATAATGTCGTGATAGTGTCTGCTGTGCAGTACAGTGGTTCGGTTATTTATGCACACACATAGATAGTTCTCCATATCCTTGGTTTTCTTTTCAGAGCAAGTGGAAGCCACTCGGGTGGCAGTAGTGTCAAGAGCTGATTTCGATGCTCAAAAATTCTCTATGGTTGCTCTTTGGGAGCTCCATGATAAGAAGGGGAAGTGGACGCAGGGAAACAGACAAGGAAGTTATTGCATGTGTTTGGGGGGGCAGTGAGAACGTGAGCTGGGGTGACGGTCGCAGGCAGAGCAAAGGGGAGGGGTGGTTCAGCTGTGCCCCAAGCACAGAACCCCTGTGTCTTAGTGATGGGCTGGCTTCCGGGGTGAGGGCAGAGGAGGACTTGGGAAATCTGGGCCTGGCCTTGCATGGCTAACTCGAGGATGCTGTCTTGATTGAACTGGGAGCATGTTTGAAGGAGAACCAGCTGTCCTCTTTCTGACCTAGATGTTTGAGACCTAGAGAGTGTCCAAGGGGAAAAGGCAAATAGGTAGTTGTCCAAGGAGGTCGGCACCACCCGGAAAAGGTCAGCTCTGGAGACGTTTATCTAAGTGACATTGACACACAGGTGTTTAAAGCCTGGGATTAGGTCAGATTCTCTGGAGAGCATGGGCAGCACGCAGACAGGAGAGGCTTTGCTGGAAAGAGAAGGCTTCTGACTTGTCAGTTCCCCAGAGCAGAGGGCTGCAAGCTATAGCGTGTGGACCTCTTTCTGTACGGCTACTGGCTAAGAAAGGCTTTTTTTTTTTTTTTAACATTTTTAAAGGCTTATAAAGAAAACAAAGAAGCATATGTGAGATTGCCCACAATGGTCCACAGAGTCTAAAATATTTATGATCTAGCATTTTAGAGGGAAAGCTTAAAGTAGAGGATGTGAAGCCAGCAGAGGAAACCAAGAAGGAACGTGCAGGAGCGTCTGGGGGGATCAGAAGAACGTGATGTCACGGAAGCTACTAGAAGAACGCATTTGACAAAGTTCTCTGAGGACTCCTGGGTGGTGAGGAGAGAGGATGGCATGGCTGCCGGGGACGCACTGGTTAAGGGAAGCAACTCAGCATCTGTAACAGGCAACCCCAACATTTCCATGGCTTAATAAATGCTCTGCAAGCTTCCTTCTCACTTGTGCAGTTTGCCGTCGGCTTGAGGTGCAGGGGTGGTGCGTCCTGCTCCATGTATTCACACGGAGACATGGTCCTCGTATCTTGTGACCCTTTGGGGTGTTGAACTCTGCAGTTGGATCGCCAGTCTCAGGTCAAGGATCCCAGGTGAGAGCTTCTTCAGAGACCAGCACACTTTCAGCAACGTTCAGCGGTTTGGCACTGAAATCCGTGGCCACGGCCAGCAACAAGGAGGTTGGGGGGGGGCTGTCGTCTGAACAGGTCCCTAGACAGGAAAGCTGATGAGTTTGGTGAACACGTGGTCATCTCTGCACAGAGATCTCCACAAGAACCGTCTCTGCAGTGGAAATTCAGGCCGTGTGCACCGTAGCTGTGACTGTAGATGTGAACTCAGCAGATGGAGAAGGCAAGCCCGGGCTTCTCTCACTAAGGATAGCTGTGAAGGGGCACCTGACGTGAGATGGAGGTGCGAGAAGGACGCAGGAAGCACTGTGCGGTTCCAGTCCTGGCAATGACGACAGCAATGTTGATACTGCCCGCCGTCCATCTCTCAGCACTGAGGATGTGGTTCCAAGCACTGGTCCTGTGTCAACTCGCTAAATTTCTGCAGCACTCTTAGTTGGTGGGTGCTCTTGTCATCCCTGTTTTGACAGATAAGGAACCTGGAGAACAGAGAGATGAGTAACTGACCCAACATTGCATCGTGCCGGAGCCGAGATGAGTGTCCGGCCAGTAAGGCTCCTTGGCTCATGCTGCCCACAATGCCTGGTAGAGAGGGCACAGCTTTTAGAAGGAAGGAGGCTTGGACTTGACTTCTTGACCTGTTTGTTACGAGCTCTGTGACCTTGGGGAAGTCGTGTGATTTCTCAGTTTTCTCACCTATTAAAAAGACAACACCCACTCACCTACTACAGAATTATTGGTAGGGTTAATATAACATACGTACCTGGTATAAAGCACCTGGTATCATGCTTAATAACTAGTAGACAGATGATAAATGGCAACTTAATTTACTAATTAAGAAAGGGATATGTCTGAATAGATTTTTTTCTTGTATTACATATTTTTTCTTTTAAAATTTTGATAACAGCTTTAGAAATTGTGCCTTTGCTTTATAGTCCAGTAGGCAGGAGTGAAAATATCATTATGTATGTGCATTTTTAGAGGTTCAGGCATGGAAAATCAGGTAGCGTGTGATTTTAAGTGTGTAGACTGCTGCATTGTCTCTGCAACACCTTAGGGGAGACTCACAAAGCAACCTGCTGTCCGATAGCAAATTGATGTTCGGTGACTTTATTGTCATTTATCCCCTTATCTTGAACAAATGTGCCTTTGTTTTATACTTGCTAGATGTGGAGGGATAATCTATGAAAAGACTCCCACCTTTCACATTCAAAAGGTCACTTGCATTTTATAAATACAAGTGAGCATATATATCATCTGGTCAGAAAGATATTTCACCTATCAGACCAGGGTCTCTGTCCAGTGCAATGTGACACCTCCTAAATTCTCAGGGCCTTTAGAGCAAGAGGAAGCCGGACAGGCCGACACTGAGTCAGTGAGATTGCAAATGTATCTTCTGCACCTTAAATTTTCTAAAAAAAAAATGTGTCTACCCCATTTGGAAGTTGCTTCTGGTGGTTCTTCACTGGTGAGACTTGTGCAAAGAGAGTTTGTCTTTTTGTTGCTGTTCCTGCTTATTTTGTGCTTATTTATTTATTTTTCTATTTCTTAACTGTTTTATTGAAATGAATTTTTTCCTTCTTTAAAAATTTTTATTAATGTGTAGTTGGTTTATAATATCACGTTAGTTTCAGATGTACAGCACAGTGGTTCAGTTATGTACCGAACATGTACATATATATATATATTCCTTTTCAGATTCTTCTCCCTTCTAAGTTGTTATAAAATATCGAGTACAGCTTCCTGTGCTATGCAGCAGGCCCTTGTGGCTCATCTGTTTTATCTGCACTATTGTGTACATGTTAATCCAAGCTCCTAATTTACCCCTCACCCTCCTTGCCCCTTTGGTAACCGTTACTTTCTTTTCTGTGTCTGTGAGTCTGTTTCTGTTTTGTAAATAAGTTCATTTGCATTTGTGTCTTTTTTTTTTTTTTTAGATTCTATTAGTGGTAAAGAACCTTCCTGCCAGTGCGGGGAACATGAGAGATGCAGGTTCGATCCCTGGGTCAGGACAATCCCCTGGAGGAAGGCATGGCCACCCACTCCAGTGTTCTGGCCTGGAGAAACCCATGGACAGAGGAGCCTGGCGGGCTATAGTTCGTGAGAGTCGGACACGACTGAAGCAGCTTAGCACGCATGCACATAAGCAATATCATATATTTGTCTTTCTCTGCCTGATTTACTTCACTTAATATGATCATCTCTCGGTCTATCCACGTTGCTGCAAATGGCATTATTTCATTTTTTCTTTAATCACGAAGAGAGTCTGTCTTAAATCCAAGATAGTTTAATTCCTGAAAGCCCTCACAGGCATTTATGTGACCTGGACTCCACAGTGAGACAGCAGAGGGGAGTCCCAGGTGTTGTATCATTTATATCAGAGACTCACAGTCACTAGAGGCAGGAAAAAGAAAAAAGAAAGAAACCTCTGGAAAAGCGGTGTCTTCTGGGTTTCAGCCCCTTTTAAAACTAAAGAGTCTAGAAGGGCTTCAAGGAAGCACGCGCCTGGCTGTGTCCCGGCTCCTTCGGGGTTTCAGACCAACCCTGACCTTTCCCCCAACACTCCGAGTACTCAGGGTGCTGCAGGCTGATGAGAGGGGTCCCCAGGTAAAGAATCTGCCTGCAGTGCAGGAGATCTGGGTTCGACCCCTGGGTTGGGAAGATCCCCTGGAGGAGGGCATGGGAACCCAGCTCAGTATTCTTGCCTGGAGAGCCCCATGGACAGAGGAGCCTGGTGGGCTGCAGTCCTTGGGGTCACACAGAGTCGGACACGGCTGAAGTGACCAAGCACAGCACACAGGGCGCATGTTGGTTGGGGTCTCATGGCCCCAAGGACACAGGCTTTGCCGTTTAGCATGCAGGTAAAGGGCTGTGGATTCAAGCAATCTTGTCGCTTCTCACAGTGGCACATTTGCTTAATCTCCTGAGCTGTGGTGGCCTCTTTGTGAAATGTTGCTCCTGAGGCCTCTGAAACAGAGTTTGCGCAGATAAGAGAAACAGTGCCCACAAAGGGCATCACCCCGTCCGGGAATGACTCTGCCCGGCATGGGGACCTGCTGTCCTCTGGGTGCCATGAAGTCATCTAGCTGACAGGCCTGAGAAGGTTCTCAGTGTCAGCGACCAAAGGAGAGAAAAGGGAACCAGAGCTGGGTCCTGGTTACGCCCAGATCCGGTAGTTCGATGCAGCCTTGTAGGGTTTGCATCTGGAAAAGCAGCCCAGGAAATATAGTGTGATCATGATCAGGAAAGATTGCTCAGAACGTAAAGACTCAGACTCAGACAGATGTGGAGTGGGACACTAGGGCCTAGACTAGCGGGTCACAGCTGCCTGGGTGTGTCACCTCACTGTCACTCCTGCTTGCAGAGCAGGAGTTCCTAAAGACGGGGCCGGACTGAGCCCTCGTGTGTGGGGGTCAGACTCGGGAGTGGCTGTGAGCTGACTAGGACAAGCCTCGCAAGCTCTGGGTAGTCTTTCTGAAAATGCAAACCTGATCCCATCTCTCTTCCTCCTCAAGCCTTCAGTGGCCCCCCTGGTTTGTGGGAGGAACTCCGGATTGCTCAGGTTGATGTTCAAAGCTGGGATTTGGCTCTGACTTCCTTCCCAGGTCTGAACTTTTCCCTCGAGACTCCCTGCATTCCAGACAGGCAAAAGCCCTCATCATTTCCCAGACATGGAGATGCCCACTCCCAAGCTAGAAGACCCTCTCTTTTCTAGGCGTCCTGCTCTAAGCCCAGTGTATCTTCCACAGAAGCAAATCTTAAGCGAGTTAAAGCAGTGAGTTCAACTCATGTCTTAAGTTTGATCTCCTAGTGTTAAATCGGTGAATGCAGGTACTTAAGGTATATTTGAACGTCTTGGCAGCATCCTAATGTATCTGCCCTCCTTTGGCCCAGGCATCCTTCTCTGTGTTAATGTGGCATCTCTGAACTCCCCTGCTACGGCAGTTGTCACGCAGCAGTAGGCTTTTTTTCTCTTCCTCTTTATCTTTGTAATCCTGATGCTAAGCAGAGGATCTGACGCCCAGGCAGTCCTTTCTTAGGTCCTGACCCCCTTTATCCATTGTGCGTGGAATGTGCCCACATCATGACCCTTATCTGACATGCGAGGATCATTGGTTTCCATGTCTTCCTCCTCTCTGAACTATAAGCTTGGTGAGGCCAGAGGCTGTAATTTTTCTATGTATACATCCTGCACCTGGAACATAATAGATGCTAAAAATATATTTGCTGATTGAATGAATGAATGAGTCATTATCATTGGACACTGGATAAATACTCAAGTAAACGTTCAAAAAATAAATGACCTCCATACAGAACCTGTAAAGATTGTGTTTCAAAATGGTCACTGTCCATTAAAAGCAAGTAGTCCCAGAAGATTGTTAGCTGCATAAAAGTTTCCCCATTATTCTCTAATTGGTGCCTAGCAGCTAGAACTCCTCTTGTTTTGTCTATTTCCCTGACAATAGATATGGATTCTCTTCTGGGTCTCCCTGAAGTGAAATGCAATCTGTAAACATTGCATAGCTTCAATATATTGATTGAAAAACTGGAGGCTTCATGTAACTTTTATCTTTTTACTACTCATATTATCTTAAAGGTTATATTTGTATGCAGGACATATTTGTAAAAGTTTTGAATAGCGCTATTCTTGGACGGGGATGGCAGAGAAATTTCTTAACCCTCTAGGAATTGATTCCAAAGAAATTGTATTCTAGTGCCATACTTATATTTTAGTCAATATTTTGACTCTTGGGGGGGGTGGAAAACTTTATATTGCAAATTAAAAAATATTCTAAACAAGAAAATATTGAGAAAAAATATCTAAAGATCACTTTCAGAAAATTTAAATAAAAATGTTAGTAGCATTTTTTTCATACATTAATATATAACTTTTTAAATGAATAAAAACAGACAATTCACATCCATAAGGAGATTATTTCTCTGAAACTCATGAAAAAAAAATCCAGCTTTGAGTTAGAATGTATGTCTTTATATTGAAATACTTTTAATCATTTTAAAAAATGATATTTCTTAAAATATATTTAAAAGTACATTCTTACAGAGAAGGAGCATTATAAGACAGTCAGAACAGTGGAAATTCAATGACCGTTTTAAGTTTGTTCCCCAAATATTAAATCTGAAAATTTAAGTGCTTTAAACACACTTGAAGTTTTAGCTGGTTTACAGAAACACAGAATGGTTCCCTTCAAGAATGGAAAAAAAAAAGATAAATAAAAGTAAATAGTTGTTATATCCTGTCTAAAACAAAAAAACCTGTCTATATTACAGTGTCATGGTTTTATTAGTACATCCTTTTAAAATGTGGATCAAAGACAGCAAGATTGTGGGATTCATTAATATGTTTTGTGCTGTTTGTATTTTTGTATATCAAGGAACTCAAGCGTCTGTGAGAGTGCGGGCTAACGTGGGGGTCGGGTACCGTGGGAGGGTGGGTGAGAGGTGTTGATGGTGGTCAGTGATAGATGAGTCTCAGCTCGCTGGTGCAGAGGCCAGAAACTTCAGAGTGGCCCCTTTGATGAAACCCCAAGGGCAGAGTGGAGAGGGTGGTCCCTCACTTGACCCGTGTGGTGTTGATTGGCCAGCAAGGAAGCCAGGTAACCTGATATGTCTTTGAGAAAAGTCTCAGAGTAACTTTAGATGTGACTCTCGGAGTTACCTTTGTGTCAAGGGAGATGAAGGAAGCGCAACCCTGTTTATCTGGGTGACCGGTTAGTACACATTGAGTCCCTTCTTCCACACTTTTCCTTTTGATACCCTACAACTAGATTCTGGGTGCTGACAGGGAAAAGAGGACGAGAATTTAAAATTCTTGCTTTGTGCCTCGAAAATGCTATTCAGTTGGTTTAAAAGTGGTAAAATCAGCACGTCCACCGATTGTTTTGTCTGCGTCCGAGGACCTCAAAGTACTGTCCGCAGGTGGTCCCCAGGCTGGAGAAACCCAAGGGAGGGAGGAGGCAGGTCATGATGGCTGGTCCTGGTGGCGGCAAAGGCAGGGAGTAGTGGACCATGTTTCAGGGTGAATTTCCCGGCCAGAGAGAAGAAATAATAAGGTCTGAAGTGGCATGTCCTGACTTAACTAGGGTGGGGGTCTGAGTCTCCTGACCCTCATTGCCTTCCTTTGTCACTTTAAAATCCCTCCCCCACCCAATATGTCAAGATGAAGGGGGAGATTTCAGAAATTAAGCAGATAGTATTTTCAGGCTATTTTATTTTACACATTAATGTCTAGGCTCAGAAGAGAAATAGAGAAAGGAGAACAGGGAAAACACTGGGTCGACCTGACTCCTGAAAGTGTATCTAGTTGGTATTTGTCACAGTTGTGTCAACTGATAACCTCAGAGTCACATACAAAGATAAGATCATCCATCCTCATTTTGGAGGATTTTTAGAAATCTTCAACAGTAATTATCAGAAGAGCCTCTACTAGATAGGACTTGTGGATACAGCAGGGGAAGGAGAGGGTGGGATGAACTGAGGAAGCAGCATTGACGTATATACACTACGGTCTGTAAAATACATCGCTAGTGGGAAGCGGCTGCATGGTCCAGGGAGCTCAGCTTGGCGCTCTGTGATGACCTGTGGGGATGGGAGGCGGGGCCGGGAGGGAGGCTCTTCAGGGAGGGGATATGTGTGCACCTATGACTGATTCATGTTGTACAGCAGAAACTAACACAGCTGTGTAAAGCAGTTATACTCAGATAAAACAGTTTTTTTTTTTTAAGAGAAGAACCTATACTAAGTACTGTTTCACGTTTGGGAGAAAATACTGTTTGTGGCGGCTGCTTGCCAGAATTATTAATTTGGCTTCATCATTAAGCCAGTCAATCCTAAAAGAAATCAATCCTGAATATTCATTAGAAGGACTGATGCTGGAACTGAAGCTCCGATACTTTGGCCACCTGATGCAAAGAGCTGACTCAATTAGAAAAGACCCCGATGCTGGGAAAGATTAAAGGTGGGAGGAGAAGAGGGCGACAGAGGATGAGATGGTTGGGTGGCATCACCGACTCGATGGACATGAGTTTGAGCAAGCTCTGGGAGGTGATGAAGGACAGAGAAGCCTGGTGTGCTGCGGTCCATGGGGCCGCAAAGAGTCGGACATGACTGAGCGACTGAATAATGAGATTTTTTTGGAAAGTCTCTTTATGTTGATATTTACTTCCTTCATTTTCAACATTACGTGGGGTACTAAATAATTTCTAAAGGCTCTTCAGCAAGCTGACAGTTTCTGGATGTAGTGATTTTGGATGAAATTGGATCTTCTTCCTTTCCCCTTTTGGCCCCATCAACACACAAAGAAAAAGATTTTAGTGTCTCATCGACAGGGAAACCAGACATTGGAAGACAAAACATCTCACAAAACCGGAAATTCCTGAATTCCTGAGACTGTCATGCACACAGTTGCTTCAGTTGATTGAATAATTTGATTTGTCACTGAGTTCCTATCTTTTTTATTCAGTAGGTGGAGGGTGGCAGGTGGGGGATGCTCAGAAATAAAACCCCTGATGCTGGACTGAGTTGGTCAGCCACCTGCTGGCAGGATGTCTGATGAGACTCTGTGGAAGAGGGTCTCAGTGAATCATCATTTGTAAATATATAATCTGTATTTACGCATCTCTGTCTGGAATGGGTCTCAAGACTAGACGCTATCGAACAAGGAGGAGTCTCTTACGTTTTCCCCCTGTCGGCACCTCTCGATGGCTTAACCTCCCCAGTCAAAATACCGATCGATGTCACCGTGACAGATATTTTTTCTCCCGTGATAGTGTCTGTAAATCAAACCCCATCAGGGTATAACAGAAGCTATCATGACACTACATCACCCTTTGCAATTCCACCCGTGTCAGAGAACAATAAGCATTACTTTAAAGGAAAATATTTTTTGAAAATAAATTGAGGCAGTATTTCAAAAAGGTGAATTTTGTGGTGCAAAGTATGGTTGGAAATACGGTTCCTGCTTTGTGTCTGGAAGGATGCCCTTCTTTTCTTTTCCATTTGGTTGTTATTGAGCATGGGGGAGAGAGAAGAGAGGACCCAAGTAACAAAAGGAAAGTGCTGTGGGGAAGACAAAGAAGATGTCTCTTCCTTGCTTACTGATTAGTAGAGCGTGGACCTCAGTGGTTCTAAGAGGAGACAGGAAGTGGGTGGTGGAGACCCACGATGCTGCCTGCAGGGACCACAGAGGGAGCGGAGGAAGCTGGGGCTGGCAGGGAAGGGGGGTGTCCCTGGGACGAGGAGGGCGCTGGGTGGGAAGTGTTGCTTGTAACAGAGTTTACTGTAAAAGATTCTTGAAATGAGCATGAATGGCCAGGTCAGCTTGAAGCAGGAGAGGAGAGCGAAGACCGGAGTCCATGCGTCAGCCTGGATGTGAGCATGAGTGTTGCTGCCGGAGGTTCTCTGCTGTGACTTGAGTTTAGGGCAGAGGGTCTGCGGGCGGTGGGTGCAGCTCGGCTGTGCTGTGGGGCTGTTCTAGCAGAGCTTACAGGTAAAGAATTGGAACAAGTAGGTGGCACTGGATTTTCAACCTGAGGTCCCACAAGATGGGAAGCTTGCCTTTCCCCTGGCTGTCTGCCAGGACCAGCACACAGGACATGCCTGAGGACCCTGGTTCTGTAGGCAGACTGCCCGAGTTCAAGCCCCAGCTCTGCCATTTACGAGTCCTGTGACCTCAGAGAAAGTTTCCTCACACTCCATGCCTTAGTTTTACCTTCTCTAAAATGGGCGTATTGATGTATACCTACCTCGTAAGGTTGTTGTGAGACCCCGTCAGCTTAATGCCTACAAATTAAAGCTTCCAGAATGCCGCCAGCCCAAGGCATGCCCGGGGACCGAACTCCATCTGTCCGTGGCCGTGGCCTGCCACGCCAACCATGCTTCTGTGACCAGAGGCTGTCGAGAGGTGCAGAGAGCAAAACCTGAGCTTCACATTCATAAGGTGTCTGGGCAACTGCTCAAAACACTTTGATGTTTGTAGAGAAGCACTTTGCCTGGAGTCATTCCAAATGTTGGGACAATGAAATCTCCAGGGCACAGCCAGGAAAACCCCTTCTGTGAACTATAGAAGGGCCTAGGATCATTTAAATGTCCCTGATTGGGAAGAAGCACAGAGCCTGATATTAAAAAAGAAGAAGAATCTATTAGAATTTGAGAGAAAGCTGATTAAGAGAGAAAGGAATGTTAAGAGGATTAAGTGTGCCTGGCCAAGCCCCCTTTTCCATGGGGACCTTCTACCCCTGACACCGTCCCAATCAGTGGTACCCAAAGGCAGTCCTCACCTCTCTGTGTCTTTCCTGCTCAAGAGTGAACTCGGGCTGTGGCCAAAGGTAACAATAAATATTAAAACCTTTATTATCAATGTTTGATAACAGCGTGAAGCATTTATATTTTATATACTATTTCATTTGCTGAAAAGATGCAGGTGGTTTTAAATATGCTATGGCTAGGTGTTTTTTAAAAAGAAGATCTAATTATCTTCCCACCAATTTCCCTTTGTTAGAATTGAGCAGAGAGCCCCAAACAAAGAAGGCTGTGTTAGAAGGAGGCTGGGAGGCTGCCTGCTAGCTCACAGCTAAGTAATTTGTTCTGAATCAAGGTCGACAGTATAGAGGCTGTTGTGCTTTGCCTCTTTCTTAATTTTCTGTTTAACTTCCTTCACAATCTCTCTGTGATTTAGAAACAAATGAGTGCAGACATTTTGGCAATTATAAAAGCTGTTTTCAAATGACAGAGAGCATTCACACAAGCCAGGACATTAAGAATTCCTTCGTCGGGCATGTGGCAAGAGCTCGTTCCATCTGTGGATGTCTTTGTGTAACGTAAAAATGAAAAGAACCCAGGGTCCTCCATCTGTCATGCTGGTCTATATTGACATAATTATATGCCAGTCATTCCACATTTTTGGTTATGATCAACGTTAGACATATATTAATATTTAAAAAATGTATAACACAATGGGATTAAAAAAAAAAGTCCCTCTTGCGTTTGTAACCCTAAATCCCTTGCTGACTGGAAGAGGTGGTCAGACCTTAGGATACTGGTTCTGGAGGGAGCACTCCCGAATTTGGGTCCTCACTCTGCCTTTCACTGCCTGGAGTCCTGAGTGTAACACCCTCTGGGATGTAACTCTTGTCTGGAGACTAGAGATGCTGGTCAGTCAGTGTTTACAGTAGAGATTCTTAACAAGATATTTGGTATAGAGCAATCTGCCTGTTAAATGGTAGGGGTTTATCCACTACTGACAATACTTCTTTTCCTTCCTGGTTTTAGATGTGAGAATGATTCATTACATACTTCTTTTATATGTAGTTATCCTGTCAAGTCATTTAAAAGCTATATTTTGGTGCATTAAAGAATGTCTAGCTTCTTGAAGGTGTTCAACTGTTTCTTAAAAGTGAAGAATTTAGCCCCTCAAAATATTTCACTGTTTCTTGAACATCCAGCGTTGCAGATCTAGGTGGATATAGATATAATTCCAGAGCATACTTTCTGTGTGTGTGTATGTGTGAGGGACTGTTCTAATCAACTCTTCTTGTATATGGTTATGTATTTTTATTCTTACCTGGCATGATTTAAAGTGACTGTGGAAATATTTTAGATATTTATTCTAATCTGCTTACTAATGTCTCCCATTTAAAGCCTGGGAGTCGCACACAATATAGACCATATATTTCCTCCATAATTAAGCACATGTCTTTTTAGGAACCAACAAGAACACTTCTGATAATAACTTCTCAAAGTACAAAGGACCATTCAGCCATCCAGTCGAGATATTGTTGTTGTTATTTAATCACTAAATCATGTCCAACTCTTTTGTGCCTCCATGGACTGTAGCCTGCCAGTCTACAGTAGCTCCTCTGTCCATGGGATTTCCCAGGCAAGAATACTGGAGTGGATAGACATTCCCTATTTCAGGGGATCTTCCCAACCCAAGGATTGAACCTAGGTCTCCCACATTGGCAGGCAGATTCTTTACCATTGAACCACCTTGGAAACACTTCCAGTTGAGGTACTTGCTAATTAAAAACAAAAAATCATAACCAATTGAATACTGATTTAGAGTTCCTGCAGGGCAAGTGGCAAATCTGTGTAGAAGAGAACCTGTGTGCAAGCATCCCATGTCTGCAGAAAGCCTCGGTAGCTGAGTTTGGCTGGTGGTCTTAAGGCTCCAAACCCTTGTCCTGACCCATGGCTCTTCTTGACCTTCCATGTCCACACAGAGCCTGGGTCTTGTCATGCTGTGGAGGAGATGGATCCCACGCTCACCCAGGGGCCTCAGAGGCCAACCTGAGGGCTGGGGATGGTTGAGGACAGGGTGGCAGCAGAAGGTGATGGTCAGTTGAGGTTGGCAGTATTCCTTATTTATTTTTGGCTGCGCTGGGTCTTCATTGCTGTGCTTGGGCTTTTTCTAGTTGTGGCGAACGGGGGCTGCTCTTTGTTGCAGTGAGAGGGCTTCTCATTGCGGTGGCCTCCCTTGTTGCGGAGCCAGGGCCCTAGGCACACGGGTGTCAGTAGTTGTGGTTCAGCCTCACTAGTTGCAGCTTGTGGCTCAGTTGCACCCCAGCACTTGAAATCCTCCTGGACCAGGGATGGAACCCATGTCCCCTGCATTGGCAGGCAGATTCCTATCCACTCTACCACCAGGGACGTTCTGACAGTGTGTCTGTTGCCTGGGAAAATGTGTTATTGTGCTCGATGAAGCAGAAGGAATAATATTAATTTAAATGATTTAGAACACTTTCTTTTGACTATAGAAGTAAGATGCATTTATTGTTTCAAATTTGAAAAATCAAGAAAAGCATTAAAGAAAATTACTTATAACCTTATTATCCAGTAGCAATGTCTGTTAATGTCTTGGTGAACTTCCTTCTGGACTCCCCTTGCCCCCAAACCCTTCACTAGTTGCTCTTTTACATCATTTTAAAAGAAGAGAGTATAAAAAGGGGACAAGAGAAAAAATTAATGAATAGAACCAGATTTAATGATTCTTCTATTCAGCAAAATAATCCCAGGCATATGGAAATTAGTATACTGTCTTTATTATGTCACTCATCTCAAACCAAAAAATATATCCATGAGTTATTTGTTTTTTTCACATGTGTAAGCAAGGGGCGTGCATTACCTACTATATTTTTTGCAACAGGGGTTTCAGGAATAGGAATTTCATTCCATGATTCATACCTCAGAATTCTGTATTGCTTTCTATGTCATTGTTTCTTGGAGGATAGGGAGAGAAATTATACCAGAAAAAGGAATGATTCCAGAATTATAAAGGCTGAACATCATGGACGAAGCACAGAGTGGGTGTCATACAGTATCATGGAAGTCCAGCTGCTTCTGATGGTTGGAAACTTGTTTGTCAGTTGAGCTTTGCACAGCTTAATACTTGGGCGTCGCAAATAAATATCTTATTAATTACTTGTTTGTGAAGGCAACTCTGTACAAGAAGAGGGTGTTGAGATGATATTATGTATTTTATTTTTTATCTGTGTTGCTGGATTTTGAATTCTGTGAGGAAAAAGGAGGAAAGAAAAGGTTCATTCTGGTGGCTCATAATGATGACCTGTCAGAGGAAAATCATTTCTTTGAAATGACACAGTTGCAGATAAAAATTAAAACTCAGTGAAAGATGGGAGATTAAGTCTTCTGAGTCTTGAGTGAATTTCTTACATGTTTCAGGCCAGCAGGGATTTTCTAGTTGCTCATAACCTTACCTGTTAAATTTTTAACATCCCATTTCAGTATGCTTTACCGTCCATGTAGAATTTAGAACACATCTACCTGTACCCTCTTTTAAAGGGGACACATTTTTCTCAATTTGAGTGCACTTCTGCTTAAACCAGTCTTTAGAGCTCATCAGTTTAATGTGAGCCACAAAGGAGAGCTCACCTTCAGAACTGGAGTTTTCCCAAACCTTTGACACGTGCTGCATGCTAAGTCACTTCAGTCATGTCCAACTCTTTGTAACCCTAAGGACAATGGCCCTCCAGGCTTCTCTGTCCATGTGATTCTCCAGGCAAGAATACTGGAGTGGGTTGCCATGCCCTCCTCCGGGGGATCTTCCTGACCCAGGGACCGAAAACGCATCCCATGCCGTGCCTGCATTGACAGGCGGGTTCTTTACCCCTGAGCCACCAGGAAGCCCAACTCATCATCCCCGGAACACTCCACCTCAAGGGACCAGCACACAGGGAACTAGGCTTCTACATGTGAATTTAGGCATTCAGGCCACGGCAGAGCACATGAGAAAAAGTAAAAGTGTGGTCTCCAAAAACTAACTGCTGATTTGGAGAGCAAATGCCCATAATACAGAGTAAGAGGCCAAGGGGTGAAAATGGCAAGAGAAAGCAGATATGAAGGATAATGTCTAGAGATTATTGTCAAAAGTATTTCTGAAGAAAAGTGCAAAATATGACAAACTTGTTAGGAAAAACCAGTGTGTTAAGATAATCTTGGCAAACAACTTATTAAAAAGTTAAAGGAAAAGAGTTTTATATGCATGCAAGGAGAAAAAGAGATGACTTGTCAAAAACCAAGGTTCTATAACGTTTCTCTCCTATCATCTGAAAGATCAGAGGGCAGTTTTGAGGGAAAAAGATGTTGACTCCCAAATTTTATACCCAGACACATAATTCATGTTCAAGCGCTCCAAACGGTATGATTCTTTTTTATACCTTGAAAAAAAATTGCTTGTATCTGTCACCAGGTGGATGAGGGAGAATCAAGTTCAAGGATGGAAACTTCGTACTAGAAAAGAAATGGCAGGGAATCGCAGAAGCATTTAAGTGTAGAACTTAGGATAAATACTTGGAAGTATTTGAGAAAAAAGTTCAATGCCAATACAAATACCACTTTTAAAGACAAGATATAAAATGTAACAATTATTTTGTGTAACAACCTGGGAACTGGGGTGGGGGAGAAGTAGGTGAGGGGGGGAAGTAGGGATGAGGGGAAAGGAAAAGAGCTGGGTGGTGAGAGCACATAGGCGCTTTATATGAGGAAGACACATAGGATGTGATATTTAATAATTACTAAACATCAAAAGTAAAATTTCATCGAAATTGTGTCTCTTCAGATGATGAATGTGGCTGTGTTTCTCTTTCAGTTAGTTCACGGGTCTATGGGTAAACATCACATTTGCTGACTTTGAGACAACATTCAAGAGAATGAAAATTAATGGAAGAGGGCTAGGGCTGCTAGGAAGTTCAGTGCTTATGAAAGTGAATTACTTTTTGAGCAGTTGTAACATTTGAATCCATGACATCTTGACCTTTGAGTTAATTTAAATTAAATAGGTGTATTGGAGAAATAAGTATATGATCAGTTAAATAGCTGAGGGTGAGCTGGAGATCCTATCAGGGTGGACAACAAATGAATATGCTACCCAATGTTCTTTTAGAAAAATAATGAGAATGTTTCTTTTGTGGGTTTGAGCACATGACCGAGAAAATATAACTCTCAGACACCTCTGACCTGTGTCCTTTCTTGTTCAGTCACTCAGTCGTGTCTGACTCTTTGCAACCCCATGGACTGCAGCACAACAGTCTTTCCTGTCCTTCACTATCTCCCTGAGTTTGAGCAAACTCATGTCCATTGAGTCGACGATACCATCCAACCATCTCATCCTCTGTCCCCTTCCTTCTCCTCATGCTCTCAGTCTTTCCCAGCATCAGGGTCTTTTCCAGTGAGTCAACTCTTCACATCAGGTGGCCAAAGTATCGGAGCTTCAGCTTCAGCATCAATCCTTCCAATGAATATTCAGAGTTGATTTCCTTTAGGATTGAGTGGTTTCATTTCCTTGCTATCCAAGGGACTCTCAAGAGTCTTCTCCAACACCACAGTTTCAAAGCATCAATTCTTTGGCACTCAGCCTTCTTTATGGTCCAACTCTCACATCCATACGTAACTATTGGAAAAAATCATAGTTTTGACTAGACAGACCTTTGTTGGCAAAGTGATGTCTCTGTTTTTTAATACGTTGTTTAGGTTTGTCATAGTTTTTCTTCCAAGGAGCAAGCATCTTTTAATTTCATGGCTGTAGTCACCATCTGCAGTGATTTTGGAGCCCAAGAAAATAGAGCCTGTCACTGTTTCCATTTATTTGCCGTGAAGTGATAGGACCAGATACCATGATCTTAGTGTTTGAATGTTGAGTTTTAAGCCAGCTTTTCACTATTCCATTTCACCTTCATCAAGAGGCTCTTGAGTTCCTTTTAGCTTTTTGCCATTAGGGTGATGTCATCTGCATATCTGAGGTTATTGATATTTCTCCTGGCAATCTTAATTCCCGCTTGTGCTTTATCCAGCCTGGCATTTTGCATGATGTCCTCTGCATATAAGTTAAATAAGCAGGGTGACAATATACAGCCTTGATGTACTCCTTTCCCAATTTTGAACCAGTTCATTGTTTCATGTCTGATTCTAACTGTTGCCTCTTAACCTGCATACAGGTTTCTCAGGAAGCAGGTGGTCTGGCATTCCCATCTCTTTAAGAATTTTCCACAGTAGGGTGTCATCTGCAGTCAAAGGATTTAGCAGTCAGTGAAGCAGAATTAGATGTTTTTCTGGAATTCCAAGATATAATGTGTTTTAAAAAAAGTATTTTTTAAGCTGGGCTATCATTGCTTTATACTGCTGCGTTAGTCTCTGCTGTGCGGAGAAGAGAATCAGCTGTGTGTGTCCATACACGCCCTCCCTCTTGGGCCTCCCCGCTCCCGTCCGGCCCAGCCTTCCGGGCCATCGCAGAGCCCCGAGCTGAGCCCCAGTCCTCTGCAGCTGCTCCCGCTGGCCGTCTGTTTGACACTCAGCGCTGTGTGTGTGTCAGTGCTACTCTCAGCTCACCCCGCACTCTCCTTTCAGGATGTGATGTTGAGCTAGCAAAGGTCCATGTGAAACTTTTCACCACCTTGAAATCATGCAGAACGTGCCACCCACGTCTTGATTAACAGAGCCTGAGCACACACACATTTCGTGTTGTCTCTCTGGTGCCTCAAAGTGTTCATACCTTGGGGATAATGCACTGAATAAGATTTGCAAGGGCAGGCGGGCAAGGGCAGTTGTGCAAAGGAGGGAAGAAGAGAAGGTGTGGTGCCTGACTGTGGCTTGCTCTTGAGAAGATCCGTTTAGGAGCAATATACAAAACACGTGAGGTCTGAAATTGACAATCTTAAAACTAAATAAATTGCTGTATTATTCTTTTAAATGTATCTATAGAATCCAAATATCTGATCAATTTGTTACTCATTATCACCGATTTAAAAAAAATACATGGGAAAACTCTTCTTTTATAGTTGAAATGTATCATTTATTTTCTCACTTAAATTCACATTTTGTTCTTTACACTTAACTCTTTTATCTAATCACTGTGCAATTAAAGCGCCTTCCACTGGGCATTACCTGGCCTCCTGTTTGAAGAGTTCTCTTTTAGAAGTTCGCAGCAGAAGTGTGAGCTACACCTAGTGAGACATCTGGTCCTCTGGACGCCTTTTTTAATGCTGCCAAACGTTGCAATGGGACTCGTTAATTTTGCTCTTAGTTTTGGTGGGTTTCTTACTTTAGAATGAAGGCCAACTCAGGACTACTTATACTTTCTGAAAATTCCCTTGACTTTGATTTCTATCTGAAATATTAAATTCAAGGGTTTCCCCCTCTTTCAAAACTTTAAGGGAGGGAGGTATTGACTCCAGCTACTTATCAGCAGACGGATTCCAGCAGGAATAATGTATCAGAGGTTGGTAGAGTCTATGTTGATCTGAGACTCTCTTCATCCCAAATGCCTCCCTCTTCAGAGCCTTAGTGACTAAAAGGGTGCATTGCCTTAGACTAGTAATCTTGTTGCTTTTCTCAACCAGTGAAGTGATAGGGCAAAAAAAATCCAGGATGGCTGGTCATGATAGAAGTGCTAAGGAAGATAGAAGCTTAGGGAAGAAGTGGCTGAACTCCTAAAGAAAGGAGGGGATACCCTTCTGGTTTCTTGAGACCAAGTCCAATGTATTGTATGTGCGTGTGTTTCCCTGCACAATGCTGGCAATTTTAAGACCCTGGCGGTGTGTCTAAAAAATTAACTCAATTCCAACACTATGTACCCAGAGATCACATCAGATTCCACAGGCTAAGGATTCTGTCCTACAAAATTGCAACTCCAGGCCCCCTTCTCCAACTCAGATGCTAGTCATGAGCCCAGGGGGTTACCTATGCCCTGACTGACTATAAGTTAGAAGTTCCCAGGCCCCCTCCTTGGGTTGGACCATTTGCTAGAGTGCTCACAGAACCCACAGAAATATTTTATTTAGTAGATGACTGGTTTATTATAGAAGGATATAACTCAGGAACCCCCAGATGAAGAGATGTGCAGGGCAAGGGATACAGAAAGACTGTGAGGCTTCCCTGCGCTCTCCGGATGCTCCCAAGTCTCCATGTGTTTCACAAAAATGGAAGCTCTCTGAACCCTGTCCTTCTGAGTTTTTTTTTTTTTTTTGAGGTTTCATTACAGAGGCACAGTTGATTAAACAATTGGCTATTGATGATTCTTTTTAATTGATTTTTATTGGAGTACAGTTGCTTTGCAATTATTGTGTTAATTTCTACTGTACAGCAAAATAGATCAGCCACGTTCTTGTTCAGTTGCTAAGTCGTGTCTGACTCTTTGTGACCCCATGGACTGCAGCCTGCCAGGCTCCTCTGTCTTCCACTATCTCCCAGAGTTTGCCCAAATTCATATGTGTATGAATACGAGTTCAATGAATATGAATTCAAGCCATGTGTATACATGTAGCCCTTCCCTTTTGGTGACCTTCCCATTGAGGTCACCACAGTGTCTTAAGTAGAGTTCCCTGTGCTATACTGCATGTTGTCATTAGTTATCTGTTTACTACGTAGTGTCAATAGTACGTATATGTCAATTCCAGTCTCCCAGTTCATCCCACCCCTCCTCACCCCCTTGGTATCCATACGCTTGTTCTCTACCTCTGTATCTCTATTTCTGCTTTGCAAATAAGATCATCAATACCATTTTTTTTTTTTTGCAGATTCCACATAAATCCACTAATATACGATATTCTGTTCTGTTTCTGACTTACTTCACTCTGTATGACAGAGTCCATCCATGTCTCTAAAAATGACCCGGTTTCATTCATTTTCACGACTGAATAATATTCCATCACATATATATACCATGTCTTTATCCATTTCTCTGTTGATGGACACTTAGGTTGCCTCCATGTCCCGACTGTTGTAAATAGTGATGCAAAATGAACACTGGTGTGCATGTATTTGTTTGCATTATGGTTTTCCTCCTGGGCATATTCCTAGTAGTGGGATTGCTGGGTAATATGGTAGTTCTATTTGTAATTTTTTAAGGTACCTCCATACTGTTTTCCACAGTGGTTGTATCAATTTACATTCCCATCAACAGTGCATGAGGATTCCGCCATTGGTGATTGATTCGACCTCTAGCGCCCCACCTCTCCCTGGGGTCAGAGGGGTAGAACTAAAAGTTGGTTCCCATGGCAACCAGTTCCCTTCACCAGGTGGGATCCAAAAGTCACCTTGTTAACACAACAAAAGATAACTTAATGGCTTTAGTCACTTAGAAAATTCCAAGGTGTGAGCCAGGAACTGTGAGCAAAGACGACACTGCTGTTAAGTCGCTCAGTTGTGTCTGACTCTTTGCGGCCCCATGGACTGCAGCATGCCAGGCTTCCCTGTCCATCACCAACTCCCAGAGTTTACTCAAATTCATGTGCATTGAGTCGGTGATGCCATTCAACCGTCCCATCCTCTGTCGTCCCCTTTTCCTCCTGCCTTCAATCTTTCCCAGCATGGGATCTTTTCCAGTGAATCAGCTCTTGGCATCAGGTGGCCAAAGTATTGGAGTCTCAGCTTCAGCATCAGTCCTCCCAATGAATATTCAGGGTTGATGTCCTTTAGGACTGACTGGTTTGATTTCCTTGCTGTCCCAGGGAATCTCGAGAGTCTTCTCCAGCACGACCACATGTATATGAGAATAACCAAATACATATATTTCTTATACATTACAATATCACAGAGGCCAAAGACAAAGAAAATCTGTTTCCATGATTTTGCTTCAGACTAACTATGAAGCTGTTATCAGAAATTAGAAGCCCTAGTGTGAGAGTAAAATCTCTGTCAGGGCAGGCAATGCAGACAGGACATTTTATATGTGACTCTGCATATCTGAAAACCAGTTTAAATGAAGCTCTTGTGTCAAGACATTTGAGCAATTTTATATTTTTATGTATTAGGAAAGCCTTGCATTTCTTATGTCTTATCATGAAACCTCTGAAAAGGGACTGTGTGGATTGCGTTTAGAGACAAAACCAATCTGATCATGTAGACTGAGTTGAAGAGTTCTCCATCTCCATTGACCTGCCACCTTTTAAAATGTAGAAATGTCAGTGCAGGATGACCATGATGAGTAGTGATTTCCATCTGAAGGCCACATTTTCTTGTGTCCCAATCATTTTTATTGCTTCTCTGACAAAGGGATGCCACAGCATGTGCACAGAAGTATCACTTTGAAGGCAAGCACATTCCTCAACTGCGAAGCCTTGTTGGAATTTATTTCAATGCATGGTACAGTGCATGGTGGCTAGAGAAGACCTCAGATCCACACATCTATAGAGATTCTTTTTTTGTAAAGTTTAAATGACATAAGGCCAATGAAGCACATAGTACAGCATCTGACATACCAATTGTTCAATACACATTAGGCACATTATTTTTATTTATAAAATAAGAAATTGGAATCAATTGCTTCTTTTTTTTTTTTTTGCAGTGATGTAGAGTATACACTCAAGTAACATGGGGGAGGTATACAGAAACATCTTATCTTTTCCACTGATGCCAAAAGGGTAAAGAAATACATATATATTGTATTATGTCTAAGTCAGTGGGTCAGTAGACAGTGGAAGCTTGGTTACACCCAACAGACTGATATGAGTTAACCTGATCACATTGCCGTTGGGGAACAAACAGGACTCGCTGAGACAAAATCAGGCTTTAAGGTATCAGGCTTTCAACTCACACCACATACAGTGATAAAGCCTCTCTGTTACATTAATGACTAGAGTTTGTTGTTGTTGTTGTTTTTCCTAATTTAATACAAATCGATTTCCTTCTTTCATTTAAAAAAAAAAAATGAGCCAGGGGAGAATATTACAATTGTTCTTCATCGAGCATTGCATTGTAAAGACTTTTTTGTGAATGTCCACAGGCGCCCTCAGATGAGAATGAATCTATTTGAATAAAACCAGTAATCTGAAGGTAATTAAAGTCATTTTTGTAAGGTGCAATAAACAGCCATTGTTGGGTCTACCGAGCATTCGTTTATGCTATTGTGAAGATGATGTCTTTTTAGGCCGTGAGCTGTTTTGAAACATTTCAGAGGCTTCAAGTCTGAAAAAAACCAACAAGGACAAGATAATGACTGGAGACACAATTAATTCTGGTGCCTCTGCACAGTACAGACTGTTACAACCAGCAAGGGAAAAGCTGCACAGAGGTTATAGAAATAGAAGTTAATGCATAGTCTTTAAAAAAAATCAAGAGCTTAAATGTAGAGCATACATTGGCAGAATGAATAATAGCTGAGAAATTAAAATAGCCAACACCACACATTATATTCTAAAGACAGGGAAAGGGAACTGAAAACGTTTATAAAAATAGGAAATAAAATTTGTGTTGATGTCTATGTGAAGACAAGATTGCTTTTGGGTAAACACTTTTATTTCTTTGGGCATGAACTCAGCTGGTATGAAGGCAAGATTTCAAAAGCTCCAGGAACACATCACACACCCTTTACCCACCACTTACAGGAGCGAGGAGCCTTGAAGGAACTGATGGTGTCCCCTCTGATGGTCAGCTTTTACCTCGTGGTCACTTCTATATTCCTTTCAACTCTTTCCAAACTTCTTTCATGATGACCTATATTTATGGGAATAAACAAGAATAAATAAGACATTTCTGGAGCTGACACCTACTCCAGAGTCTCTAATTTGGTCTCAGATTTGTAATGTGAAATGGTTAGGGTCCCCACTCCTGTTGAATGCTCCAGCAGAGATTTCAACTGCCTCTGTGTCCCAGCCCTTCCCCCCAAGACAGATTCCATCAGCGTTTTAGAAAACTTCATTTTTTAAAAATTGATGTGATCATCATTTCACATCAGATTTTAAAAATACAACAATAGACTATCCAGTTAGCCCCAGTGACATCTTCCAGATTTCTGGTGGGAATTTAAGATCGATGGTCATTTGAACTCATTGTGACTTCAGAGAAGTAAGAAGCAACTTCCTGCTCCTGCATGCAGTTGGGGTAAAGGCGTTTTAGTTGGAGCTGGGCTCAGTTACCAAGATCCTTCTCTAGGATGCATGAAGCAGATGGACTGATTCAAGTCGAGTGCTGCCCCTCATCCTCACCAGTTTCGTGACAAGTTTTACCAGCGGGGACATCCGCCTGGATCTCCCTATCCTGGAGCATGTCTTTGCTTCTCTATCTGCAGAGAAGCACCCGTTACTGCTATTTGTTAAATTAAAAATTTTAATTTACAGTGTTGTGTAAGCTTCTGCTGTACAATGAAGAGAATCTGCTATATGCACACAGGTATCCCTGCCTCCTGAGCCTCCCTCCCACCCCACCCCCCCGGGTCATCACAGGGCACTGGGCTGGGCTCCCCGTGCTGCACGGCGGCCTCCCACCAGCCCTCCGTTCACACGTGGCCGTGTATGCGCGTCAGTGCCGCTCTCCCCATTCATCCACCCCTCCCCCTCTGTGTGCATACGTCTATTCTCCATGTCCTCATCTCCATTCCTGCCCTGCGAACACGTTCATCTGTATCATTTTTTTCTAGATGCCACATATATGTATTAATATACGATATTTTTTCTCTTAATGTCTATCAACGGAAGAATGCATGAAGAAGATGTGGTACATATATACAATGGAATATTACTTAGCCCACTGCTGCTTTTAGGCTGAGTGTCATAAGGCCTCTGAAGGAATCCAGCCATGGTCTTCAGGAGAGCCAGGAGGCCTCGTCTCAGTGATCTGTGGCTTGAAATGCCGTCTGCATCAGACACCGAAAGCCGCTGCACACACAATAATTACATTTTTCCAAACGTGTCTCTGGCTGCCCAGTCAAGAGGCATTTCTCATCAAAATAGCAGTGATTCTGGGCTACAGCTGTAATGTGTGCATTCCCTCAGAGCAGGGTTGCCAGATGTTGCAAAACGGGACAAACAACCACAACAGAACAGGATGCCCACTTAAATCTGAATACCAGGTCAATCCTTTTTTTTTTTTTTTAGTGTAAGTATGTACCATGAATAGTAGGGATATAATTATACTAAAAAATATTCACTATTCATGCAAAATTCAAATTTCACCAAGCATCCTGCATTTTCTCCTGGAACCATTATGGTGAACAGGAAAGATGGTCTCTCTTTCACACTCGGAGTAATGACGACCCTTGTGATAAAGTAGTTTTTCTTCAATAACCCAGTGCATTGCTATGCTCAGGTATTTCACTGACAGCAGCTTTCAGGAGTAGGAACAAAAAGGCAAGATTGTCACGGGTATTTTCAGGTGCTCTGTTGCTCTCTGATTTTTCTATTCAAGGTTTTGCCATGACAATATACATCCAGATAATGATGATATCATTTTGCCATTGTGGGTAAATTGCTGATTCACTGGCTTATTTGTTTTTCCTTCGTGGAGTGAATCTATGTTGGTGAAATTTTAAGCATCAATTTATGACAGATGGGAGGAAAAAAATGTGAGGCTGGTGTGTAGGTTCTCAAAACATCATTGAAGTGAAGTGAAAATCACTCGGTTGTGTCCGACTCTTTGCGCCCCCTTGGACTATACAGTCCATGGAATTCTCCAGGCCAGAATACTGGAATGGGTAGCCTTTTCCTTCTCCAGGGGATCTTCCCAACCCAGGGATCGAACCCAGGTCTCCTGCATTGCAGGCAGATTCTTTACCAGCTGAGCCACCAGGGAAGCCCCCCAAATATTAGATTGGACCAAATTTTGGTAGGTCCTAAATATTAAATCCTATAAACTGGTAGGTGATGGCCATGTAAAACATCACTTGGAAAACAACGAAACGTGGATAAATGGCAGGTTTGTACCTCAATCACCCCTCTCCACCCCAGTAACTCTGCAATGGAAGACTCAGAATATTTAATTTACCTCCAATACTGTATTATAAAAATTTTGAATACAGCAAAGTCAAAAGAATTACAGTGACTACCTAGATACCTATGGCCAAGAGTGTCTGGTGAACATTTTGCTGCTTTCCATCTTTTCATTCTTTCATCTATTTCATCATCAACCCATCTTATTGTTGATGAATTTCAAAGCAAGTGAACATTAGTTCACTTCACTCCTAAACATTTCAGCAAGTATATTGCCAACTAGAACTTATTTCTTTATGACTTCTGGGTTAAACTTATATTCAGTGAATGTACAACTGTTAAGTATACCATTTTGTATATTTTGACAAATATATACACCTGTGTCACTTACGTCTGTGTAAGATATGAGACATTTTCACTTTCATTTGAAATGTCTCCTCTCCTCTTCCAGAAGAAGTAACTACTCTTCTTTTTTTCTTTGTCATCACTGGTTAGTTTTGTCTATTCCAGAACTTCATAGACATTGAATCACACAGTGTGTAGTCTTTTGTGTAAGACTTCTTTCACTCAGCAGAGTGTTTTGAGATTTATTCTGCTGTTGGCTGTATCAGTAGTTGGTTCGTTTTTATTGCTGGTGGTGTTTGATACCGTGAAGATGCCACAGAATCTTTAGCCATTCTCCTCTGGAGGAACACTTGGGATGTTTCCAGTTCCTGGCTGTTATAAACACAGTTGCTATAAACATTCTTGATAAGTCTCCTTGTGGACATGTTTCCTGCACTCTGCTCCCCTCCTCCCACCCCCTACCTCTGGACTAAGCACTCACATTTGGGAAGCATTTTACTAGCTCATGTTATCTTTGGAAAATATTGGTTATCATATTGATTACCTACCAGCTTTGCTCTAGGGTGCAAATCTAGACTGATGTTACTTTTTATCATGGCTCCTTCTCACTTTGCTTTTAGAACTTACAAGGATCTAGATTGTCTCTTAAGGGCAAGGACCAGCCACTCTGGATCCACTCTGGATCCCTGAAACTTGCTTAGAGTAAATACGAATTCTGTTCGGAGTTTCCAGCACCTCTGGATGGGTCTCTCTCAGAGTCAAATGATATCATGAGGATCAATGTGTCATTGGCTAGTTTTCCTCTTCACTGGGTGGATTCTCTATGCTGTCCCTGGGAATATGAAAGTGAATAAAGAGTTTATTTAGACAGTGAATTTAGACATTGTCTTGGCTTTGAAGAGTTTGTAGGCTTGTGGACAGAGGGCCGGGGTGAATGGCCCTTTCAGTGCAATGTGGTAAGTACGCACAAATATGCACAGGCTGCGGTCTTAGGAGCATGGAGATACACTCGACTCCAGATGAGGCTGTGGAGACTGAGATATGTTACCGTGAACCCAGAGTGGTTAAACAGCAGGTCATAGAGGGAAGCGCACTGCAGGCATAGGGGCTCCTGTGCGGTGTCGGGTCGGGAGACAGCGAATTGTTTTTAAAAAAGCTCAGTGGTCCTGGGTGAGGCTAGAGAGAGGGAGGTGATAGGTCATGGTGGGGTTTTAGATTCATTTTACAGTTACTTTCTATTCTGTAAAGCTTCGGTGTACTTACGTGTGTACCTGTGAGGAGTGGTCATAGACCACCAGTTACTTCTGTACTAATTTTAATAAACTGAAAAGGTCCCCAGTTTGGTGGGTTCACTTTTCAAAATAGGGCACCCTTGAGTGTAAGATGTCCAACTGATGAGGCAGCATGAGATTTTCTTAAAAGAAAAGAAAAAAAACAACTCACAACTTAGTTATTGGGCTATACTTGAAGGGAAATTTCAGAATCTTTGCTGGAACTGGATAACTGCTGACCCCAGCATCCTTAAATTAACCTCTCAGGAAATGCAAGATTTATAAGTTGTGGGCTTTTTTTTTCTCTTTTGAAAAAAGGTCTTAATAATTCAAAGAACTTTTTAATGATTTGAAAAGTGCATGTTAAGTACTTGATGGATGGATCAATTCCCTCTTTGTAGTTGAAGTAGCTCTGGGTTGACATCCTCCTCTCTACATATGGAAATTCGACAGATGTACAGAAATGCCATGCAGAACGAACGGGATGTTTCTTTATGACATTTCCTTGTGCGTTTCATTGGAGAAAAGAAATGTGTATATGCACTTTATAGTTAGTCATTAACTATAAAAACAAGCTTATTCACAAACCTGCTTTGATCTGAATTTCCTGTGATTTATCTTTGGTGTCTCAGCATGCTCTGAATTCCTCATTGTTATTAACTCCCCAAATATTTATATCACTCCAGATAATCAATGCTTATCACAGTCAATACAGATGTTACAGGATCCTAGAAGAAAGATGGTGTCAGCATAATAACATTTTAATTATTATAGCATGTGTTCTCAACTGTACCCTTTGTTTACAGCATCAGCTAACACAGCTCCTGTAGATATCTAATTCATACACAGTACTAAAATGACTGCACACATAAATTACAGCTTTTTCCCACCAAAGACTGAAGCAGTAGTGTGCTTGAAGGTATTAACACTTGTTTAATTAATTTAAATCATGCTGCTAAGACTGTATTTTCACTTTCTGTTCCCCTGGGCTTGCTGTCTTTGCAGGATTACTCAACTGTTATGTTAAACAAATTTGCTTGTGGATGTTTTAATGATACAAAATATCAGATTTGAGCTGACATATCCCTTTTGTTAATGAGATCACAAGATGGGCTGTTGTGAAGAAAAATTCAAGTCCGTTTGGCAAAATCTATTTGATTTGTAAATTTCATTTTGGGGTGTCGTTTGCTTCACTTTTGACTCCGCTTAGAATGAAAGACTAAAGGCTGGGAGATCATTACTGACATACATACAGCGTTGATACTGTGTGTAAAATAGATCACAGATGAGGACCTGCCGCACAGCTGAGGGAGCTCGGCTCAGTGCTCTGTGGGGACCTAAGGGGAAGGAGATCCAACAAGGGGACGTGTGCACATGTGTGGTGAGTCACTTTGCTGCAGAGCAGAAACGGACACAGCATTGTAAAGCATCTGTGTTGTTGTTGTTCGGTCACTCAGTCATGTCCGACTCTTTGTGACCCCATGGACTGCAGCACGCCAGGCTTCCCTGTCCTTCACCATCTCCCTGAGCTTGCTCAAACTCATGCCCATTGAGTTGGTGATGCCATCCAGCGTCTCATCCTCTGTCTGCCCCTTCTCCTGCCCTCAGTCTTTCCCAGCATCAGGGTCTTTTCCAGTGAGTCAGTTCTTCACATCAGGTGGCCATAGTATTGGAGCTTCAGCATCAATCCTTCCAGTGAATATTCAGGACTGATTTCCTTTAGGATGAACTGGTTGGATCTCCTTGCAGTCCAAGGGACTTTCAGGAGTCTTCTCCAACACCACAGTCCAAAAGCATCAATTCTTTGGTGCTCAGCCTTCTTTATAGTCCAACTCTCATATATATCCCAATATAATATTTTTTTAAAGACTGAAAATTTCTGTAAGGCCTGAGTTATATGCTTTCCTAAGCCTTGCGTATTTCACAGTCACGCTTCCTGCAGAGTTGAGAACTGCAGTGTGGGGGGTGAATGCGCAGGATCAGGTGGCTGTGCTTTTCCATGGAAATCCTGAGATCTTACCACTTCCCTCGTAAACGACATACTTCTGCCAGGGTATGCTACATTCACTTTTATTGGGAGAACCATGCTTTTACGTTGAGCTGTTGTACTAGAGGCAACAGCATCAAAGTTGTGCTGTGTGGAAGGTGCCATGCAAGGACCAGCCTCATCCATGTCCACGGATGCACCTTCACCTGAAAGCTAGAGGGACCAGCCCGTCCACCTCCATCAGTGCATCCTTACCTGAAAGCCAGGTGCAGAGAGAATGTGAGAACTTGCTGACAGGTGAAAGTTGAAGCTTCTTTCACTCACTTTTTAAAATGAATATTTGCTCTGATTCAATAAAATGCCTTTACCCTTTCCCAGCTGTGGAGCTGTGCAAACTGCATCTTCTATACATAAAGAAGAGATACCACAGAGACTCAGGATTTTTTTTTTTTTTTTTTTTTTATGAAACACCAGAGGAAATATCTAGCAATATCAAAGTTCTAATTTTAATTGGAGGCCTTTGATGATTGATGATAGCTAAGAATATCTTTTTTTTTGGCATCCATTGAAATAAGGACTTATGGGAAGATACCATTGCTGAATTTGCAAACCTTGGTTCTGTACCCACTACTGCGTTGCCGGGGCTTGGAAAGGGGTTGTCTCTAGGAAGGAAGGAACGTGGGAACAAAGAAAGAGGATGTGGCTTGTTCTGCTTTCTGACCTCCTTCTTCTCCAAGGGCCTCACTTGCTTACACTACCCCCACTTATCCAAGTTTGTGGATAATTCTCCTTTTCAATTCAAGACACTGAATATGCCAGATCTCCTCATGAGCAGATGTAGATAATGCTGCTGGTAGCTCCTGGGGGCTAGTTGAGAAAATCAGTAGTCAGTAAAGAGTATTACATTCAGACTCAATGTTAAAGACAATGCAGAGAATGTACATCAACATTAGCTCCTCGTATTATGGTGCAGCAAGAGTCTGAAATGCTGAGAGGCCATGAAGGCAGGTGGTAGTGTTTTATACTCTTCTAGAAGGTTGAGAATTTGACCAAACTCATGCCTTTGCTTAAAGCACAACTTAATAGGAACCGTTCTGGGGAAAAAAATGAGGATAGCACTTACTTTAAAATAAAAGCAAACAAATAAAGAAAGCCAAAACCTCCAGAGAAACAATAACACTTTCCATTCTCCTACATGAAGTATCATCAGCATTGGGTTCCTCTGATCAATTTACCCAAACCTAGACTATTGCACGGTGACTTTATTTCTGAGATTCTTGCCTTTTGTTCAACCCTTCATTCAGGCACCATTTTTTGAGCTTCCACAGGTGAACCAATGAAGGGATAATTGTGATAAATTGTAGGAAGCTAAAATAGAAGAGATATGCATGAGATATTTCTGAGCATTAGAGACCGAGCCGGAACCAGCATGGAGCAGGAGGAGTTGATCAAGAAAGGCTTCCTAGAGGCATGTTGGTTTTGTGTGGGTTTTTTGTTTCTTGATGTGGACCATATTTTAAAGTCTTGAATTTGTTACAGTATTGCTTCTGTTTCATGTTTTGGCTTTTCTGTCAAGAGGCATGTGGGATCTGAGCGTCCTGACCAGGGATTGAATCAGGAACCCCTGCTTTGGAAAGTGAGGTGTCAGCTGCTGGACCAGGGAGCTCCCAGGAGTTCTGGTTTTGCTGGAGGACAGGGAGAGTCAGGAGCAACGGGAGGTAGCTGTTCTCGGTGAGCCAGGGCATCGAACATTGCAAGGGCTTTTCCAGTGACACCCATTCAGAATAACTTCTCTAGGCCTAAAACTAAAACATGAATACCCTTTAAAGATATATCCCCATAAAAATGAAAGGAAAAGGTTACAATCACTTGATAGGATTGAATTTCAAATGTGTAAGGAGCTGAAAAACTTGGCATTGCCAACCTTCATTTTCTAGAACTACATTACTGTAGTTCTATTTAAAGTCTATTTAAAGTTTCATTCATTGTCTTTGTTTTGTATTTAAAAAGTGATTTATCAAGATTGAAAGAATCTAAATTGTGTAAATCAATTTTTTAAAAGTGAATCAAATTATTTATAGTGTCCTGTTTTCTTTGATGTACATTTTGATCCAAGATGTCAAGACTTACAAAATTTTTTATTGTTTTGGACTATGTTGACTTGGAATGCTGCATTAGGACTGGGGTAATTTTTTAAATGAATAATTGTGTTAATAATAAGTTAATTGAAAGTAGATTATGTACTAATTAAAATAATTATTACTCCATTTATTAAAGTTGGATCATCCAGGGCATGAATCCCAAAGATACAAACTATGTTCTTTCAAATCAATACATTTGCATTTCTTTGAAATATTTCATAATTTTAACTTTTCTCTGGGTTCAATATACCTTTCCATCTAGTAATACTTTCTTTCTCCAATGAAATATTTAAATAAATTGATTTTTACATTGTGTGTAGAACAAATCTCGTCTGTATGCTATGGACCCTAAGGTTTAGGAAAATCACATTTGGGGTGAAGGGGCACATAGTCCTTAAGGCCCTAAACGGGGCAACTCCCCATTTAGGGGTCATCATTCATGTAAATACAATCTGAAAGGCAGTGATCCTTGGGGCTGGGCGCAGTGGCTGCCCTGTGGCTGGGGTGTGGGGCCTGGGGAAGGACATTTTCTAAAAAATGCTTTCACTGGATCAGCTGGTTATTAAATTAAATTCTTTTTAACTGTTTAGCTTTCCCAAAATCTTTAGAGGAAACTCTAGTTCCAAGGGAGGTTCAGAGGTGTTTTGGGACCCAATTTCTGTTCAGTTCAGTTCAGTTCAGCTGAGTTCAGTCTCTCGGTCGTGTCTGACTCTTTGCAACCCCATGGACTGCAGCACGCCAGGCCTCCCTGTCCATCACCAACTCCCAGAGTTTACTCAAACTCATGTCCATCGAGCTGGTGATGCCATCTCATCCTCTGTCATCCCCTTCTCCTCCTGCCTTCAATCTTTCCCAGCATCAGGGTCTTTTCCAATGAGTTAGCTCTTCGCAAGAGGAGCTTCAGTATTGGAATTTCAGCTTCAACATCAGTCCTTCCAATGAACACCCAGGACTTATCTCCCCTAGGATGGACTGGTTGGATCCCCTTGCAGTCCAAGGGACTCTCAAGAGTCTTCTCCAACACCACAGTTCAAAAGCATCAATTCTTCAGTGCTCAGCTTTCTTTATAGTCCAACTCTCACATCCATACATGACTACTGGAAAAACCATAGCCTTGACTAGACGGACCTCTGTTGGCAAAGTAATATCTAGTCTAATAAGTTTGAGAAACTCTGGGACAACCAGGTTTTTCCCACAGTTTTTAAAAATGCTAATTTGCATTGTGAATCTGTGAATGGGGACTAGGAGAGGTGTAACTTCCTAGGGTTATCCCATCAGGGAAACGAGAGGATTCTGCATAAGAAACAAGGGCAAGGCACCCAAGTTCTACAAGCTATAAAGTGGAAATGGGCACTGGACTGTTTTTTCTGTTTGTTTGTTTATTGTTTTTGTTTTGTCACACCACAGGGCATTTGGGATCTTAGTTCCCCAACCAGGGATAGAACCCACTCTCCTTGCATTGAAAAGTAGAGTCTTAACCACTGGACTGCCAGGGAGGTCCTGGTATTGGACTGTTTTGTTCTCAAATCCTTTAAGTCCTGCTTTCCTTAATAATTCTATAGTGTACTGTAATGATCGGCTCAGCTGTATCTATTTAAAGGATAATAATAAATGTTTCATAAATGATACATCCTGTGTGCTGTTACCCAAACTTGAACTCTGCATTAAGAGATGGATACATATAAGTCCACATGTGAGTTGTGAGTTGTAAATTCACTCTGTTGTGAATTGTAAGTAGCTTGAATTTACGTAGCACTTCTGTTAGTAGTCCTCAGATCCGAGAACTTTTCTCTTCTTCCCCTTCCTTGTGTCAAGGTGACAGTGAGTATCCTCACTTGTTCTGAAAACTACAGGAGTGGAAAGTGGCTGAGGAATCAGGGTATTCCAGTTCTCAAGATCTGGTCTGTTGGATGGGCGGAAAGGTGCCAGGAGCTGGTTGTCTGTTACACAGACAGTCCCGAATGGAAGCGGTGTGGTTCTACCTGTTGAGGACAATCCCAGGCCTCAGTCAGCCAGAGCAGCGGCGACTTAACACTTTGTTTCCCATCACAGCCTCCCTTTCTTTTTCCTGAGCAGCTTAGGATTTTGCTGTCAATACTCCACACATCTTTCAGTTCTCAAATTCCATGATTTGCTTGTGTAAAGAAGTAATTATTTTATGATTGCATAATTTCATGATTTTTTGTACACTCTATCTTGCTGCTTAGTAAGGATAAGACTGTTTATCACTGGAAACGCCACATGTATTTAATAGTTTTCTGAATTGTTGGCCTTTGACACAGTGAAATGAAACCCACTTTTTTTTGGAATTACACACCAAACTATTATATAAATGAAGTGTTAGAAATCAATTCAAATGTTAAATACAAAGGACATCCTTGGCTCATTAAGTAAAAATATCTCATTTAATGAGCAGGAAAGCACTGGAGCACACTGAACCCTGACACAAAGCAAATTATTTAAGTGATAAATTATATTTTATGGGGAGTGTAAAAGTTAATAATACTCAGGGGCATGGTCATAAATGCAGAGGTGTAACCAACTTCATCGACTGCTTTACTTACAAACATGCCATATGTACTTAGTTACTTGAGATGGATCATAAAAAGGCAGAATAGAAACCACACACAGATTCAGAAAGGGGTCTTAATACAATTATTTTCCAGAGCATCCTTTATATAACAGTATTTTAAAGTTCCTCTCTCATTAGCTCTCTCTCTCTCTTTTTCTTTCTTCTGTCATTGGCAATATTCTGTTAACTTGATTTTTGTTTTCACTTTTGGTCAAGAATCTGACCTTGTGGCAGTTGAGCTGCAGCCTGCTTCTTATCTCGCAGCAGCCCTCATAAAACCAGCCACGCATTCATCCTCTCTGGTGGCCCACAGGTGACCTCAGACTTTGAGAGGGCCAGCCCGTCGTAGGAAGAGATGGGTGGCTGAGCTCTTGTGCTGGCTGCACCCCAGCTCTTCTTTAAGCAAGCACTTCCCAGGAGTGTTGGAGGGATGCATGAGCAAATGCGGTCCGTAACCTCCATCCACACTTTGCCAAGATGCCTGGAGATCTGCTCGGGACAGTGGTCCCCACACAACAGGGGAGCAGGAAGGGCTGGAGCCATCGCCTGGGTTGTTAGGGTACAGACTGAGGGAGAAGTGGAAGGGAAGGAACTGTTTTTTCTTTTTTTAAATTTGAATGGTTTATTTTTTCCTTCTGCTGTGACTCTGCTTTTCAAATTTTTTAAAAAATGTGGACCATTTTTGAAGTCTTCATTGCACTTGTTACCTTGTTACAGTATTGCTTCAATTTTATGTTTTGGTTTTTTGGCCTCAAGACACATGGGATCTTACATCTCCAACCAGCGATCAAACCTGCACCCTTTGCATTGGAAGCGTGGAGTCTTAACTGCTGGACAGCCAGGGAAGTCGCTGTGACCCTGCTTGGAAATGAAACTTCTTCCTCTTTTTTTTGCTGGACCCCTGCGTGGTTTTAGATTATGAGCAAATTCTAATGCCTTGTCATCGTTTCGTCTCTGTTGATGTATCAGTAGATTCTAGGTGCAAATGTACCTTGTTGATGGTACATGAATGATATTTTCCCTGGATGTGGAAAATCATATAGCTTTAGAATCTTCACTCAAAGCTGGTTTTAGTCTGTGGCCCCACTTTGAGGCCAAGGGGGACGGAGAGGATTCCTCTGTGTTGAAGCAGAAGCGCCTTGCACTGGCGGTGCACACCTCTCATCCTCTGTGTGTGCTTCTTCTCCCTGTCCTTCCACGCCCTCGTCCGTTTAGCAAACTGCAACTGACGCTTCAAACCCAGCTTCAGAGTGGATTCTTCTGCCCACTGTCCTCTTTCTCTTTAGGTTGAGTGAATTATTCTGTGTTACTTAATATTTACAATACTTACAAGCTTCCGCCTGGTGTTGGACTTTACTCGTATTTCCCACTGCGCTGTAAGATTTATGAGTGTGGAAACCCTTGGTCATCACTGCCTATCTAACACCTAGACAGATAGTGGCCCGTCACGGAGCAAGGATGGCGGAAGGAGGGAAGGAAGGAAGGAAGCTTCCTTATCGCTGACGGCAGCCTTGTGCAAAGTTGCTCCTTTAGAAAAGGACCCCACTTCCCCTGGACGGGTGGTGCCATGGCCATGACGTGACTTCAATTTACAAAAAAAAAAAAGAGCCAGATAAAATTCCCACTTTCATGGAACTTCTGCTTCTTTGAGAGGATAAACAGCAACCCCAAAAAAGTTTGAATATATCATTCCAGAGAAAGTAATTAAATGTCTGTAGTGCAGCAAGGAAGAGGGTTTGGAATGCCAACAAGGGTGAAGAGCATGAGGATAAATAGGGCAGCTAGGGAAGACCTCCCTGACAGGGAGACCTCAGAGCAGGGGCCCCAAGGAGATGAGGACGGGCACCTGGGCGGGGTGTGGTGAGCGGCTTGTCTGGGCCAGTGCGGCCAGCAGAGGGGGCAGCAGGTACCAAGTTCTGAGGGGGGGCGTCCCCCTGGGTGTTCAAAGAACAGCAAAGAGGTCAGTGGGGCTGGAGCAGTGGGTCGTGCCATGCGTCTCTTTTAAAGGAAGCAGAGTTGATTTACAGCACTGGGCTACTTTCAGGGCTAGTTACAGCAAGGCAATTCAGTTATATATATGTAGGCATATATATGGCAGCTTCCCAGGTAGCTCAAACAGTAAAGAATCTGCCTGCAATGCAGAAGACCTGGGTTCGATCCCTGGGTGGGGAAGATCACCTGGAGAAGGGAATGGCCACCCACTCCAGTATTTTGGTCTGGAGAATCCCATGGATGCAGAAGCCTGGTGGGCCACAGTTCATGGGGTTGCAAAGATCTGGACACGCCCGAGTGACTAACACACACACACATGTAAATGGCAGCCCACTCCAGTACTCTGGCCTGGGAAATCCCATGGACAGAGGAGCCTGGCGGGCTGCAGTCCATGGGGTCACAAGGGAGTCAGACATGACTTAGTGACTAAGCAACAACTGTTTTGTTTTTAGATTCCTTTCCCTTAAAGGTGTTAGAAAATACTGGATATAGCTTCCTGTGCTATCCAGCAGTTCCTCTTTGATTGTCTGTTTTATGCATACTAGTGTGTATCTGTTAATCCCAAACTCCTAATTTAGCCTTCTTACCCTGCGCCTTTGATAACTAGAAGTTTGTTTTCTGTGTCTGTGAGTGTGTTTTGTAAATAAGTGCATTTGTATTTTTTTTTTTTTTTTATAGATTGCACATGTAAGTGATACCATGTGGTATTTGTCTTTCTCTGTCCAACTTACTTCACTCAGTACGATAATCTCTAGGTCCATCCTTTTGTTGCAAACGGCATTATTTCATTCCTTTTTATGGCAGAGTAGGATCCCATTGTATATATGTACCATATCTTCTCCATCCATTCATCTGTTGATGGACATTTAGGTAGCTTCCTTGTCTTGGCTATTGTGAATAGGCCTGCTGTGAACATCAGTGTGCATGTATCTTCTTGAATTAGAGAGTTTTGTATTTTTCCATGGCTGTATCCCCAATGTCTACAACAATGGCTGGTATATAATAATGCTCAGTAGTGTACTGAAAGAGTAAGTGGAAGGTAGAAAATATGAAAACTATAGAAAGTGTAATACAGAACAAAGAAATGCACTCACATGCTACCTCAGACGTAACACTTTGTTATATTGACTTCTAGAGTGTTTAGATATGTTTTTTACTTGAAACAACATAGCATATAGGATTTTTGAGAAAAGTATAATTCTATCTTTTTAGCTGATTGTTACAATATAGGCAATTCTGACGTATTTAACCCTTTAAATTATTGTATTCCCTTGTCTGGATATACCTATGGTACGCTACCGATCTCCCATTGGCTAGGGCTTAGGTGACCTTTAATTCTGGATATTTTCGAGGACACTGTGGTAAGTATTGCTGGGCATACCTTCGTCTGTGCTTTGAGTTTTTAAAACACAGAAGCAGGATGACTGCGTTTGAGCGAATGATGCAGTTTGCCGGATACTATACTTTCCCCCAAAGACATTGTATCCAGCCACCCTCCTAACCATGCTAGACAACTGTGTTCATTTCACCTCATCCTCATCATCAATGAGTATTTTCAAAAAACAGATTTGCTATTTTGGCAGGGAAAACAAGTAGTTATCTTGTTTTAAATTGCCTTTTTTTTTTTGTACCCGAGGAGAAACCTGTCACTGCCCATTTGAATTACGGGAGGAAGAAAGTGAAGGAGACAGGAGAGTCTGGGGTGAGGGTCCTCCATCCTGCTGTCCCCTCACTATTGCCCATCTCTCGTCCCTGGGGGCAATGCATAGAAATCCCTGTGGATTTGGCTAAAGTTGTCTCCAGCGGAGAGGATGTTCTTGCTTAGATTTCTTATGTCTCTGCCCCATTGTGCATCTCTCACTCGTTTCCCGGAGATCACCCCAGGAATGAATCATTCGCACAGGGTATCCATCTCAGGTTCTGCTCCTGGGGAATCTACCCAAGATGTCATCTTAATAAGAATGCGTTTGGTAGGGTTAAAACCTCAGTAAGGGAGTGTGAGTAGTGAATTGTAAAGTGAGGAAACCGAAACTTCTTCCTCTTTCTCAGCGCCACAGTGCTTATCTCATTCACTCAGTGTATTTGTCATTTGTGTGTTTGTAGATCGTAACTGGCTTTTTGCCGGGAGATCGGATGCCTGGAGGGTACGGCGACTTTGTCTTTTATTCTCTGCTGGAGAGTCAGCACCAGAAGAGTGGACCTCCCAGAGTAGTATGTATTAAGTAAAGAAATGAATGAATGGCGAGCAAGCCCCTGGGCAGATGGGGTAGCACAAGTTTATGTATTTTCAGTTTAATATGTTCAAAGTGATTTCTTAAATTTAAAGGAAATTAAAAGTGAGAAGAAAAGGCTTTTGTCTTTACCTTTTCCAGCTCTCTTCATTCCTTCCTGTGGATCCCGGTTTCCATCTGCGTTGTGTTCTTTCTCCCTGAAGAGCTTCCTCTAACGTTTCCTACAGGGCACGTCTATTGAACGCTAATTCCCTCAGCTTTTGCTTATCCGAAGCCATCATTATTTAGTCTTCATTTTTTTATGACATAGGAACATGTTTATTGTTTAGCAAAAATTCATACATACAGCATATTTCCATTTTTGCTATTACACTTCTAAACGTGCAGAAAAAGAAAGGCTTTACTTAAAAATGTAACAAGTTATCTTCAGGTGACGATCAGACGATAACTGATAATTTTTAACTTCCTTTTGCTCATTTACTCTTTTTCATTTTGTCATACTCTTTTTATTGTGATGAAATATACATAATATTTACCATTTTAGCTATTTATAAGTACAATTCAGTGGTGTTTAAATATAGTCACATTAAATACACAGTCATGTGTAACCTTGCCACTGTCTGTGACAAGTGAAGTGAAATCGCTCAGTCATGTACGACTCTTTGCGATCGCATGGACTGTAGCCTACAACGCTCCTCTGTCCGTGGGATTTTCCAGGCAAGAGTACTGGAGTGGGTTGCCATTTCCTTCTGTACTCAAACCATTTTCATCATCCCCAACAGAAACTCTGTACACTTAACAGTGACTTCCCATCTTCTCCTTCCCCTAGTCCCTGGTAACATCGGTTCTTCTTTCTGTCTCTATGAATTTGCCTATTCTAGATACATCAAATAAGTGGAATCATAAAAATATTTCCTTCTATATCTGGCTTTTTCATTTAGCATAATGTTCCCAGTGTCCATCTATGTTTTAGCATATACCAAAATTTAATTCCTTTGTATGGCTAAATAACATTCCCTCGCATGTGTTCACCACATTCTGTTTATGCATCTGTTGATGGACATTTCGGTGTCCATTTTTCTCCTTTCTGAATATTGTTGCTATGAACATTGGTACTCAATGTTTTCAATTTTTTTGAGTATATAGTCATTAGTAGAAGTGCTAAAGTTGTGTGGTAGTTCTATGTTTAACTCTTTGAGAAACTGACAAACTGTTTTCCATAGCAGCTATACCATTCTGTGTTCCCACCAGCAATGCACAAGTATTCCAATTTCTCCAAATCCTTGCCAACACTGTTGTTTTCCAGTTTAAAAAAATTATAACCTTCCTGGTAGGTGTGGAGTGGTATTTCATTGTGGTTTTGACTTGCATTCTCCTATGACTAATGATATACTTATTGGCCATTTGAATACCTTTTCTGGGGAAATGTTTACTCAAGTTTTTAGCCTATTTTTAAATTTGATTGTACTGTATTTTGTTGTTGAGTTTTAGGGTTTCTTTATATACTAATATTGATCTCTTATCAGATGTATGATTTATAAATATTTTCTCCTGCTTAGTAGGGTTTTTTTTCCCATTCAGTAGGTTGTTTCTTGATATTATCTGTTGATACATAAAAGGTTTTAATTTTGAAGAGGTTCAATTTATCTGTTATCTTTTGTTGTTTGTGATTTTGGTGTCATGTTCATGAAATCATTTCCAAACTTAATGTCATAAATATTTTTCCATACCCTTTATTTTTAAAGAGCATTATTTCCTAGATGTGGAATGCCAGGTCACCTTTTTAAAAGTTCATGCCCTCTAGCTTGCATTGTTTCTGATGAGAAAATAAGATTATTATTATCTTTGTTCTCTTGTATGTAATGTGTCTTTTTTTTCCTGTCTCTACTTTGAAGATATTCTCCAGTTAATAAAAAACTAGATAAACTAGATAATCTAGTTTTTAGCAAATTTATTATGTCATGCCTTGGGGTGTTTTTGTTTATTATGCTTGGGGTTCTTAATTCTTGGGTTTATGGATCTACAGTGTTAATCAAATGTGAAAATTATTCTACACATCAAATATTTTTTTCTCTTTCTCCTCTTTCCTCTGTAACTCCAATTATATATTTGTTAGACCACTTAATGTTATTCTACAAGTTACTAAAACTTTCTTACGTTTTTTTTTCTAGTCTTTTTTTCTTTCTTTGCTTCAGTTTGGATAGAATCTACTGCTGTATCTTCAAATTAGCTGATCTTTTGTTCTGAAATATCTAATTTGTTATTTGGTTTAGTTAGTGAGGCTTTCAAAAAGGTGTTGTAGTTTTCACCACTTAAAAATCCATCTGATTTTCTCTTATATCTTCCATTTCTTTCTTCATTATGTTTACATTTCCTTTTGAATCTTTAAGAATAGTTATAAAAGCTCTTTTAACGTCCTTATCTGTGGATTCCATCATCTCTGTCATCTTACGGTCTATTTTAATGACTGACTCTCCTGGTTATGGATCCCGTTTCCCTGCATTGTTGCCTGTATAATAATTTCTTATTGAGTTCAGGATTATAAATGTTAGCTTATTGAGTATTTGACTTTGTGTCTTTCCCTAAAGAATGTTGAATTTTGTCCTGGCAAGTTGTTGTAGTTCAGATAGATTTTTTTGCTCTCCTGTTTTCTGCCCCTCAAACGCCACAACGCCCACCTTCCCTGAAATCCCCTTTCTGTCTCTCCCACTCGGCCACCGCTGCAGCCTGCTGAAGTCCCCTGCCTGCACTACAGCCTGGAAAGGGCCTCTGGGGAGACGGCTGAGGCAGCTGCCGAGGCTACTGGTCTGCTTCTCTCCTCTCAGACGCGGTCCTGTGCGTTCCTCGTCCAATGTCTGGAAACAGTTGTTTCCTGTCCTTCGCCCAGTTTTCTAGCTATGGACAGTGGGAGGGCAATTCCGATTACTCCATCATGGCTTCAGGCAGAAATGAGTCCTTCAGTTTGGAAAATACAAAGTCTTTGAGGAGATCCTCAAACTGCTGTGGTTAATCTGCATGTTTATAAGGATTTTTGGTGTCTAAATTATTTTCTTTGTCTTGTTCATTTCCATATTCACTTACTAGCCACTTTCCATCAGCATTTGGGATCACATGCTTATTCCAATTCCTTATCTTTCACCCTTTTCCTTACTAGATTTTCTGAGTTCTGTGTTGATCCTCATTTTGGCTACAATGAAAGAGTCCCTCTGTATTTGATCAGGATCTGAGTATTATTAGATAAACCTTGAAATATTAGTTATGAAAACTTCTTTGCTCCTGAATTATCTTGCCTTTTAAAAACTCTACATATTTGTGAACCATTTCTGCACATTAGGTTTGAGTACCCTTAAATTTTCACCTTGCGGTATATTTTTTTCTTGGCCAGCTGCCTCTGAGGAAAGTCTTAGGTCTTGATTTTGTCCATGATTAGAAGGCAGGAATCTCAGACTTTACTGACGTATTATTCTCTTTGGAGATCTTTAAAATATTATGGAAAAAATAAGAGGCCTGAAGCTGGATAAACATAGCTTTAAATGATATGTACATCAAATAGCTGTGTGACTTCGTGAACATTTACTGCAAACATCAGTGTTCTTCTCTGCTAAAGGGGATTCATAGAGTTTCTGTGAATACATACTTGGTGTTTAGTGAGTGCGAGGTCTCTCTGCTCCCCTCGAAACTGTCCACTCTGGTTATGCCAGGAGCCATACTGTCATTAGTTTCATTGGCTGGTAGGTTCGTTTTATTTTTGGCTGTGTGGGTCTTTGTTGCTGCGTGGGCTTTTCTCTAGTTATGGCCAGCGGAGGCTACTCTCTGCTTACAGTGCACGGGTTTCTCGCTGCAGTGACTTCTCTTGTTGTGGAGCTTGGGCTCTAGGACTCCAGGGCTTCAGTAGTTGAGATGCCAAGTTTTCAGTGGTTGCAGCACGTGGGGTCAGTAGTCGTGGCTCTTGGGCTCTAGAGCACAGGCTCAGTAGTTGTGGCGCTCGGGCTAAGTTGCTCTGCAGCCTTCAGTCTTCCTGGACCAGGGACTGAATCCACATCTCCTGCACTGGCAGGCAGATTCTTTACCACTGAGCTACCAGGGAAGCCCTGATAGGTCTCTGAAGAGTGCATCCTCTTAGCTGCTTTGATCTTTTTTTTTTTTAATTTTTATTTATTTATTTATTTATTTTTTGCTTTTTTTTTTTTTTTTTTTTGCTTTGATCTTATACTGACTTTTATCTCTCCACAAGTTTTACAATTTCTTGGTGATGCCACTGAGTCTATTAGTAGAGTGGACGTGACAATTTACCCTCTCAGGGAAGTCTATTTGGTGTTCAAAAAATCACCGAAGTTTTAGGATCCCATTTAAAAGGTAGACTCCAGAAAACCTAGGCAAACCTTTTAGTTACTCAATTTTCCTTTTTTATTTCTAGTTTTTTCTCACATGCATAAATCCTCCTACCCTCATAATAATGGTTCCCTAACCAGGTGCTGTGACTAGCAGCAAAACTAAACAAAATGTTTATTAGTACACTACATGCAACTCTGCTCATGTTATGTGGCAGCCTGGATGTGAGGGGAGTTTGGGGGAGAACTATTTGTTATTGTTGTTTTAGTCACTAAGTTGTGTCTGACTCTTTGTGACCCCATGAACTGTAGCCCATCAGGCTCCTCTGTCCATGGGATTTTCCAGCAGGAATACTGGAGTGGGTTGCCGTTTCCTTCTCCAGGGGGTCTTTCTGACCCAGGGATTGAACCTGGGTCTCCTGCGTTGGCAGGCAGATTCTTTACCACCGAGCCACCGGGGAAGCCCTGGGGGAGAAGGGACACATATGTATGTGTGGCTGAGCCCTTTCCTGTTGACCTGAAATTATCACAAAATTGTTAATCAGCTATGCCCCAAGACAAAATTAAAAGTTTAATCTTAAAAAATAAAACCAATGTGATTGTTTCATAGCCTGTGAGAATCTTGGGCTTTGAGGAGCAGGAAGGGCAGGCCTCACAGTGTTCCTCGGAGAAGCAGTGAAGAGCTTCCCGCTGGAGAAGTAGGTAAAGCTGGGTGCCCAGACGCTGAGCTGGAGCAATGACTTCAAAGACCTTCTACAGCGGTGCTGTCCACTCGAAGTTTCTGTGAGGATGGATACATTATACATGCTCCGTTCAATACTGTGACCACCAGCCAGCCACCTCCGGCTGTAAAACACTTGAAATATCGCCCAGGGGACTGTGGAACTGAATATTTAGTGTTTAATTTGTAATTAATTTAAATTTAAATATCCATGTGTGGTTAGTGGCTATCATATTGGACACAATGCATTTTTACAGCAATCTTATTTTTAGTATAGGAAGAATCTGTAAGCATCAGTATAATTACCTACTGATGGCCCCATCAGTTTTCTGTTGTGTTTCTGAAAATGCTACATGCAGAAAAGGTGTTTGGGTAGGTAGTATGTAGAACAAGAAAAACCATCTGGGAAATTACATGTGATGGAGTCCTTTCAGACATACAGAGGACCTTGAATTAATGAAAGAGCTCAAGTCATATTAATTTGACCCATGGAGTAATGGACATTCAAATTTTTAAGTAATATTTTTTACAGCTTTATTACTGTCTCTGTTGTGTACATGTCCATCCTGTACCACTTTTTCTATCTAAATTTGTATGTTTATTTATTTATGGCCATGCTGCATGACTTGTGGGTTCTTAGTTCCCGACCAGGGATTAAACCTGGGGCCCTCAGCAGTGAAAGTGCCAAGTCCTAACAACTGGACCTCCAGGGAATTCCTAAATAAATCCTTTTAGATTAAATTATCATTACAGAAAAATGGAGAGAATTTGTGATATGTTAGAAAGCTATGTTAAGAATATTTCACCTTAAAAAAAAGTCCTTGTCATTTTTTCTTTAAAAATCAATTATCAAAGAAAATAATTTCAATAACATATTTGAATAACATTGAATAATATTTTAAATCACATTTGTATGTGTTATCTCATTTATTTCTATCATTAGCCCCATGAATCAAGTAGAATGGGTATTATTTTTGCTTTATTAGATGCAACTATTGTGACTTCAGAAATGCTCAGTGACTTGCCCTTGGTTACCAAGGAGTTGAACCCAGATAATTTTCCTAAAGGAAATCAGTCCTGAATATTCATTGGAAGGACTGATGCTGAAGCTGAAACTCCAGTGCTTTGGTCACCTGATGCAAAGAATTGACTTGCTTGAAAAGACCCTAATGCTAGAAAAGATTGAAGGCAGGAGGAGAAGGGGACGACAGAGGATGAGATGGTTGGATGGCATCACCAACTCAATGGACATGAGTTTGAGTAAGCTCCGGGAGTTGGTGATGGACAAGGAAGCCTGGTGTGCTGCAGTCCTTGGGGCCGCAAAGAGTCAGACATGACTGAGCGACAGAACTTAACTGAATTTTACTCAGTTGAAGTACACTTGATTTACTCTATGTAGAAAATCCTAAAGGTGCTACCAGAAAACTACTAGAGCTCATCAATGAATTTGGTAAAGTTGTAGGATACAAGATTAGTATATAGAAAGCTGTTGCATTTATATGCTCTAACCCTGAATATTCATTGGAAGGACGGATGCTGAAGCTGAAGCTCCCCTTACTTTTGTCACCTGATGCAAAGAGCTGACTCATTGGGAAAGACCCTGATGCTGGGAAAGATTGAAGGCAGGAGAAGGGGACGACAGAGGATGAAATGGTTGGATGGCATCACCGACTCAATGGACATGAGTTTGAGCAAACTCTGGGAGTTAGTGAAGGACAGGGAAGCCTGGCATGCTTCAGTCCGTGGGGTTGCAAAGAGTCAGACCTGACTGAGTGACTGAACAACAACCAAATAACAGAAAGGGAAATTAAAGAAACAATCCCATTTACCATTGCATCAAAAAGAACAAAATACCTAGGAACAAGCCTACCTAAGGAGGCAAAAGACCTGTACTCTGAAAAATATAAGACATTGATGAAAGAAATTAAAGATGACACACACAGATGGGGAGACATACCATGTTCTTGGATCGGAAGAATCATTGTTATTAAAATGACTATAATGCCCAATTATAATACACTAGGCTTCCCTGGTGGCTCAGATGGTAAAGAATCTGCCTGCAATGCTGGAGACCTGGGTTTGATCCCCAGGTTGGGAAGATCCCCCGGAGGAGGGCATGGTAACCCACTCCAGTACTCTTGCCTGAAGGATCCCCATGGACAGAGGAGCCTTGTGGGCTGCCGTTCATGGGGTCGCAGAGTCCGACACGACTGACGGACTAAGCACACGTACTACCCAAGGCAATCTACAGATTCAGTGCAATCCCTATCAAATTGCCAATGGCATTTATTCATAGAACTAGAATAAAAAAAGATTGAAAATTTGTATGAGAACACAAAAGACCCCAAATAGCCATAGTCTATTTTTTCCCCAATATGCTAATTCCATTAGTTAACGAAACCACTTGATTTTTAAAATTAGAACTGATTCTTTCAGTCCCTTCAAGTCATCATGGCTTCAAGCCTGTGTGGCCTCAGCCTTATAATTTCTACACTTCAGTGGGGTGAGCATTTCGATTTATGTCAGTTGTTTAAAATTAATGGTATACTCATATTTTATTTAATAAATATTAACGGTTGGCTTTGGCAGAGGGTGGGGGGGGGGCTATTTTAGACCTTTACTGTAAAGAGGATCATTATCACATCCAAAATTTGATTTCTAGAGTGCTTATATATCAATATTTATTAGACATATTGGTGGATCTAATAATGCTTCCTAACTGACCCTTCAGATCCCTCTCAGGCTGTCGCTCAGCTGAGTGTCTTCCAGAGTGCACTTATTTGGCAGTTTTGTCCTTCAGCAAAGGTTTGTTCCATCGTTGAGATGTAAATAGGTGGTGGAGGTTTGTTTCTGTCAGCACATGATACAGTGGAAATTCTGAATCAATAACACTTTTTGTTCCCACACATCTGACGCATAACTGCCTTCTTCACGTCAAGGTCTAATGTGTTGTAAATTAATTACCTGGAATGAACACAGGGTCAATGGACCTTGGTACGACCAGGATGTAATGTTAAAGTCTTCCATTTCCTCCTCCACTTCTCAGCATCCTTACCCTGTCTTTTGTGCATGTCACTTGTGCCATCTTCTGCAATAAGCTCCCTTAGGAGTAGTTAATGCCCCTCTAGGGATTGATCGATAGAAAAAAAATAACTTTGCTTTCCCATAAATTTGCTGGACTATTTTCTGCCTTCCAGGCAGTTTTTATTTGTAATACATAGAGTGGCACTTTTAAAAAACGAACATTTAATTGAAATTTGAAATTGCCCAAGCGAATATAACAGGTTTTCTCTTAATTCAGAGTGATATCTAAAAGATTTGTGCAAATACAGGTGGGTTTTATTATCTCCCACTTCCCATTGGAAATGAGGATAATTGTTTATTCTCCAGAATTCGGTTCAAGAAAAGAGAACTTTATCGGTCCCATCATCTAAATGCACATAAGATGGCAGCCTCATTTCAAATGACATAAAATCAGGTACGGGAAAGTAGATTTTCCATCAGAAGCAGGGCAATTAAAAAGCAGGAATTCACTAAGTTTTAAAAGACTCAATTTTCCATTTTCTTTAAAATAAGAATGAAAGAGGCAAACTCCATTATATTTGCGAGAGCAGCTCTCTGCTATTAGTAGCTATAGAAACAAGGAACCAGGTAGTGAATGAGGCAGGAAGAGAGAGGGAGAAAGAGAACAGGAAAAAGAAAACTGCAGATCTACTGCGATGCTTACATACGAATATTGTGATTTAGGAACTAATGAATCGAGACGGAGGTTGGCCAACATTTTGCTTGTTTGTCGGTGTGAGCGGTTTGTTGTCTGTGCCTGGTTTCTCCAGGCCATAGGCATAAATGCAGCACCCAAGCAAAATGAATGCAGCCATCTCCAAGGAAGCGGTAGTGAAGAGTAGAGGTGTGCACGTCACTCAGTCGGGTCTGACTGGGGCCCCGTGGATGGTCGTCCGCCAGGCTCCTCTGTCCATGGGATTCTCCAGGCCAGAGTACTGGAGTGGGTTGCCATTGCCTTCTCCAGGGGATCTTCCCAACCCAGGGATTAAACCCACGTCTCCTGCATTGGCAGGCGGGTTCGTTTGCCACTGAGCCACCTAGGAAGGCCAGAGGCATAAATACACAGCATCCAGTTGCAGGAGGTGCACAGGGGTCAGTTTCATGGTTTTTTGCACAAGCCCTTTCCCTTCTCAGGTGAAGAAAGGAGGGTGCAACCACATTGACTTCGCTTCCCTGGACAACAAGGCCAACGCTTCTTGTCAATCTGACCTCCTGCCTCTGCAGCGGTTAAGTGTCAAAGGTGTGGGGTGTGCCGGGATGTGGAAATTGTCTGACAGAGCACATCTTCCAAACCCCAACTTGCCACATGCCTGGTGGAAATGCCTCTGGTCTCGGCTTAGGTTCTGCTGGAATATAGTCAGCTTAGACATGACCCCCACATCTGTCCTGAGTCATCAGGCTGGATTATGTTGTCGCTTGATCTTCAGAAACAAACACCCCAACCCCCAAGCTAGAGGTTCCGTGTGGGGCAGGTTTGGAGCCAGCAGAGCAGCCTGGGGTGCTGCACAGGTATATAGTACAGCCCGTGTGCTGCTCTCTGAGGAGGTGAGTGATGATGGGCTGTCCCACTGGCCCTTCAGCCAGGTGATGCTGGGAGCAAAGAACCCATCTGCCAGTGCAGGGGATGAAACAGAACCGGGTTAGATCCCTGGGTTGAGAAGATCCCCTGGAGGAGAGAATGGCAACCCACTCCAGTATTCTTGCCTGGAGAATTCCATGGAGAGAGGAGCCTGGGGCGCTATATTGTCCATGGGGTCTTAAAGAGTCGGATACCAACTGAAGCAAGTTAGCAAGCAAGCAAGGCTTTTTAAAAGGAGACCGTGAACTTTCAGTGTATCTTGGGCTACTCAGCAGAATAATAACAAGGAGGTCAGTGTGTACCATAGCAACCAAGGTACAGAAGCAACAAGCAATTTCAGTTTTCCCAGAATGAAAATGACTAAGAGGCAGTATCATATAAGACTGGCTAAGAGCAAGGCTGGCATTCCAGAGCCACACGGACCAAATCTTCACCTATCTGTTTTTGTAAATAAAGCTTTATTGACACAACCATGCCTGTTTGTTTATGTATCACCTGTGGCCGCCTTCCCACTGCCATGGAAGACTTAAACAGTCGTGAAACAAGATGTATATCCTTCAGTGCGGAAAATATATACTATTGAGCCCTTTGTGAAAAAAGTTTGCCAGCCTCTGGTTAAGGGTGTGGGCTTCTGACTCACACTGTTTGGATTTGAACTCCAGCTTCAGCATTTACAGGCTGTGGTACCTGGCATACGTATTTTTCACACTTCAGCTTCTGAATCTATGAAAGTGATGTACTAACAGCAGTTTCACAGGCTGCGATGGAGAGTACAGGAGTGAATGTGTATTAGTCCAGGATCTGCCCGGCTGGGAGGGACCAACCCCACTCTGCTGTCCTCTCTTCTTAAACCTCCAAGAAGCATCTAGCTCTCCACGAAAATAATTTTACCTTCTTTTCTGCAGAGGATGACTTTATTTCTCCAAGAATATTAAATTTGTAGGCATTGAAATTCTCATTTCTTTTTTTAAAATGGAGTTAATTTACAATGTTGTGTTAGTTTCAAACATACGGCAAAATGATTCAGTTTATATTATATGTATATATATATATATATATATTCTTTTTCAGATTCTTTTCCGTTATAGGTTATTACAACGCACTGAGTATAGTTCCCTGTGCTATCTGGTGGCCTTTGTCATTTACTTGTTTTATGTATAGTAGGGTATATCTGCTGATCCCCAACTCCAAACTCCTAATTTATCTGCCCCACCCCCTGCCTTGACTATAACCTCTGGTAACTCATAAGTTTGTTTTCCATGTCTGTGGAGACTCTCACTTCTTAAAAATGCACACACATGCAGCCTACTTTAATTTAACAGAAGAGGTTACAAGAACATAGTCACTTATGGGATATGCACTGACCATTTTAAGTTTTGAGTGTTGTTTCGATTTGGACACCAACTTTAGTTCACAAAGAAATTCAATTGCTGTTCTTAAAATACCCCAGTCAGAGTGCTGGAAGCAAATCTAAATCATCTCAGCTGGCAGAGGTCTGGGTGAGACAGACAGAAGGGATGCAGGAACTTGTCCTGCCAGGAGTCAGCCCCCACCTACGGGAGATGGGTGTTGGCGTGAAGGATGCTCACGGCTCCAGGCCAGGTGTGCTAGGAGACCTGCCAGGCTGGGAGGCACGGTGCCCCTCCCTCTGCCTGCCCCCTCCCACAGGCCTTGGCTCTTCACGGTCTGAATGCTTCATGGCCCTTCAGGACTCGCTGCCTCCAAAGGGACTCATGTTCAAATGATCCTCCTGCCTTCACCTGACTAGTTCCCAATCAAAACTCCTTTTAGTTTGAGACCCACCTATACCAAGCCAGAAATGAGCTGATGGAAGAAACTTCTTCTCAAGGAACATTTGTAATTTTTAATAGACTTTTAAAATTAATTAATTTTTTTAATAAAGGATGGTTTGCAAGTAGATGGGGAAACAGTAGAAACAGTGACAGACATTATTTTTTTGGGCTCCAAAATCACTGCAGATGGTGACTGAAGCCATGAAATTAAAAGACACTTGGTCCTTGGAAGAAAAGTTATGACCAACCTAGACAGCATATTAAAAAGCAGAGACATTACTTTGTCAACAAAGGTCCGTCTAGTCAAAGCTATGGTTTTTCCAGTGGTCACGTATGGATGTGAGAGTTGGACTGTGAAGAAAGCTGAGCACTGAAGAACTGATCCTTTTGAACTGTGGTGTTGGAGAAGACTCTTGAGAGTCTGTTGGACTGCAAGGAGATCCAACCAGTCCATCCTAAAGGAGATCAGTCCTGGGCATTCATTGGAAGGACTGATGCTAAAGCTAAAACTCCAGTACTTTGGCCACCTGATGGGAAGAACTGACTCATTGGAAAAGACCCTGATGCTGGGAAAGATTGAAGGCAGGAGGAGAAGGGGACGACAGAGGATGAGACGGTTGGATGGCATCACTGACTTGATGGAAATGAGTTTGAGTAGACTTTGGGAGTTGGTGATGGACAGGGAGGCCTGGCATGCTGCAGTCCATGGGGTTGCAAAGAGTCAGACACAAGTGAGCAACTGAACTGAATTTCTTTACAGAATTTTGTTGTTTTCTGTCAAACGTCGACATGAATCAGGCGTCTCCCTCCCATCCCACCCCTCAAGGTTGATGCAGAGCCCTGTTTGAGTCTCCTGAGCCACACAGCAAATTCCTGTTGGCCGTCTAGTTTACATATGGTGATGCAAGTTCCCACGTTACTGTCTCCATGCATCTCACCCTCTGGAGCAAGTCAACTAACAGTGTTGCGATAGCTTCAGGTGAACAGCAAAGGGACCCAACCATACATATACATGTATTCATTCTCCCCCAGACTCCCCTCCCATCCAGGCTGTCACATAACATTGAGCAGAGTTCCCTGCACTGTACAATAGGACCTTGTTGGCTATCCATTCTAAATAGAGCAGCATGTACATGTCCATCCCAAACTCCTTAACTATCCTTCCACTGCCCTGTCAGCCATAAGTTTGTTCTCTAAGTCTTTGAGTCTATTTCTGTTTTGTAAATAGTTCATTTGTATCGTTTCTTTTTAGATTCTGCATATAAGGAGTGTCAATGTGATGTTTCTGCTTCCATTTGACTTACTTTGCTCAGTATGACAATCTCTAGATCCATTCATGTTGCTGCAAATGGCATTATTTCATTCTTTTTAATGGCTGAGTAATATGTCTTTGTATATATGTACCACACTGTGAATATATGTACCACATCTTTATCCATTCTTCTGTCAGATTTGTATTTTAAAAGGAGAACATTTATTGCAAATGAAATTTGAATTAGGGAGAAATTTCATAGCAGAGGGCTTCCCTGGTACCTCAGCTGGTAAAGAATCTGCCTACAATGCAGGAGACCCTGGTTCAATTCCTGAGTCGGGAAGATCCCCTGGAGAAGGGAGTGGGCTGCCCATTCCTGTATTCTGGCCTGGAGAATTCCGTGGACAGAGGAGTCTGGCAGGCTACAGTCTTTGGGGTTGCAAAGAGTTGGACATGACTGAGTGAATTCACTTCACACTTCAGAGCAGAAGGACCTTTCAAGGCCTGAATGCTCTTCCTGCTTGAACTCCATCCATCTCCTAATGCCTGTCATCAGCAGCCTAGCATCCCTCTCTGCTGGAAAATTGGCAAACCCTGTGCTAGCCCAGGTTACACTGCGCTGTCTCATTCACAGTATGTCCTATAGCACCGTTTGGAAGGTCAGTTCTCTCTGTGCCATGTTAGGTCAAGTATAGGTGATGTAATAGCTCTAATGAGTGCCCCATCAACCCATCCAAAGCCCAGGTCTGTGCTCAGGTGTCTTAACTATGGCACACGAGTGTGCCAACTTAGGAGCACCATGTTGAGAGCTCCAGAGTCATCGTTTATACTGAACTCCCTTTATGCTCCTTTCTTGGTTTGGCAGTTACCTATTTGATGGAGAATGTGGAGCATGGTCCCTATGGGCAGTTGGGATCTGTAATCCCCTCATAAGCATCGCAGTTTAATCAGTCCCTCTTTAAGTCTCTGTCGAGACACTTTTAGGTCATTTCAACCTGCCTGTCATTTGAAGAACCTGTAGACTTCTTTCCATGAAGTATCCTGGGTGCTAGGGACATGATGACCTAGTCCATGTCCTACGACCTCACTATACCCTGGTTAGTTGTGTTAGAACCCAGGGTTTACACAGCCTCTTTCTTCCCTAGAGTCTACCGTATCCTCCCAAAGGTCATTGTGCTTTGCTGAAATCATCAGTGTCAGCTAGAGGGCAGTTTCCATGGTTCCACCATCTTAGAGTCCTTAGAGGCTTGGTCTCCAAGTGACTAAATTATCCAGGGTCAAGTGCTTTTCAGAGATGGACTTGGGGTGATGACTCAGGCTCCCTCCCCTGCCGAATGGTTCCCATGGAGACGACAGCACTTGCACTGCTGCTGTGGCACTGCCCCGAGTGTGCCGCCGTGAGCTCACTGTTAAAAAATTCGTGGGGTTTGATAACTCAGCCCTTGTATTGAGTGCCTCCCCATCCTCACTCCCCAGCTCTGAGCAAGTTTTGGACAAACCTGCTTCTGTGTGGAAGGACTTCTTTCTCCACTGATACAGAATATACAAACAACAACAGCCTAACAAACCACCTACATTAAGACTCTCTTCTTTTTCCTAGGCCAAAGCTATCAGATATCTACTTTTTTCAGCTTTTCAGATGTCTATTTTTTATTGAAGTATAGTTGTTGTACAATATTATATGTTACAGGTGTACAATGCAATGATTAACAGTTTTTTAAAGGTTATATTCCATTTATTGTTATTGTAAAATGTTGGCAAGACTTTCCTTGGCATGTGCACAGGCATACGTTATTTGGACAATAAAGAGTCCACACCTGATTATTTAGACTGCAGTGAAAAGTCAGTTTTCTCTGGAGGTGAAAAAATGCCTCGGCAGAGCCCCTGCAGGGGGGATGAGAAGAGGCATTCCGAGACGGTGCCCACCACCTACCCCATCTCTCAAGAACCCCCACTCCAAAGATGTTCAGTCTGACTTTGGGGGGAAGGTCGCAGTCCGTTTAACACATACGCTTTGTCTCACACCCGGTTGAGTGTTGACTTTAAGTGATGCTGGTGAGCAAGTTCCCGGGTCAGGTGAGCTGCGTGGCGGCTCGTTGGTTTACATGGATCTGGCTTCTCCACCTGCAGGGACAGAAGAGCCCTCCAGTTCCAGCCTGGGGAGCTCCTGTGGGTGCACTCGACAACTTTGTAAATACAAAGTGAAAAGAAAAATGTTTACATGGCCCAGTGAGAAAAGGAGAGCTTTTATGGATATCTCAAATCAATTGTTTTGGATATGTACCTCTTCATTACATGTTAATGTCATTCATTCATTGGAGATGCTTACTTGATGATGACACTTATGATAACATGTTTACTTGATGATAACACTAATGATAACAAGATGTCTCAAACAAGAGATTTAATAAAAGAGGAACCCACTTTGAGACAGAACTGACAGGGAGAGTTTTGTGTGGTGTGGCTGTACGTAAAGGGAGAAGATGGTGAAGGAGAAAAGTGTCGAAGTTTATAAAGAATAGCAGTTAGTTCTAGGGAGGGCTGCAGTCATGAAATTAAGACACTTGCTCCGTATAAGAAAAGCTATGACAAACCTAGACAGCATATTAAAAAGCAGAGACATCACTTTGCCGACAAAGGTACGTTTAGTCAAAGCTGTGGTTTTTCCTGTAGTCATGTACGGATGTGAGAGTTGGACCATAAAGAAGGCTGAACACTGAAGAATTGATGCTTTTGAACTGTGGTGTTGGAGAAGACTCTTGAGAGTCCCTTGGACAGCAATACCAAAACAGTCAATCCTAAAGGAATTCAACTCTGAATATTCATTGGAAGGACTGATGCTGAAGCCAAAGCTCCAATGCTTTGGCCTCCTGATGCAAAGAGCTGACTCACCGGAAAAGGCCCTGATGCTGGGAAAGATTGACAGCAGGAGGAGAAGTGAGCTGCAGAGGATGAGATGGTTGGATGGCATCACTGACTCAGTAGACATGAGTTTGAGCAAGCTCCGGGAGACAGTGAAGGAGAGGGAAGTCTGCTGTGCTGCAGTCCATAGAGTCTCAAGGGTCACACGTAACTCAGCGAGTGAACAACAGTGACAGCAGCAGCAAGGGTGGGTGAGGGGGCGCCCAGCAGCACAGGACACAGGCTGAGGCGAAGGAGAGGTAAGGGCGATTCCGGGGACCACGGTGGGGTGGGCTTCCGCAGGGCAGACGCTCAGGTCTCTTGAAACTTCTGCAACTTCTCACCCTCCCAGCCCCCAGTAAAACTGCAAGTTACTTAGAGTTGCAGCACAAATGCTTTAACTATTTAAGGAGGAAACTTTTATTTTTAATTTTAAGATGCCTATTACAATAACACAAGAGCACTATTTTCCTCTGTTTCTCATGATTACTCAGTTGGAACAAGAATTTTATGTGGGTTTTCACACTTCCTTTTCTTCTCTTTTCTTCTTTAACCACTGTGCTTCCCAAGATGCAGTGTTATTAAATATATCAGTACAACTCCTTTTCATACTGTTCATACTTTGGCCACCTGATGTGAATAACTGACTCGTTGGAAAAGATCCTGATGCTGGGAAACATTGAAGGCAGGAGGAGAAGGGGATGACAGAGGATGAGATAGTTGGATGGTATCACCAACTCAATGGACATGAGTTGGAGCAAGCTCTGGGAGTTGGTGAAGGACAGGGAAGCCTGGCATGCTGCAGTCCATGGGGTCACAAAGAATTGGACATGACTGACCAACTGAACTGAACTGAACAATTCCTTTAAGTACTGTCCACAATTAATTTACACCATTGAAAATATGTAGTATAGTATACTCACCCCTTCAAATAACTGGTCTATATTTTATATTACATGAAGAGAAAAAAATCAATAATTTCCTTTATTTGTGCCTTCTCTGATGAAGGAAGTCTAGTAAAAATGTATGTGTGAGCTGATAAGTTCATTACCTGACCACAGATTTGCATTCAATGATAGATATAACTATTAATATGAACTTTTAAAAATTTCATTTTATTTTAAATTGGGATAAATTGCTTTAAAATGTTGCGTTAGTTCTGCTATACAGTGACGTGAACCAGCTATCCGTATACTGATATCCCCTCCCTCTTGGGTCTCCCTCCCAGATGCTGCCCATCCCACCCCTTGAGGTCGTCACAGAAACCTGAGCTGAGCTCCCTGCGCTACACAGCAGCTTCCCAAACTATGCTGATGCTAAGAGCAAGTGATGTAATCTTTGTAGACGAGTCTATGTATCTTCAGTTTCATGAAATGTCTAAATAAGTTGGCTTGATGGTTAAAAAGTTTAAATGAAATATATCAATAAAACATCAAAATGCTTTATTGAGACAGAAATTTTATTTTACAGTATTTCTTACATGAACCATTCAATATCCAAATCATTTCAGAAGAGAGCCAGTATAATATCCAGTATATATGTATATAATATAATAATAATATCCAGTAACTTGGGCTTATATCTGCTTATATCTAGAGATGACTGAAAAACTAGTGACATTTGTAGCTGATGGCAGCTGTTTGCATCTATTGTATTCAGTACAAAAGAGACAAACTATCTTTAACAGGAAGGGATAAAGAAGATGTGGTACATACACACAGTGGACTATTACTCAGCCATAAAAAGGAACAGAATTGGGTCCTTGTAGCGACATGGATGGGCTTCCCTGGTGGCTCAGAGGTTAAAGCATCTGCTTGCAATGCGGGAGACCTGGGTTCGATCCCTGCGTTGGGAAGATCCCCTGGAGGAGGAAATGGCAACCCACTCCAGTATTCTTGCCTGGAGAATCCCATGGACAGAGGAGCCTGGTGGGTATAGTCCACAGGGTAGCAAAGAGTCAGACACGACTGAGCGACTTCACTTTCACTTTCACTAGAGTCATGGATGGACCTAGAGACTGTCATAGAGTGAAGCGAGTCAGAGAGAGAAAATCAAACATCACATATTAACGCATGTTTGTGGAATCTAGAGAAATGGTACGCTTGATCTTATTTGTGAAGCAGAAATAGAGACACAGACGTAGAGAACAGATATATGGATACCAAGGGGGGAAGGGGGTGGTGGAAGGAACTGGGAGATCGTTACTGACATACATGCAGCACTGATGCTGTGTGTAAAATAGATCACGGATGAGGACCTGCCGCGCAGGTCAGGGAGCTCGGCTCCTTGCTCTGCGGAGACTAAGGGGAAGGAGACCCAACAAGGGGACGTGTGCGTGTGCACGGCTGATTCAGTGGGTTGTACAGCGGAAACGAACACAACATTGTAAAGCAACTATATTCCAGTAAAATTAGTTTAAATATATACATCAATTTTTATAATGTGTTAATTATATGGATATATGTGGCTTCCCAGGTCGCGCAGTGGTAAAGAATCCACCTGCTGATGCAGGAGTCGCAAGAGACGTAGGTTAGATCCCTGGGTCGGGAAGATCCCCTGGAGGAGGAAATGGCAACCCACTCCAGTATTCTTGCCGGATAATCCCATGGACAGAGGAGCCTGGAGGGCTACAGTCCATGATGTCGCAGAAAGTCAGACATGGCCGATTGACTTAAATAACAGTGACAACAACATATATGTAAACAAAACAAAAGAAACAATCTATTCATGCTCCAGCTGGAGGGGGAATTGTTAATGATGTACAGTCCTAGGGAAGAATCCAGTTCTGTGTATTATAGTTCAAAACAGGGAAAATAGAAAACAGTCAAAATAGTAAGTTCACCCACATCTACCTATTAAATGATTTTTGATTTAATTTCTTTTCTTTAGAATAGGAGGAAAAAAATTCATCTGCAGTAGAACACTGGGAAGGCTCTGACAGGTGGTGCCGGCTGACCTGTTATCCAGCCCTGGGCCTTCAGTGACTCTGATGGGGGATCTGGGCTTTCAGTGACTCCGATCGGGGATGCTAGGGGCTTCCCTGAGTGTTGAAGTCCTAGCCCCTGGGACCTCAGAACATGACTGTACCTGGAGACGGTGCAGTTAAAGTGGCAAATAAGGGAAAAGGTGGTCCTAGGGGTGGCCTACTGCAGTGTGATTGGTGTCCTTCTAAGAAGAGATTGGGGCGCAGACACACACAGATTGGGGGCCACCATGTGGAGACGCAGTGAGACGGCGGCTGCTGGAGGCCAAGGAGAGGGGCCTGGGGAGAAGCCGAAGCTGCTGACCCCTCGATCTTGGATGTCCAGCCTCCAGAAGCATGAGGAAAGAAGCATCTGTTGTCTAAGGCGTCCAGGCTGGGGCTCTTTGCCATTAGACGCAGTGGAGGAGCCGGGCTCCTAGGTCAGGGAGAGATGGCTGACCACTTTGGACCTTCTCATTTCTCAAGGTGCCCATCGATTTTAGCATTTAATGTACCTCTGACAGAGAGGAAGTCAGGCCTCTGCTCACCACCCTGCTGCCCCGGGTCCTCTCCTCCCTTCTCTTGTCTGCCTCCCATGTCTCTTCTTGCCCGCATCCGTTCCCCGGGAAGGCGCACACCTGTCATCTATGGTACAGTTACCAAAGCTGCATGTAGGTCCCAACGTTGTGATGAATCTGTGAGCGCTGATCTATTTTACAACACGGCTTAGAGGGAACCTTTGCTGATCCGTGAATTTTGACAAGTAGTTTTCATATCTCCCATAGTCCATGCTCCCCACAAAGACCTGAATGAGAGCAGATGCAGCCAGATCAAGGAGACCAGGGGAAAAACAGGGGGAAATGTTTGAGCCTAAGGGGATCCCCTTGAGGAACCAGCTCCTTGATTCCTCGTTTGAAGGCTCAGGGGTCCCAGAGAGCGTGTGGGTGACATCAGCAGCAGGCAATGAGAGCTGCAGTCTGTGGGTAGCATGGATACTAAAGAGATTTGTTTCTCGGGGATGTGGGGATGTTCAAGTTCCTTTTGAATAAAAATGCAAATGTTTAATGGTGGTAAAAGAAAGCACATAAAATGAAATTTACCATCTTAACCAATTCTAAGGACACAAGTGTGTGTGCATGGTCAGTTGCGTCCGACTCTTTCTGACCCCAGGGACTATACCCTGCCAGGCTCCTCTGTCCACGGGATTTCCCAGGCAAGAATACTGGAGTGGGTTGCCATTTCCTCCTCCAGGAGATCTTCCTGACGCGGGGATGGGACCAGTGTCTTCTGCATTGGTAGGCGGATTCTTTACTGCTGAGCGGCCTGGGAAGCTCCAAGGACACAAGGGTGTTAAGTATATTTACACTGTGCTTAAGTTCTTAAATAATGAGTCATATAGTAAGAATTTCAAATTTTTATGTAATTTTTGGTCTAATTGTTAGAAAGTGGATTTTAAAAGTAATTCAGAAAGTCAAAGCCAGTCTAATGTCAAGTTGATTTGATTGTACAGAAGTCTACAGGTCTGGAACAATGGTTGATCACTGATGAGTTTTGTGTCAGTAAGACTATTTCCTCTCTTATTCATGTAACAAGCATTTATGGAGCACCCACTGTGAACACTTGGTGTTTAGACGCTGCATCTCACAGACGGGTGAGGTCCTGGTTCCCTCTGAGCTCACATGGCTGGGGTGTGGGGAGGACACAGAGAAAGGGGTCACCAACTGCGAGGGATCTGAGAGGCAGCGATGTCGTGACTCCTGGCCAGAGGGAGGGCCAGGTTACAGCTCACAGCACGGGCAGGCGCCAAGTAGCCCGTGATTCCCTGCTTCCCGGAGCCAGGGAACGGCTGCGGGCATGGTGGCTTCTGCTCTAGGAGAGGAACCTTGGGTCTGGGGAAGCCCCGTCTCTCCCGACCGGCGACCAGCCTGTCTGCCCACAGCTGCCCCAGGAGACACCACAGTGCTCTCCTGTCTGTGAGCAGACCCTCCTTTACTGTGCAGGAAGATGCTGTCTCTAATTTTATTTTATTTAATTTTTTATTGAAGTGTCATCGATTGACAAGGTTGTGTAGCTTCAGATGTACAGCAAGGTGAATCAGCTACACACACATATTATTTTTCTTTTCCCTTAAGGGTTATCACAGAGCAGTGAGAATGGTTTCCTGTGCTGGGGCTGCTCTACTTTCAGCAGCTCTTCTCTCACTGAGGGTTTCTGAGAGACCATCCAGAACAAAGGCAGAGACGCCTCTGTTGGCAGACGTGCAGAACCGTGGGAGACCCAAGAGGGTGGTCTCCATAGGCAAGTGGGGTGGAAGTATTCACAGTTTTGGGCTTCCCAGGTGGCGCTGGTGGTAAAGAACCTGCTTGCCAACACAGGAGACATAAGAGACGTGGGTTTGATCCCTGGGTTGGGAAGATCCCCTGGAGGAGGGCATGCCAATGCACTCCAGTATTCTTGCCTGGGAATCCCATGGACAGAGGGGCCTGGCGGGCCGCAAAGCATCAGACACGGCTGAGTGACTGAGCATGCACTCACATGTACACTGAGATCTTTTCCAAGTGGTTGAGTGTCAGCTCGAATCTCCATTCTGGTTTGCCATTTCCGGCAGCTGGGGTTGGGTGTGCACAGGGGTCCCAGGACTGATGTCAGCAGGGTCAGAGCATGAGATTCCTGTTCCCTGGGGGCCCACCCAGGCCACGTCACCCACGGGGACCCGAGTCCACGTTTCCATTGCCCCTCACTGCTGTGTCACTCGGGCTGACTGCATCGCCACTATATGCTCATTTCCTATAAAATATTTAAAAATAATAAAAAAAAACCACACAAAGCTACCTTGTGAAGTTATTGGAAGATTAAATGAGTAATGTGGTACTCAGCATAATGTCTAGATACCATAAGCATTTGATGAATGGTAGATATTTTTATTTACTGAGTATGTCCTAGGTGTCATAAACTTTGCTTACCTCCTTTAATTTCATCTTTGTAACAGCGTCATAATGTAGGTGTTACTGTCTCCGTTTTATCCGTTGGGAAGCAGAGACCCAGAGGCTGACCTGATGTGGCAGCTCGTAAGTGGAGGCGCGTAGCCCCCACGCACACCAGCCACCGCCACCGCCTTCCCCAGGCTCCAGCAGCCTCCCCAGCTCAGAGCCACCTCTGTGGTTCACTGCCCTTGTGGTTTGGGACAAAATTCTTCATCTGGAAAATGGGAAAAATAAGAGGGCCTGCCAGTTGGGTGGTTATGAGGAGTCAATGAAATATTACCTGCACAGTGCTTGGCAGATAGTAATAAAAGCTTCCAATTATCGATGTTATCAATATCAGTTTTTATTAATATTATCATGACAATAACATGGAGGGAACATTGCTTTTTCCAGATGACCAGTCACCCTCGTGGAGACCTGGACTTTTACTTTTGGCCTCTTTGACATATTAATACATTTCTTGTAAGGTACATTAGGATAGTTTTAACACTCATTATAAAGTAGGGTAAATGTTTGATATATACGTAAACTCAGATTTGATTAAAGAGGAAGACATAGTGTCCTGCCATCATATAAAGGTGGATTTTCTTTTCTATTCTGTGTTCCGTTCCCCCTAATTTTGGTAAATTACACAGAACTGCATATTGACCCAAATGGATTAAATGTCACTTAATTAAATGTCACTTAATTTACTTTAGCTCATTATACACATTTGCCGTTTGAGTGAACTCACCATAGATACATTTCATAGCATCTCGTTTCGTTTTTCAAAGCGCCCTCCTTCCTGCCCTTCTCGCTCCAGCCTCTTTATTTTGAATGGGTTTATGTCTGGCTCTGCTGGGTCTCTGCTGCCGGCCCTGGGTTTGCTCCAGCTGCGGGGAGCGGAGGCTGCCCTCCGTGTTGCTACGCGGACTTCTCCGTGCGGTGGCGTCTCTTGCGCAGCACAGGCTGTGGGCTCCGGGCTTCCGTAGCTGTGGCCGCGGGCTTGGCTGACTGGCGGCATGTGGAATCTTCCGGCACCAGGGATCGAACCCCTGTCCCCTGCACTGGCAGGCAGGTCCTTAATCACGAGACCAACAGGGAAGCCCCATTTCACAGAGTTCTTAACTTTTCTTTTAGAGAAAAAAAATGTTAGTAATACGACTTCTCATTAATGCATACTAGTGAATATTTGGGCTTCTCTGATGGCTCACATGGGTGGCTCAGACCTGGTGAATATTTGCCAATGAAGTAAACCATTTAACTATTAATTTCAGTGAAAATTAGCATTGGGGGCAAATCAATAGCACTAAGAAACATTATCTTTAATTCTTTAACTTCTAGGCATATACTGCTGTATAAAAAAGTTATGACCAATTTCAAAAGCAACATAGTATGGTGGCAAAGACCGTAGACTCTGGAGTCCCCCTGCCAGACAGTGGATCCCAGGTCTGTTACTGACTAGTTGTTCAAACATGGGAAAGCCACCTAAGCTATCGAAGTTTCATCTCCTTATTGGGAAAATGGGGATGATAAAAACATACACCTCATGGAATTGTTAGGGGGGTTGGATGAGCTAATGTGTACGGAGTGCTTTCAGCAGCTCCTCGCGCACGGTGACTTTGTGCAAGAGCTGGCTGTGGTTGCTACTGTCCTCTGAGCCACCGCCATGCGGGTCCTCTCCTCAGCAGCTCGTTGCCCAGGAGTCGGGCCAGTGTTTCTGAGGCACAGCTGCAGGAGACCCTAGAATATGGTCCTCAATAGAGTGACTCAAAAGGAGTAATTATTTAGAGTGAAATGTTTTGACTGGGTTTGTGAGAAGATCTGGTGTTACTGAACACTTTGTGAAAATCTGCTAAAGAAATATCTTCCAATTATATTTTCCTTTCCACCTATTTTTGTCAATGTAGGTATTTCTGACTTTCACAGCATTTACCAATTTACCAGTTAAGCTGTTCATGTTGCTCTGCTAGACTTACTATTTTAGCTGAAATGAGAATTCATTTTTAAAGTAATTTACAGCGTTAGAACTAGTGATGGTCATTTGCCTTTTTATTAGCTTTCTGAATCTTAAAGCACACACTTTAAATTCCAGGCCCACAGAAATTTGAGGCTGAATGCTCTGTAACCCCTATACTGGATTGTCAGTCTTGCCTATTTGTTTAATGAAAAGGTCTACAAATAACAAATGCTGGAGAGGGTGTGGAGAAAAGGGAACCCTCTCACACTATAGATGGGGATGTAAGTTGGTGCAACCACTCTGGAGCATAGTATGGAGGTTCCTTAAAAAGTTAGAGCTACCATACCCAGAAATTCACACCTGGGCGTATATCCAGACAAAACTATAATTTAAAAGATATCTGCACCCTAGCATTCATAGCAGCTCTATTGGCAATAGCCAAGACATGGGAAAAACCTAAATATCCATTGACAGATGAAAGAATAAAGAAGGTGTGGTACATATATGCAATGGAATAGTATTCAGCCTTACAAAGAATGAAATAATGCCATTTGCAGCAGCATGGATGCAGCTAGAAAGTATTATCCTAAGTGAAGTAAGTCAGACAGAGAAAGACCAGTACCACATGAGATCACTTATCTGTGGAATCTAACTTGCGGCACAAATGAACCTGTCTAGAAACGGACTCACGGCTAGAGAACAGAGCTGTAGGAGCCCAGGGGCAGCGGGGACGGGGGAGGGACGGAGTGGGGCTGGGGTCAGCAGACACAAACTCTCAGATACAGAGCGGATAAACCACAAGGTCCTACGGAGAGCATGGGGAACCACGCTCAGTGTCCTGGGATAAAGCATAGCGGAAAAGAGCGTGAAAACAACATAGACAGATCTATAACTCAAGTCACTTTGCTGCACAGAAATTGTAAGTCAACTATGCTTCAATTAGAAAAACAATAACAAACAAACAAAAAGGCTGGCTTTCTGATTCTAGAACCCCTCCCAGGCCCTCTCACACACCACTGGCCCTACCCTTGCTATTATTTTCCATCCTTGAAACATTTTCTTAAGCCCCCTTTACATGTGACTAGACCTACTCACCTATTTCTGACTTTCTCTGTGAGTCACTAGGGGATTTCTCACTCTCTTCTCCTCTAAATCAACATTGGGAAAACATCATTAATTTTTTAAAAAATCTTTTTTCTTAGAAGAGAAATAGGCGATTGCATTTCAATAACAATAAGAGGGCACTGTAAGGAAAGAAGAATGGAAAATGCTGAAAAATGTGCTGAAAACTACATCCTTCAAGAAATAGCAGTTGTGGTGATGGAGCATTTTGAGAACATAGATGAGGAAAATAATTAAGGCAAAGGGGGTACTCTCCTTTTCCTCGTCATTTTATCTTATTTTATTTTTTCATTCTTGACCCCACCTTGTGGGATCTTGGTTCCCTGACTAGAGAGTGAACCTGGGCCCCCTACAGTGAAAGTGTGGAGTCTTAACCACTGGACCACCAAGGAATTCCCTTATATTTTTTAAATTCACTTATATTGGAGTATAGTCCATTTACAATGCTGCATTAGTTTCTGGGGCACAGTGAAGTGAACCTGTTATGAATATACATATACCCACTCTCTTTCAGGTCCCCATATAGACCATCACAGAACGTCGAGTAGAGTAGAGCTACACAGACCTCCTTATTAGTTATCAGTTTCAAATATAGTGGCTCAGAGGGTAAGGCGTCTGCCTGCAGTGCGGGAAACCTGGGTTCAACGCCTGGGTTGGGAAGATCCCCTGGAGAAGGAAATGGCAACCCACTCCAGTACCCTTGCCTGGAAAATCCCATGGACAGAGAAGCCCAGTAGGCTACAGCCCATGGGGTCGCAAAGAGTTGGACATGACTGAGGGACTTCACTTTCACTTTAAATATAGTAGTCTGTATGTGCTGCTCAGCCCCAATCTCCCAATTTATCCCTCCCCCGCTTTTCTCTCCTGGTAATTTTCTCATCTTAAGGTCTTAACGAAGACTCTTTAAGACAAGATAATGTGTCCCTGAGTGCTAACTGTCCAAAGCACTCCTCCTCCACTCCCCACAAAGGCATCACTGACCCTGCCTCTGGGCACTCATGCTAAATGAGCTTGTGTTCTTTCCTCCTGGGAAAGGCTGCAGCTGAACCTTGAGGAAAGGCCACTGACCATTCATTAAAAGCCCAGAAATGAGAGGAAGGAGGGCATCGATCATTGTATTCCTCAAACGTAGAGCTCATTGCCTCGGGTTTTCTCCCCTGACAGGTAGTGTTACTTAAATGATAATTTGCATCTTTTTAAAATGCCCGTAGAACTGATTCAAATGTATTCTTTTTAATGGCTGAGTAATATTCCATTCTGTATATGTACCATAGCTTTCTTATCCATTCGTCTGCTGATGGGCATCTAGGTTGCTTCCATTTCCTGGCTATTATAAACAGTGCTGTGATGAACATTGGGGTGCATTTGAATCAGTTCTAATGAGATGGATGAAACTGAAGCCCATTATACAGAGTGAAGTAAGCCAGAAAGATAAACAACAATACAGTATACTAACGCACATATATGGAATTTAGAAAGATGGTAACAATAACCCTATATGCAAGACAGAAAAAGAGACACAGATGTATAGAACAGACTTTTGGACTCTATGGGAGAAGGCGAGGGTGGGATGATCTGAGAGAACAGCATTGAAACATGTATATTATCAAGTGTGAAACAGATCTCCAGCCCAGGTTGGATGCATGAGACAAGTGCTCAGGGCTGGTGCACTGGGAAGACCCAGAGGGATGGGACGGGGAGGGAGGTGGGAGGGGGTTCAGGATGGGGAACACATGTAAATCCATGGCTGATTCATGTCATTGTATGGCAAAAACCACTACAATATTGTAAAGTAATTAGCCTCCAACTAATAAAAATAAATGAAAAAAAAAAAGAAAAAGAATGCCCATAGAGATGACCCTGCTGTTTGGATGCTTTCTTTTTTAATACTGATACATTTATGATTGGTCAAAGGCCTTCCAAGGGGCTTTCCAGGTGGTGCTAGTGGTAGAGAATTCTCCTGCCAATGCAGGAGATGCAAGGGATGAGGGTCCGATCCCTGGGTTGGAAAGATCCCCTACAGTAAGAAATGGCACCAACTCCAATCCTTGCCTGGGAGATCCCATGGACAGAGGGGCCTGGCAGGCTACAGTCCAGGGAGTCGCAAAGAGTTGGACACGACTGAGTGACTGAGCATGCATGCAAACCCTACCCAAGAATTTCAGACTGTGCCAAAAATTGCAATCACCCTTGACCCATGAGATACATGTAGAGAATCTGTGGCCGAAATTCAGAGAACAAGCAGTTTCATAATCATGCTACATCTGTAGACTGGATTCACTAGCTCCTTGGGTCAGTTAGAACAGTCATTAGAGCATCTGATACTCAAACAATTTTCAGCTCTTAGATTATTTTAAAAGAAGGCTGGAGGATCAGTTTGAAAAGACCTCCACCAGCTGGACAGGGTGTGGGAAGACACCACATTGCCTTTTGGCCACAGTTACCAGGGTTCTGAGTTGGTCAGCATGTCTCAGAGGAGCCTAAACGCCTCAGGAACACAGTGGAGAAAAGGCCTGAGCTCAGCCTGGCTCTGGAGTTGGGAGGATGCTCTGGGGGCTGGTGCTGTGGCGATTTCACCAGCCGGTCTCCCAGGAGGCCCACTGCTCTGTGGTCCCAGGACATCCTGACTGGCCTAATGCCCCCAGCGCGGGCACCGTCTAAAGCCAGGTGTGTGGGACGGTGGCAAACCAGAGCTGGTGGAGTTACTTTCATGGGACCTGTGTTGGTCTTGCCTGCGTTTCGTTCGGAGGGCTGTGGGTGGTGGGCTCCCAGCCAGCGGGGTGCCCTGTTGCTCTTTCAGTGGTTTCCATGCTGCAGATGAGATGGTGGGTGGTCTTTCAGATTCTGTGTACGTCGCTGCCCTCTCTCAACGTTTGTGTACAGTTGTTTTCAAAGTCTACTGTCTTCCCGGTGCGGATTTTATGAGCCACCTGAGGGATTGATCCTGATCCTGTTAGGCAAAGATTAACAGCCCAATAAATAGAATTTGTGCACTTCCAGGAAGATTAACACAAGGAAACAGCCAAGGTGATCTAAGGTCTACTCCCAAGAAAAGGATATGCACCCCCCAGCATTTTCTTTTTTTTTTTTTGAAGAACACGAATTGGTCAATAATAAATGAATAACCGTCATGTTAAAATTGTCAGTGGGAGACACACTATTTTCCCGTGTCCAGTAATAAAGCTATCTATTATTTTGGTAAGAAATGCCTAAATTGAAATTCCAAAGGGCATTATGAACTTGAATTAAAAAGGTAATGGATTTTTTAATAAGTTCTGGGTCAAGATGTATTATCCAACTATTTTCCATAGGGCATAGAATATACCGTCTATCCTTTTAATAATACCAGCCCCGGTCTTCCTTCCTGCACCAGCTGCGGCTGCCCGGCTGTTACAGCCTCTCCCACCCTCCCCAACAATGAGCGAATAACTAGACGGCCCACGGAGCATTCTAAATAGAACTGTTTCCAGGACAGCCTGTGACCGGCAGAGACAGGTTCGATCCAGATCTGGACTCCTTGCTTTGGGAGAAGACCAGATCAATATTGCTGGGGAGTAAGTCATAGAGGGAAATACTAGGATGAATTAAATAAATCATAAAACAAATGAGTCACGTGCCTACATGAAACCTCATTCTACCTGAGGGCTCCAACTCAGAACTAGGCAGACGGTAATTCTGTGTGTTCTCGGATTCAAAGGGCTTTCAGAAAAACAACCTGAATTATACAAACCACTCACTAGCAATGAAATACTATGTCCACAAATCCTCAGAGGCTGCAAGGAACTTAACCAAAAGCGGTCTGCATGTTTGAAGTTGTAGCTGAGATTTCTCCTTTTTTTCTCGCTATGGTTTGGCTCCAGAGCCACAGTTGCATGTTGAAACCTTCCTTGCTGCCACTTCTGACTGCCTGACTCTGCTGTGCTCTATAAACCTGCCTCTTCTGTGTGCCTGCACACCCCAGACACTTTCTTACATCTCTGCTGGGTCCTCGGGTGACATGGAAACGTCTACGTGGAGCAACAGAGGGAAAGAGGGCAGCATGCTTACTGACTGCAAGACAGTGGACAGCAGCACGGAGCAGTGGTTCTCACCTCTCCATGAAAAAGTAAACTATTGGGAGCTAATAAAGAGACAGAAAAAACTGCTTCATTTTAGGTTTGTATACCCTACAGTCAGGGATAGATTAATACACGGTGATGCTGTTACTATCTTCCTAGCTGCCTTCATTTAGACCATATTTTAGTGCAGGAGTTTATAGTGCAATTTAATATCGGAAACCTTAAATTCATTGTTATAATCATCTTCTGTTTTCTGTTATCTTCTACAAAACAGAGCTCTCAGTAAGATAAAAGAACCCCTGTCTCTTTCATCAGGGACACATGTAGAGAGAGAGAGTGTCTGGAAAACAAGTTTATACTTTTTCTGGATGTGGGAGCACTCATAAAACACCTGGTGAACCCAAGGTCCTTCGCTGTCATCCCACCCCCTATTCAGATGGACAGTTGGCAGCCCAGAGGCAGTCGGGGTAGGGGGGCCTATGGGGGTGACTCTGCTTCAAATCTGAAGAATTATAAACATGCTGAATGACAGGCAAAAATAGACATTTTCCTTTTAAAGTGAGACAAGATTAATATGCAGCCGTCGCCATATGTAATTAAAGAGAAAAACGAAACGAGCTGTTTATGTAGGCACCAAGAGTCGGCTGAGTATCACAATAGACCTGGAAGTCTGTGGCAGAACTATTTAATTTTGCTCGGGGGTGTGAAACCCTCTGAGGGGTGGGCACAGGTGGCAGCCCACCACCATTTCCATGCATGTCGCGAGCTTCTGTAACAGCTGCCTTTCCGTGAGATGTTCACATGTCTCCCTCTGAGCATCTTTGTGTACTACTTGCCCTCATTAATTCTGAGAAGAATTTTAAAGAGTGCTCCAATAGCACGTCCAATTAGTAACTGCTATTTTTTGTTTCAGGTGTTGAAGTGCAAAGCTCATTGAAACAACCCCCAGACGGTTGCGTTTTATTCTAGAAACGGTCCCCTGGAACAAAAAGACTGACTGATGTCTTGAGGTCTTGGTGAAACTTCCAGTTTAGTTAAAATTCTATTCCTGCTGTCTTCCCCCCAGTTACCGCCCCAGTTTCTAAGTCCCGTTCTTCAGCTGTAAACTTCAGACCTTGGGCAAACCCACAGGCCTTACTCCTTCTGAGATCATCAGTTTGTGTTCTGTCCGAGTAGGAGCCTGCCTACATCTGTATCCCCAACCCCCCACCCCCGTGAAGTCTGTGGGGTTTTGCTACCTGGGGCGGGGGTGGGGCCTCTGTGGTTTGAACGCTGTGTATACAGTGCCGCAGAGAAGCTGAGGCACGGCTACTCAGGGCTTTTACGTTTCTGGAAGGCTTCCTGGAATGGAGTAGGAATATAAGAGCTGGAGTCTCCTGGTCCACGTGGGCAGTGAAGGCTATTGGGTGGGGAGTTGCGTAGAGGCTGGGGTTGGCCGAGATGCTGAGAGTTCAGATGAGCGGCTGAGAGCAGGGAGGACTTGCTAGGTGTCTAGACCGTCTGCTCTGGCCGCTCCACCCTGAAGACGGGCGTCGTTTCATCTCTAGGGCTCCCTCCTTCTAGGGCGCACTGACCTCTAGGGGAGAACCCTGGGGTGTCTGCTCCCAAACAGCCCGCCCTGCCCCCTCCCAGGGGCGCCGCACCAGGCGCTCCAGGGCCGGATGTGAGGGTCCTCCCCGCTTGGGTCCCTCCACCGCTCCTGCACCCCGGACTGTGCTAGCCATTCTCCTCTGCCTCCTGTTCATCCACAGCCAGAGCACCTTCCCTGCCTTAGTTATTAGGGGGACGCCACTGTGTTCCTTCAGAAAAGATGGGTCACTTACAAGAAAAGGCAGTCTAGGTGATCAGGGCAGTTTGGAGCCGTGAAAGCCGTTTTCTTACTGCGGGTAGAGAATGTTTTCCTAAAGGCCTCTGTGAATAATGCCATTGACTCTGCCTTCTGTTTATTACATTTTCATTATTCCCATACAATCTTCAGGGCTTTTGCCAGGTCAATTTATCACCCATTACTTCTTTATGATTGTTTTAAATTCACTTTTTATGGTTTCATAGATTTTTGACTAAAAGAAAACTTTGAGTCACTCCCAGAAATGGGAAACCATCTTGTTTTTCTTTTTTATTGGAGTATAGTTTTATCATGTTTTTATAATTTCACTCCAGAATTTTACTGGAGTGCAGTTGATTTGCAATTTTGTGTTAGTTTCAGGTATATAGCAAAATGATGCTACTTTACTTACACAGAGTCACTCTTTTCTCAGATTCTTTTCAATAGAAGATGTGTGAATGAATAAAGAGGATGTGGTATATATGCAATGGAGTATTACTCAGTCACAAAAGAGAACGAACTAATGCCACTTGCAGCAATGTGGATGGACCTAGAGATTACCATACTGAGTGAAATAAGTCAGACAGAGAAAGGCAAATATCACATGACATTGCTCATATGTGGAATCTATTTAAAATAGAAACAGAGAAATAGAAAACAACCTTATGGTTACTAGGAGGGTAAGGGGAGAGGGATAAATTTGGATATTGGAATTGACATATACACATTACTATATATAAAATAGATAACTAATAAGGACCTTATCATACTGTTCATGGGGTTCTCAAGGCAAGAAAACAGACGTCGTTTGCCATTCCCTTCTCCAGGACAGGGAAGCCTGGTGTGCTATAGTCCATGGGGTCGCAAAGAGTCGGACATGACTGAGCGGCTGAACTGAACTGATGTGAATAATAACTGAATATAGCACAGGGAACTTTAGTCAATACTCTGTAATGACCTATATGGGAAAAGAGTCTAAAAATGAGTGGACATACGTGTATTTATAACTGATCCACTTTGTTGTACAGCAGAAAGTAACGCAACATTGTAAATCAATTACACTGCAATAAAAATACTTTTAAAAAGGTATGACCGGTCACTTGAGTGACTTGTGTCATTGAATCCGAGCAGGTTCACCTTTCAGTCACTCCTTTGACTGAGATAGCGTGTTAGTGAGGCTTAGGAGGGCTGCTCGTCCTGTTGGCACCAAACTGAGAATTTCCCCTCAATTTACTTCCAGGGAGCAGAGAAGACTTGAAAAGAGAACACTCCTCTTGTGTAATTTCTATAGTGTTCAGCTGGGGACCTTAGATCCTAGGTGGTGACTGCCCCAAGCTGGTCCAGCCCCAGGGAAGACTGAACAGTACGGATGACAAGGTAGAAATGGAAGGAGGGAGAACGCTCTAGGGTCCTGGAGAGGAAGGGCTCCCCCACTTCCCCCCGGGGAGAGAAGGTTCAGAGGGAAGTGACTGGCTTGCTTCCTTGTCTTTTATTTAAGCTGTTCCCGAGCAAACTGGAGGCTCTGTGGAGGAGGACTGGCGAGAAAGTAGAAGGCAGTGAGCACAGTCTGCCTAATGCAGGGAGATGTGTTGTACTTGTATCAGGTATGCGTTCTTGCGAAGGAAAACTGTGGGGTTGTTCTATGGGAAATTCTCGTGTTGCTCCGTAAATCACGGAGGCAAAATCATTTTTCTCTCCTGAAATCCCGATCAGTGGTGTAAAATGCAGATCCTGTTCTAGAAGGAAATTTATAGAGATGGGAAATTCAGGGAAAACCAGAAACCCCACATTTTAGACTTGAGAGCATTTGATCCACTCCTGTTAAGGCTTTGGCATCAGTAAATAAACTCCTGGCTGATTGAATGTGCCACCTTATAAATTTAGGTGTCCTTTACTCTGAAGGTCTGCAGTTCTTCTTTTAAAAAATATTTTAAAGATATTGTGAATTCCCTAAGTTTCTCCACCCCAGAGAAAGTCCGTGGGGGCAATCCAGGTTCTAGCTTCTGCTCCATAAATGTTAAATTTACAGCAACTATATGTCTGGGTGACTCTATGAATAATACAGTTTGGGGATTCTGAATTTATGAATGAACAGGCAGCTCTGAATTCCTTCTGGGAGCGGGCACCATATGCCTTTCAAAGGCAGTTTCCTCTAGATTTACATTTTGCATATCCGTCTTGGGCCTCTAACACCAAGTGCTGCGTCAGGCCTGGGAAGGAAACCTGAGGTGGAGAACAGGCAGAGAAGGAGCGATAAAGCCGACAGACGGCAGCCTCCTCAATAAATCACAGGCTCCACAGAGGGACGTTGGCCGTCAAACCTACGCAGTAGGAAAAGGAGCGTAAAAGGAGGAAAAGAAAGCAATTAGCGAGAAACCTGCCACAACTCAGAGAATGGGAGAAACCGACCACAGGGAAGCCTGGGATACAGTAAAACTCGTCGCCTGATTTTATGATGCAAAATCTTTAAGAAATCAGGTTGCTAAAGAGCTTTGAAAAAAAATCAAGAGTGAAAATTACTATGTGTAATGATAAGAAAGGAGACAAAATCAGTCTAGGTTTAAAATCGCCAGAGTCAGACAGGCCCTGTCAAACACGGTGGCAGTTAAGTGGGAAGATTAACAGGTAGGGGCTGAGCAGGGGCGCGTTCAAAGGTGGGAGGTGTGTGTGTCCAACCTGAGGGCGGATGCTCCCTCCTTGCCTTCTGTCTCAGGAGAATTCCCGCCTCATCCGCGTTGTGTGGGGTTTGACGTTTTAAAGTCTTAAAGTGCAGCTTTCCCTAAGAGAGAATGCGCGAAGCTGTGAGCAGACACTTACGCGTGGGGCCTCGGGAGGGGAGTGGGCCGGGAGCTCTGGCGTGACGCTGCCCATGTGTGCTCCGGCTCTCAGCTGTGCCCGGCTGCTTTGGGACCCCGGGGACTGGAGCCCACCAGGCTCCTCTGACCACGGGATGCTCCAGGCGAGAATACTGGAGCGGGTTGCCATTTCCTTCTCCAGGGGGTCTTCCTGCATCGAACCTACATCCCCTGCGTCTTCTGCATTGGCAGGTGGATTCTTTACAACTGGCGCCACCTGGGAAGCCCAACATATGTCATAGCCTCACGATAAGTCCACCTCCAGACCCTTTGCTGATGCCCTCCCCCGCGGTGTGAGCAGGGAGAGAAGGGGGTCTTTGGGCTTCTGTGTGGCGAGGAGGCACACGGTCCTCCTTGCTTGGAGTGACTCGGGTCAGTGTATCCTCATCAGAAGGATCAGCGAGAGAGAGCTATGATTCTGGAGTGAGCTCAGGGGAGAAAGGAGTTATTTCTGGCTGGTGTAGTGATTGCTGTCTTGTGAGGGTAGCTCAGAAGTGTAAAGGGGTCCGTGAAACCATGCCTGTGTCTTCTTTTGAGGGGCCAGAAATACCAGAGACTGCAGGGGAGAGCTCGGGTGCAGAGGCGCAGAGTGGAGGAGGGACACCCTTGGTCTCTGCTCTTGGAGCGCTCCCCTCTGGGAGGGGAGGGGTGGGGTCTCTGGGAAGGGAGGGGTGGTAGGAAAGGCAGAGGGGCCTGGAGTGTCTTCCAGGAGCGTGCGCGCTCAAATTCGTCCGTTTACGGAGACGCAGATCTAGATGTAGACATGGACTGGTGCACACGTGCATGGACAGATGCCGAGCTGTGCTGTACTAGGGAGTAGGATACAGTAGGTCAGAAGAGAACAGTCTGTTCTCTGCACGCGTGCGTGTGTGCGTGCATGTGTGTGTGTGTGTGTATGTGTGTGTGTCTGTAGGGCGCTGTTGCTGCTTTGTATAATGCAAAGAAAGACCTTGATAATAAGAAGACATTCTGAAAGAGGCCTGAAAGAAGTGAGGAGTAAAGGGCTTGGGAGACAGCATCTCAGCAGAGAGGGTAGCTTGCACATGCCCCGGGGCCGGGTGAGCCCGGGCTCCCTGAGGACCCCAGGAGGCTGGGGGCTGCAGCAGAGGAGGCGGGGGCTGAGAGGATGGAGAGAGGGCGCAGGGGCGGCAGGAGCCAACCCGGGGCCCCGTTGGTCCAGGTGAGTAGGGTGGTCCCTGAGGCAGGGAGGGGGAGCCGTTGGGAGGAGCCCAGGGATCTGCCTCCTGTTCTTCAAGCTGCGCTCTGCTGTCCTCGCTTAGCTTTCCGTCCACCCGGAGAAGCAAGGGGCCGAGCTGGGAGACAGCCGGAATGACCTGGGTGAGGGACAGTTGCTGGAGCAGGTTGGTCCCTGCAGAGGTGGGGGTGAGGCTGGTTCCAGCTCGGACACTCAAGGAGGAGCCGGCAGGCTGTCCTCATGGATCAGAGAAGGTCAGAGTGTCCATCGGATGAGACAGGAGGACAAGTAGGGCGGGGGATTGGGGAGAAAGTGCTGGAATTTCTGCATCAAGCTCAAGTTCGAGGTTTCCCTTAGGTGTTTGATGGGGCACCCCGCAGGGAGCTGGGTGTGAGCCTGGTGTTCAGGGGAGAGGTTGAGGCTGGAGACGGATACTTGGAAGTCACCAGTCGTTTAAATTCAGATAGCGTTTAAAGCCATGAGATAAGATGTGATCACCCAGGGAATAAATACAGGGAAAAAATAAATACGGTGTGTTTCTCTTCCTGAACTTTTGAATGTGTCATTGAACCTCTAGAGGTGGGACTGGGTATTTATCAGCTGAAATTCATGTCATTTCTCTCTATATATGTAAATATCCGTGACTTATGATTTATACATTTCAAACAAGGCTTTCTTTCCATAACCTGACCAGTCTAATCACTGGCCAATTTTAGCTGCACCAAACAGCAAAAGTTGGTGTTCATCTTAGCTCATGCGATTCTTGGTTGAGATGCCCTCTCTGATCTCAGTCTCAATCTTAAACACACACACGCACACACACACACATTCTCCTTCTGGGTAATTCCTACTCATTTGTAAGACCCTGGTGGGTTAACCCAATCTTTCATGCCCCATTACTGTGTCGTCCTGCACTTGGGAAGAACTCCCTTTTCCCATTGTTTTAAAATTATAGTTTCTTACTACTTGCTCAATTCTTGGTGCAGAGAATATTCAAGGTGTTTGTGACCGTGAAAATGTTAGCAGACAAGGTGACAGCGAAGTGGCAGGTGAAGCGAGTCCCTCGGTCTGACTGCCACCGAACAGAAGCGCAAGAAACCCCAGCTCCTCCAGGAAGCCCTCAGCCAGCTCCCTGCGTCTTCTGCCGGCTCTGCGCCCAGCCTGGCCGTAATGAATGTGGAACAACAGGCCCTGCGTGATCAATCACGGGAAAACAGGAAACAAATCCAAATAAATCTGTGCAGGAAGGAGGAGGGAAAGGGGAAAGGGGGAGAAAGGGTTCCATTCTGAGGACACACTAGAATGTTCCTGCCCGCAATCGATCTCACTTGACTAATGAGAGTGTCTCCACCGGGGGCTTAGAAATAACTTCCAAATAAGATGCTCTTTGAGTCAAAGGACAGTTGGTTTTAACCAAATATTGTAAGCCCTTTAAAATGTACTATTTCATGTAATCAAATAATTTCCTGATTCTGAAATCATCTTTTTTAAGTTGCTCTTTAGAAAGCAGTTAAAAAAATTGGGATTCTGTTAGTCTTTTTCCTACATTACAAACGCCATCGTCCATAAACTGCTGATAGATGCAGTTTTGGTTAGATGTGTACACTAGTGGCTGTCCTAATGCGGCTGGCTTAACATCTCGTACTTACGAAGGCACTTGATTGTAGATTAAAAGCGATGACATGACATAGGTTCTCATGGAGGCTGAGTTTACATTTGAGGACAATTTGAACACATTCTTGACTTTTTGCAGAGCCCATGTACACCAATAATAAGATGCCCCAGTAAGAGTGTAGTCATTATTTATTAGCATTTCCATGCTATGCATGCTCTATCTTGGTTTATCCTCTCTACATCTTGTTTTTTCATTTAAGAAGAAACTGATATTAGAGAACTTTAAGCCATTTGCCCAGGTTTAGAAGAAAATTTGTCTAATAAAACCCCTAGACTGGTTTTATCTTGAACTGTGCCTGACACATTTAAACAAACCCTTGAAAATTTGTGTATCTGTCCTATGATATTCAAGAATTTCATTAATTAGGAAACCCTGAGTATATAAGTACATGTGAAAATCCTTATTAAAATATCATTCAAATTTTTCTCATTATCAAATGGACAGCGTGGAGTTATTGTCTCAAACACATATTAAATTTATAAGGTTCACAAAGAAGCAGTTATGATTAAATAAAGAGAACAGTTTACTGAGTAATAGAATTTCACAATTAGGAATGCTGAAGTATGTACATATAAATATAAATACACAAAGATGTAAGTTTGGTGACATATTTCGTCTCTGAGAAATACAGATTGATGAAGAATAAAATTCTAGTTTAATGCATTCTTCCATACAGATACATTTCTAATGCTTTATCATTTACCTCTCATTAATGTTTCTATTGTCATGAACCATGAAATAAGCCGAGGAGGATGTTCTTTGCTCAAGTTGGTGACTTCCTGGGATGTCTTTCCAGCTTGGCCCACCTAGAAAACACGTCCACATCTTTCAGGACTCTCTGGTAACCTCTGAATCTGTAACTCAAGCCCACACCTGTCTTCAACTCTTGTGCCAAGTGACACAGTGTTCACCGGGCATCTTTACTTGGATTCTTCTGGGCGTCTCTACTCACTAGGAAATACTTTTCTGTATGTTGTACAAGCTTCTGGAATCATTATTATAGGTCTGCAAATACTTAACACACAATCACCACCTTCATTCTTCATTTGTAGGACCTAATTAGTATAAAATAATAGCTATTATTATTAACTATTTGCTGAACTCGTATGAGTATGTGTGTGTGTGCTAAGTCGCTTCAGTCATGTCTGACTCTTTGTGACATTATGGATTGTAGCCATTCAGACTCCTCTGTCCATGGGGATTCTTCAGGCAAGAATAGTGGAGTGGGGTGCTATTTCCTGCTCCAGGGGATCTTCCTGGCCCAGGGATCGAACCGTCATCTCTTGTGTCTCTTGCATTGGCAGGTGGGTTCTTTACCACTAGCACCGTGGGAAGCCCCCATATGAGTATGAAGGCAGTTAATGCCAAGAGAGTGGAAGTGAGAGGTCAGATAAAACCTATTCTCCATTTTGGCAAATAAACATTTTTATATTCACTTTTATAAACATCTCAGTTTTTAATGGCACTTGTAGACAAAAAACAAATCTATGAGTGACTTTGCTTATGAATGTACACTATTTTCATTAGCTATTATCATATCACACTATTAACACTAGTGTGATAATGAATCACACTATTTTCTTGGATGGGTTTTTGGTGGCAAAGCAGTCGCTTTCGGGAACTCTTGTCTGTTCAGCTTCTAAGTGGAGAAGTCCATGTCTGATGATAACCAGTCTAGCAATACAACTCACTCACTTCTTATGCAGTGAATCAAATTAACCCACAAAAGTTTCATGCTAAAAAGTTTCTCTTCTGAGTCAAGGGAAAAGATGCACAATAACTACCGATGACAAGTATGCATATTAATTGTGTAGCTAATTAATTTTTAACATCATTCCTGTTTAATTAGTAAGCAAAGAGTGGTGTCTGCCTCATACAGCAGGGCTTGTATATTATGAAGGTGTGAAAGCTTAGACTGCACTTGGGGTTAGAGCTTCACATGCACTTCAAGATTTATGAACCCTCCATGATACTTAAAAAGTCCTCTCAAGCTGAATTATAATTATTAAGTAGTTAGAGTTTTAATTACATGATATATTTCCTCTTTATAGAGGAAGATGTTATCTAAGGGGGTTTTGACTGTGGGAGGCTTCTAGGATCAGCGCCTTTGTGGAATTTTGTTTTTCTATGAACTACAAATATATTAAAAAATGATATCTCTAAAAGAGAAAAAAAATGATTAATCACTAATCAGTGAATTGCTTTGGTCTTCCTATCCAGAGAACAATCTCAGTTCTGTCCTGGAAAGTCCTGAGTTCATTTTATTTATTTGTCTAAAACTTTCGAGATGATAGAGTTGGTAACTCCTCTGTCTCTATTATTTCCTGTTTCCTATGTTATGGAGCCTCTATATCATTCTGCCGAGTCAGGTGGAAGGGAAAAAGGAAGCACTGTGAAACTGAGTTTACAAAAGCAGGAGAAATCACTCTTTCCCTTTACATGTTTACAAGAGAAATTGGCTAAAAGGCTTCAAACTTGCAATTTTTCTGTAATTATGCTCTTAGAATACATGATGTGTTTTTATTTTCATAATTAGCAGGAAATCCACATTATATATTAAATGTGACACAAGAGATATGAATTATGCAGTCAGCGTGGTATGTGCTGACGAACACAAAGCCCAAGGCACGTTCAGTCGAGTTTCTATGAAGACCTATGATGAGTTTCAAGTACATCATTTCCTGATGGAGGATAAGGAAACATCCATCAATGCTAATTTTTGCAGTTTTTTCAGCTTTTATGAATACTTTAAAACTCCTAAAAAGAGTGAGCTTCCAAAATGCGACTTGAGCAAATTCGGCCAGTAATCTCCTATGAGACAATTTAGGCTCAATGGAACCCTTGGATTTGCCTGCGTATACACACATGTGTATTCAAACTTACTACAGACGAAGGTGGCCGGCTTAGTATATTTTAATGCTGTACAATTTAATGTCTAGTTAGTATCCAAACCTTTGACATTAGTTTAGATTGGAAAATAGACACACTGCATCATGGAACACAAAGCAAATGTATTTACAGATGATACAGGATCTTTTAAATTCAAAGTTAAGACTTTCATATCCATATATAGAGTGAATATGCATATTTTATTCACTTAATTCTTTTGAAAGAGTGAAGATTACTATACATATCTCAAAATGTATGTTGGATTGAATGTTTATTTTCTATTAGGATAGCATTTCACCATTTACTAATGAGGATGGGAGGAAGATGCCTAGGGAATAAAATTGTGTTGAATATTAAATAAACATTAAAAGTTACAGGACTCTGAGGTCCTTAGACATACTTTATAGAATAACATACAGTTATTGTGTAAGAGAGTCCAATAAGGCAACAGCCTCCTAATTGGTTCCCTCAACACATCTCCACCCCTCACCCCATCCCTGCTCCATTTTCCACAATGAAGAGTTGTCCTGAAAAGTTAATCTCATCACATGACTTCTCTGCTTCAAGACCTCCTTGGCTCCCCGGGCGATTCCAGCTTATCTCCCAGCCTGCCTCCAGCCCCACTTCCTGACGAACTGGCCCCCATGCCTTCACCTCTGGTCCCTGAACTGCAGATGCGGGGTGGGGAAGGGCCAAGAAGAGGGGCCCTCACAGACAAGCCCTGAGTGGGGTCTTGCCCTTTGAGGGGACTTGTTGCCTCTTCTGTAGTCGAGATAATAGGCAAGGGCTTCCCTGTGGCCAGCTTAGCGTAGTTTAATGCTGTACATTTAGCCATCCAGTTAGTATCTAAACCTCTGGCCTTAGTTTAGAGAAAAGCCTGTGCAGTAACGAAGACCCAGACAGCAAATAAATAATAATAAAAAGATAACAGGTAACTTATTATGCACCGTTCTTACATTACTTTTTCATTTTGCACATCTGTTTTCTAACAAAGATACTACGAAGCCACAGACAGCATTTTGTGAGACAGGTAAAGAGAAAGTAGACTTGTCCTCCCTCCTTTGTTAGACATCTGGATGTGGAACGGGACTGGTACCAGTTCCACAAGCTCACAGACGATGGACGCACGGGCACCAGGAGAACGGCCAGGAGCCCCCTTGACCTGCTGAGTCGGGACCACTCAAGCCCCCGGCGCGTCCCAGCTCTGCGTGCTGACTGGCACCTTGTTACCCAACACGGGTCTGGCTGCTCACCACCCAAAAAGCAGTCAGGAGGCCAGGTTGGTGGGAGGAAACCTCGGATTGGATGGGGAGGGTGGGTGTCTGTCCAGAGAGCTACTGCCCACTGCTGACAGCCAGTGGGCAACAGCTTCCACAGGCTGAGGGAGGGGCTACGCGCAAAAACATCACCGTCAGCCCCAACGGTCATCCTGCAGCTGGTCGGCGGCCGGACCAGCGTCATCCTGGCTGTTCTACGCACAGTCGGGCTTCAGGTCCATGGTCGGTTGGTTCCCATTTCCTTGAGGCCGGTCCCCGGAATTGTAGCAGCGTATGTCTCGGCTACAGCCTGCTCATCTGTGGCTAACTTCTCCACCTTCTGTGGATTTCCGAATCTACGAGACAGCTCACAGGGCCTGGCTCAGAGAATCAGCTACAGCCCGTGAGGAGGAGCCAAGAGGGCCTGAGAGTCCTCGACTATGTTTGATGACTAAACTGTTACTACTTGGTCTCCTTTGACCATTTTCTTTTGTTTTCACGTTTTCTCACTTCTCTGATTAAACTTATTCTTTGATTAAAGTTTTTCCGCAAACAGAAGGCAGGCTTGAGGACATGGCAGTGTGGGAGTGAGGATCATAGACAGGGTCCTGCTCCTTCTCAACCCCAGCGCTCAAGAGATGTGTGTTAACAAAATCAGCCCCACTGCTTGACGCCTGTTAGCAGTCAGTAGGTTGAGGGAAGTGGGACCATGTTTAATGATACTGTGCAGAAATTTAAATACTGTAAAATATTTCTTTTTCTACTAGTAGATCAACTCTTTTTATACAAATACCTTAATTCTTGGTTTAAGTTTAAAAAAAAGAATGCAGATTGAGTGCCTATTTATTAATAAGAACTACAACTTATTAAGGGCCCAATGGTCCAGGAGGTTTATTATTTTCTCCTTTGAGCCTCCACACATCTCTAAAAGTGGGTGCTATTCACTTGTTTTTCACCCTGAAGGATGACATGCCCCAAAGCACTCAGATAGGAAAGGGTGGTGTAGACAGGTGGGTCATGCTTATTTCATCCAAAGGAATCATCTTTTGTTGTGCCACGCAGACTATTTATATAAACCGGAGGCTTAAAAAACGTTCTCTCAAGCTCAGGAAATCATTGATCTGAGACTGCTTACCAAGAACGCATTTTTCTCGATTCCCTGAGGTTTTCACATTAGAGACCAGTATTTCAGTTGTTATGAGGAGGCTGCAGGGGAAACAGGTGAACTTCTATGTAATCTGAGCCTGTTCCTTTTAGATCTTCATGGATTCACTTGCAGATTCAAAAACGAAAATAACATCCTTAATCTCCTAAAGTATTTTACGATTCTTCTAAGGAGAAATATTACAAAACTTAATTCAATATTACATGATGCACAAATTCCCATTTAACTGTCACTGTTTAGGTGGGGAATAGCACTTAAAAAACTGTTAAACCCAAACCGTGGCAGAGCATAAAAGAGCCTGTACATCAAGCACTCAGTCAAACGTTCTGTTATGCTAACAAGCTGGAGAGCTTGTCAGCATCTCCTGGTTCAAGTATGCCTCCTCTTTGATCATCTGAAAAGGTTTCCAGCACTGTAGTTGGTCCTAATTAACAGGGAACTGTGATCTTCTTTGACTCCTGGATTTCACAAGTCAGGTAATAGACCAGACTCTCATGCTCACAAATGCTGCCCCACTCAAGTCCCAGTATCTCCTCAGATACACAACTGTGCCTCTTGTTTTAACAGTGTCTTTCAAGAGAAACTTTGATGCTTCTTGTCTAAATGTCTTCATGGTTCCTGTAGTCAATTATATTTCCTCATCATGGATTCAGAATGCTCTATGTTCAGGATGGGCTTCCCAGGTGGCTCAGATGGTAAAGAATCAGCCTGCAATGCAGGAGACGCAGGAGACACGTGTTCTATCCCTGTGTGCCAGGAAGATGCCTGGGAGAACAGAATGGCTGCCCACGCCAGTGTTCTTGGGCTTCCCTTGTGGCTCAGCTGGTAAAAAAATCTGCTTGCAATGTGGGAGAACTGGGTTCGATCCCTGGGTTGGGAAGTTCCCCCGGAGAAGGGAAAGGCTACCCACTCCATATTCTGACCTGGAGAATTCCATGGACTGCATAGTCCATGGGGTCACAAATAGTCGGACACGACTGAGTGACTTTCACTTTCAATCTAGGGTATGTGGTAGGAATGGATTTGCTGGTTATAAGGTAAGAATATCTTTTTAAAATTAATTTTACTTGGAGTATAGTTGATGTACAATGTTACTTTAGTTTCTGCTGTACAGTAAAGTGAATCAGTTATACAATACGTATATCCCCTGTTGTTAAAATTCTTTTCCCACATAGGTCATTACAGTGCTGAGTAGAGTTTCCTGTGCTAAACGGCAGTCATCTTATTGACCTATTTTAATACAGAGTGGTGTGTATATGTCAATCGCAACCCCCCAGTTTATCTCCCCCACCCCCCTCCCTGCCCTGGTAACCACAAGTTTGCTTTCTACATCTGGATTCTACTTTTGTTTTGTAAGTTTCTTCTGCACCCATTTTTCAGATTCCGCATACAAATGATGTCTGATGATATTTGTCTTTCTCTGACTTACTTCACTCAGTATGATAATATCTAAGTCCATCTCTATTGCTGCCTGTCTTTAGCTTATTAATAAACAACAACAAACTGACTTTCAAATTAGTTGCACCCATTTATATTCCAGCAAGCGAAGGATGAGAGCTGTCATTGCTCAGCATCTCTGTGTCAGCTCTTGGTCACGTTCCGCGTGTTTCCGGGTGAATTTGTGCTGGTGTCTCGTTGAGGCTCTCTGTCTCAATTCCCTGAGCCACTGTGAAGATTTCATGTCAACGGAATGGTTAAAGTTCTTTTCTTTTGAAAAGTATCTGACCAGGTGCTATGGTCAGAATATTCCCATCCCCTCCAAATTCCTATGTTGAAATGCTAGCCCCCAAAGGTGACCGTCTTCGGCACTGGGGTGGGGAAGGTGAGTAGACGGTGAGGGTGGAGGCCACATGGGTGGGATTAGTGCTCTTACAAGAGCCCCCACAGAGACCCTAGCTCTGGACACAGCCAGAAGCGCCAGGTATGAACCAAAAAGCCGGTTCTCATGGGAAAGGACCCTCCTGGCACCTGGGTCTTGGACTTTCAGCCTCCAGAACTGTGAGCAGCAATGCCTTGTTCTTTATTAGCTATCCAGTCTCTGGTGTTTTGTTAAAGCAGCCCAAATGGATTAAGAGATTAGGGATTACCCCCACTCCTGCTTTTCTGTCGGGTTTTCTGTTATTTTCTTATTGATTTATAAAATTTAAATATTCTGAATCTGAGACTTTTTAAAGGCATACATGCTCAGATTTCATGGTGTGTTTTTATTCTCTATTAATAGAATTTTTAAATGAATATATTCTTTATTTAATTCATGTTATTTACCAACTTGCTTTTAACAGTGGTATTTTTGTTGTTGGTTTTTTTTAACAGTGGTAATTTTGGTATATTACTTTTTTATTGAAGCCTGCAATGCAGGAGACCTGGGTTCAATCCCTGGGTTGGGAAGATTCCCTGGAGGAGGGCATGGCAACCGACTTCAGTATTCTTGCCTGGAGAATCCCCAGGGACAGAGGAGCCTGGCGTGCTGCAGTCCATGGGGTCCTCAGAGTCAGACACGACCGAATGACTAAGCACAGCACAGCACTTGGTTGGTTTACAAACTGTGTTAGTTTCAGATCTATTGTAAGATGATCCAGTTATATATGTGGGTGTGTGTATATATAAATGTAATCTGTCAGGCTTTTTCCATCATAGGTTATTATAAGATATTGAATATCGTTCCCTGTGCTATACAGTAAATCCTTATTGAGCATCTGTTTTACATAATGCGTGTGTAACTGTTAAGTCCATGCTCTTAATTTATCTCTCCCACCCTTTTCCTTTGGTAATTGTAAATTTGTTCTCTATGTCTATGAGTCCACTTCTGTTTTGTATATAGATTCATTAGCATTATTTAGCATTATTTTTTAAGACTCCACATATAAGTGATATCATATAATGTTTGTCTTTCTTTGTCTGACTTCACTAGGTATGCTAATCTCTAGGTCCGTCCGTACTGCTGCAAGTGGCCAGATTCCATTCTTTTTTATGGCTGAATACTATTCCCCCGAGTTTATGTACCACACCTTCTTTATCCGTTCATCTGTGGACAGACACTTAAGTTGCTTCCATGTTGTGGCTATTGTAAATAGTGCTGCTATGAGCATTGGGGTGCATGTATCTCTTTGTATTAAGAGTTTCTGTCTTTCCAGATATATGCCCAGGAATGGGATTAGACCTTTTACTTTAATTATGATATAAATATTTATCAGCACAATAATAAAATATTACGTTAATAATTAATATTCATCCTCTGGCACTTTCGGCTGGCTTGTGCGTGGGCAGAGAAGCCTTCCCTAGTTGAAGGGGTGCCCTCAGGCAGGGAGACGTGTGTCCCTGTGGTTAGGGGTCAGTGAGCCCACACAGAGCACTGAGGCACATGGTGATATCTGTGCCGCTTTGCCGGCTTTAAAGGTCCCTTCCTACCCTTCTTTTTGTCAGTGAAATAATGCTGCTTCTCCAATAATAAGTTTTCCTAAGTATAGGAATATTTCGTTGAATTATGTATTTTTTAATATTTTTTTCTATTTGTCTTATTCTTTGTGGGTGGTGCCAATTATGTAGTTTATCTTCTCTGTCTTTTGTATTTACTATTTTCTCTCCATTCCTTTACAACTGTTTGTTCATTTCTATTTTTTAGCCCACTTCTTACAAAGCTCCTGTCCTCCTTGTCCCCTCCCATGCTGTATGTACTGCGTATCTGTTTACTTTTGTTTCCATCATGGTTTCTATTTATGTGAGGTTTCTTCCTTCCAATTTTTCCTGAAGTCTAATTGCTCATCTTTTGTTTTCTTGCTGTGTCTGCTCTGAACCACTTTAATTCTTGTTTTAAAGAGTTATTACTAATACTAGTGTTAGTTCACTGAAGTACTTTTGGTCCTAATTTTCATTAGCTACATGGCAACATTTTTCTGATGAACTTTCTTTGTCCATCACTTTTTTTTTCCTGTTCCTTTCCCTCTTTTTTGCCCTCTTAAATTGTGTGTGTGTGTGTGCTCAGTCACAGATCCTCTGCTTGTTCTGTTATATTGTCTTTATTATTATTGTTACTATCACTATTACTTATCTTGAACTGAAATGAGTCCCTTCTGGGCCAGCCCTCTGCAGGTTTGTCGGAACAGCCAAGGTGGTGCCTATGCCAACAGTCCTCCCCCTGGCGCTTAGGCAATGTCCTCAGGGCACCAGTTTATGTGGCCAGGTGAGCTCTTTTAAAGCCATTTTTCCCGTGGAAGGGGCCCCGAAGTTACACGACTGCTGTCCACCCAGAGCCCCTGTCCTCACACCTTGCCTCCCGGCAGGTGACTCTCACCAAAGACCAGGCCTCGCTGTGCTCTTCACGCAGCCCACGCTCTCCACTTCCCCGCTTCGCCAAGTGTGATCCTGGGGTCCCCCAACCAGTCCCCCTGAATTCTCGCTCAGGAGGGGACTGTTGGAGTCACCGCTCAGCCTTGTTCGCCACCGTGAGGAGCCCGCTCCATGGGCTTCCTCCACCCTCCGCGGCTGCAGCTCTCCCGTCCTGGGGTCTCCTGAGGACCTGTGAGGCCCTGGCTGTCTTCTCCTCCAGTGGAAGTGACGCTTCACTTGCTCAGTTCTGTTGTTGTTTTAGAGGGATTCCTGAAGGAAGAAGGGAGCATGCACGTCTTTCCTGCTATCTTAAAAACAAGAGTCAGTAGTTTATTGGGGAGTAGGCTCTGCTTCTCTCACCGTCTCACAGATATTTGGTCTCTGCTCCAGGGCAGCACTGTCCATGCAGCTGGCGTGAGGGTGGTCTCCATCTGTGCGGTCCAGCAGCACAGCCAGCGCGGCCCCTGGACACATGAAAGGTGGCTGGTATGGCGGAGGGGTTGAATTTTTAATTCACACAGGCTCCTCCATCCATGGGCTTCTCCAGCCAAGAATACTGGAGTGGATTGCCATTCCCTTCTCCAGGCGATCTTCCCGACCCAGGGATGGAACCCAGGTCTCCTGCACTGGCAGGCAGGTTCTTTGCTATCTGAGCCACCAAGGAAGCCTTGTTCTTGCTTGAAGATAAAGGGGGAGCTGCCGGGGGAAAGGAGCAGGGCTAGTACCTCAGTGACCTTGTCCTGCACTAGCGGGAGTCCAGCTGTCCTCCGTACATGGAGCCAGAGACCCAGGCTTCCAGAGACGCCAGCAGCCCCTTCAGCTCAGCTGTCACTCTTTGCCACTCCATGGACTGTGGCCCACCAGGCTCCTCTGTCCACGGGATTTCCCAGGCGAGAATACTGGAGGGGGTTGCCATGCCCTTCCCCAGGGGATCTTCTCAACCCAGGGCTCAAAACCACATCTCCATGTCTCCTGCCATGACAGGTGGATTCTGGCGGATTCTTCACCGCATTCTTCCTTCCCGCAGCCACTCAGAAGTGGGCCTGGTCAAGAGGTTTCCTGTGAACTAAACAAAGGTATTTCAGCTTAACGCTTACAGCCTGGGTGGCGGGGTTCCCGGGGACGGGCCATTATGTATAATTTGAGTTTGTACGCAGCATCCCTTTAGTGCCTGACTTGTAATAGAATCCGAAGTTTCTTCCCTATTACAATACTCTTGGGATGTACTCTTCCTACCCTTGGTCTCTAAGATATGTGGCTACTTGCTGTTTATCATTTTGGGGGGTGCTTGAAGGAACAGCTTCTGATTTTGGAGGGGACACTAGAAGCTTAGGATGAAACCGTACATTGTTACTCTGTTGTAAACATTATACAAACCCTCCTCTCAGGCATCAGTAAAATATTCTCCAGGTGATTTGCAACTGCAGTCATAACCCTTTAGACACAATTAAAAAATAAGTATTCCATTCTTGGAACTCACAAGGCTGGGACACGTTTTTAGACTTAGGTACTTTCTAGAAATGCAGGGTGGAATGATAAAGAATCCTGACACAATTTTACTGACAAGGGAAAGGCAGTACTTCTCTGTAATGAATAAAGTTACTTCCCGGTTTCCTACAAAGTATTTCATTGTTCTCTCCCAATGTAGTCCTTCTGAAGACAGGGCTGGATAGCAGGCGAGCAGAAAGAAGAGCAGAAAAAGGAGAAGAAAAAAGAATTGAGAGTCTGACTGGTTATGGCAGAATGAAATCTCTCAGACTATTTTTCTCAATGCAAGAGAGCTTAAAAAAGCAATTTTCCCCTTTCAAAAATGACACTGATCATGCTGAGTCAGGCTGATGCTAGGTTAATATCTAAGCCATTTGGTTCTGTTCTCTGGGAGGTTCAGGGAATGATTCACCAACAAAGGTAACTTCCCAACGAAATAATCTGACTTCTCTAACTTTCCCAATCTATCTGGAGGGAGTTGATCATTAGCAATTACTGGTGTGAAAGGCCACTGTCACTTCCTAATTGCAGTTAGCTTAGGCTAGGTCAGAAGGGGGCGGGTAGTTGGGATGTGAGGCTATTTCCAAATGATTCAAGTTAATGAAAATTTAATTAACTATTTAAAAATTTTAAATTATGAAAGTATGATAAAACATCCACAAGAGAGTTGGAAATACAGAGCAAATTTACATGTAGCTCCACTATATATTACAGTTATGTTTTAAGTAGATAAATTGAGGTTTTTAGTTGGAGTTTCAATATCAAACTCTCAAAAATTAATAGAATGAATATATAGAAAAGTAGAACAATATAGTAGACCTGAAAAGCACCGTGAATATTCATTTTTAAAGTCTTTATTGAACTTGTACAGTATTGCTTCTGTCTTTTTTTTAATGTCTTGGTTTTTTTGGCCACAAGGCACGTGGGATCTTAGCGCATTGACCAGGGTTCAAACGTGTACTGCCTGCTCTGGAAAGCAAAGTCTTGACTGTGGACTGCCAGGGAAGTTCCTAATTTTATTTTTAAGATTCAGTTTAATTTGAGGTTTATAAATGCACTCAAATTTCTTAAACTTCGGTTATACAATAACCTATATTGACAGGAATGAATCCACAAAAAGACCCAAGAGGCAGTAACATCAACTCACGAAGCTGGAATTATCAACTCCTTCATATCGGGGGTGACACAGAAAAAAGCAGGATGAGTCAGGAGACACTGGAAGCTTGGTGTGAGGTGTCTCCGAGATGACTAATATAATTGGTCATGAATTGCTCCAAAGTAGCTGGTAGGAAAAAAAATTCAGACAAAGTCATTATGCAGACTTTACAACCTTCAGAGAGTCTAGGCCTGAGGCTAGAAAATAAAAATGGGCCGCATTTGTATGCAACCAGCAAATGGATGAATTAGCTCCTTAAAAAGCTTTAAAATTGTCACGTTTAAGTAGCCTTGCTCAGTTTGAGTTGGAGAGGCAAACGGGAGTCAATCGCAGTCAGTATCTGGGGAAGGTGGAGGCTGGTGTCATTTGCATGGAATTCCTGTGTATTTTTTTCCTTTCACCTGCCACACATTCTTAAGTAACGCACACATATTCCTGCAGCTAGATGTGTGCTTTTTTAATTTTTCTTTTTTGACTGATGAGTGGCCCATCCTTGTTTGACAGCTTTGGCAGAGGGGAGATAGAAGAGGGGATAATTTTTTAAAAAATCATTATCAATTTATAGTTGATTTACAATGTTGTGTTAATTTCCGATGTACAGCAAAGTTATTCAGTTATACTTGTCTACATACACTCTTTTCCATAGTCTTCTCTATTGCGGCTTGTCACAGGATATTGGCTGTAGCTCCCTGTGCTCACAGCAGGACCGTGTTCATCCGTCCTGTATATAATAGTTTGCGTCTGCCCAGTCTTTTCCTCCCCAACTCCTCATCTTGGCAACCACAAGTCTGTTCTCTATGTCTGTGAGTCTGATTCTGTGTCACTGAAGGTTCATTTGTGCCATATTTTAGATTCCACATACAAGTGACATCATACGGTACTGGTCTTTGTCTTTCTGACTCACTTTACTTAGTATGATCATCTCTAGATCATCGATGTTGCTGCAGATGGCATCATTTCATTCTTTCTTATGGCTGAGCAATATTCCACTGTCTATATGCACCACCTCTTTTTTATCCATCCCTCTGTCAATGGACATGTAGGTTATTTCCATGTCTTGGCTGTTGTAAATAGTGCTGCTGTGAACACTGGGGTGCATATCTCTTTTTGAATTATCATGTTGTTTAGAGACATGCCCAGGGGTGAGATTGCCGAATCAGAGGTAAATCTGTTTTTAGTTTTTTGAGGAACCTCCACTGTTCTCCACAATTGCTACACCAATTTACATTCCCACTGACCATGAAGGAGGGTTCCCTTTTCTCCACACCCTCTCTGGCATGCATTGTTTGTAGATTTTTTGATGATGGCCACTCTGGACATGGAATGGCAGACTGGTTCCAAATAGGAAAAGGAGTAGTCAAGGCTGTATATTGTCACCGTGTTTATTTAACTTATATGCAGAATACTTCATGAGAGATGCTGGGCTGGAGGAAGTACAAGCTGGAATCAAGATTGCCAGGAGAAATATCAACAACCTCAGATATGCCTCAGATGACACCACCCTTATGGCAGAAAGTGAAGAAGGACTAAAGAACCTCTTGATGAAAGTGAAAGAGGAGAGTGGAAAAAGTTGGCTTAAAGCTCAACATTCAGAAAACTAAGATCATGGCATCTGGTCCCATCACTTCATGGCAAATAGATGGGGAACAGTGGAAACAGTGGCTGACTTTATTTTTCTGGGCTCCAAAATCACTGCAGATGATGATGCAGCCATGAAGTTAAAAGATGCTTACTCCTTGGAAGGAAAGTTATGACCAACCTAGATAGCATATTAAAAAGCAGAGACATTACTTTGTCAACAAAGGTTCATCTAGTCAAGGCTATGGTTTTTCCAGTGGTGATATATGGATGTGAGAGTTGGACTGTGAAGAAAGCTGAGTGCTGAGGAATTGATGCTTTTGAACTGTGGTGTTGGAGAAGACTCTTGAGAGTCCCTTGGACTGCAAGGAGATCCAACCAGTCCATCGTAAAGGAGATCAGTCCTGAGTGTTCATTGGAAGGACTGATGTTGAGCTGAAACTCCAGTACTTTGGCCACTTGATGCAAAGAGCTGGGTCATTGGAAAAGACCCTGATGCTGGGAAAGACTGAGGGTAGGAGGAGAAGGGGACGACAGAGGATAAGATGGTTGGATGGCATCACCGACTCAATGGACATGGGTTTGGGTGAAATCCGGGAGTTGGTGATGGACAGGGAGGCCTGGCATGCTGTGGTTCATGGGGTCGCAAACAGTCGGGCACAACTGGGCAACTGAACTGACTCTGACTGGAGTGGGATGATACCTCATTTTAGTTTCAATTTGCATTTTTCTAATAATTAGCAATGTTGAGCGCCTTTTCATGTGCCTGTTGGCCATTTGTATGGCGAGACTAGCCATTGGTAATCTCAAAGCATTAGGTGAAATCACAAAAGGGGTCTCTAAGAGCTCTGGGTCTCATCCAGAAATATGAGTTATTTATTGTCAGGAGCACAATATCATTAACACAGGTCAATAAGGCAGTATTACATACAATATAGGATTCCTTTTGTTTTGACTGTGCGTTTTGCTACAAAAGCAGATAATGATACTCAAAGTAATGAAACTTAAACTGTGAAGATTTTGTTTTTATTTTGAATTAAATGTACACTAAGTCTAACATGGGGCTTTACCCAGCTCAGCAGTAAAGAATCTGCCTGCAGTGCAGGGGACCCAGGTGACGAGGTTTCAATCCCTGGGTCAGGAAATCCCCTGGAGGAGGGCATCCAGTATTCTTGCCTGGAGAATCCCACGGACGGAGGAGCCTGGCGGGCCACAGTCAGTACGGTCACAAAGAGTTGGACAACATGACTAGAGCAACTGAGCATGTACAAATAAACACCATTGTAGCCACTTCTAAATCACCGTAGGTTGAAAGCTATGTGTGTCATATCATAGAATCTGAGAGGCTGGCCAGGTCCAGATGACCCTAGCTTCCCTCAGGCCCAGAGAAGGTAAACTTTTGCCCAAGAACACACAGCTAGTAAAGATTCATACCTTTTCATCTCCTGAGTTTGGAAATAAATGTTTTCAACTAGAATATAATTTTTTCCTCCTTTGGATAAGAAATGAAATGAGACAATTTCTATAACTCTTTCAAAATCAAATAATAAGATCATGAGCATTTTGCACAGTCCAGCTTCATTGTATAAGTTTCATTGTATAAATTTGTCTTCATAATCTGTGAAGTTCTCCAAATAACCTGTTCTGTTTCATATTTACTTCTTTCATTACTACCACTCAGATACACTGGAATTTTTTTTTGTGGGGGAGGGCGGTAAAATTTTTATGTTACCCTTTTACAGTGGGGGTTAATTTTACCTCAGCCACTTTTTTAATATATAATTTAATCCAGCATTAAAAGGTATGGATTCTGTCTGTCATCTGACAAATCTCTTAAGAGCCTCTGCTTTTGAGCAATTCCCATGAGTCCCTTTTTCTCTCTTCCACCTTAATGTATAAATTTTTCCAGGTGCTGGAGTGTGGCTAGCAGAGGGAAACGCAGCCAGCCATGAACACAGTGGGGGTGAGCTCGGCGGAAAGGGAGCTGGGGATGAGGAGGAGCTAGGCTTTTCCGGGAAAGGAGGGCGGGAGACGCACTTGTTGATTCAGCATCTCTGGTTCCTTAAAAGAAGCAACGTGTACAGCCTTCGATTTACGGCGTCAGGAAAGAAAGCTTTGCTTCTCAGCAAAACTGGTCCCTGCCTACCCCCCAACCCTCATCCCCATCCTTTAGAAAGGAAGCAAAGCTTCCCAGTCCATGGAAGCAAACGTCTGATGCACTTGGAAGAGTTCACATCTTGGTAAAATAGGTGTCAGAGCCCTTTCTGGTTGCGATGGGGGCAGACTCTCCAGGGGCAGAAACGTCGAGGTTTCCTGAAGTGAGGGGACTGGGGCAGGAGATGTAAGACAGAGTCGTTGGAGGCCAATTCCCTTATTTGACGGTCTGCTCGTGGCTGTTCTGACTGTCCTTGCCTGTGCGCAGAGGAGCAGCGCTCTGCGCAGGTCTACGCTCGCGTCCTTCCTCCTTACCCACGCCCGTGTGAGGCCCACGGCCCGCTCTGCGGCGCCCCGGGCCTTCTGCAGCTGCTCGGTGGGCGCCTTTGCATCTTTCGCTTCCTTTCTCAAAACACAATCTTGCCCAGCTCTACCCAACACGTCTAATCATGGCAGGAGAGATGACTGAAAAGATCATTTACCTTGGCTAACGTTTCACTTGGAACACTCCTCTTGATTCTTTATTTTTTCCAAGACTGAGCATTAGACAGCCCACTGTCAGGATAAAAATGTTTCTAGCCAGAAATGGAGGTGTGTACAATGAGACACCAACTCCCACCAGTCAGAATAGCCATCATTAAAAATTCCACAAATAACAAATGCTGGAGAGAGTGCGAAGAAGGGAAACCCTCCTATACACTGTCGATGGGAATGTAAGCTGGCAGCCACTGTGGAAAACAGTATGGAGGTTCTTAAAAAACTAAAAATAAAGTTACCATGTGATCCAGCAATCCCTCCCCTGGCTGAATATTCAGTTCAGTTCAGTTCAGTCACTTAGTCATGCTGGCTCTTTGCGACCCCATGGACTGCAGCATGCCAGGCCTCCCTATTACCAACTCCCGGAGCTGGCTCAAACTCATGTCCATCGAGTCAGTGATGCCATCCAGCCATCTCATCCTCTGTCGTCCCCTTCTCCTCCTGCCCCCAATCCCTCCCAGCATCAGGGTCTTTTCCAATGAGTCAACTCTTTGCATCAGGTGGCCAAAGTATTGGAGTTTCAGCTTCAGCTTCAGTCCTTCCAATGAACACCCAGGACTGCTCTCCTTTAGGATGGACTGGTTGGATCTCCTTGCAGTCCAAGGGACTCTCAAGAGTCTTCTCCAACACCACAGTTCAAAAGCATCAGTTTTTCGGCGCTCAGCTTTCTTTATAGTCCAACTCTCACATCCATACATGGCTACTGGAAAAACCATAGCTTTAACTACACAGACCTTTGTTGGCAAAGTAATGTCTCTGCTTTTTAATATGCTGTCTAGGTTAGTCATAGCTTTTTTCCTAAGGAGCAAGCGTCTTTTAATTTCATGGCTGCAGTCACCATCTGCAGTGATTTTGGCGCTCCCCAAAATAAAGTTTCTCACTGTTTCCACTGTTTCCCCATCTATTTGCCATGAAGTGATGGGACCAGATGCCATGATCTTAGTTTTCTAAATGTTGAGTTTTAAGCCAGTTTTTTCACTCTCCTCTTTTACTTTCATCAAGAGGCTTTTTAGTTGTTTTTCATTTTCTACCATATGAGTGCTGTCATCTGCATATCTGAGGATATTGATATTTCTCCCGGCAATCTTGATTCCAGCTTGTGCTTCATCCAGCCCAGCATTTTGCATGATGTACTCTGCATAGAAGTTAAAAAAGCAGGGTTACAATATATAGCCTTGACCTACTCCTTTCCCGATTTGGAACCAGTCCATTGGTTAGAACAGTCCAGTTCTAACTGTTGCTTCTTGACCTGCATACAGATTTCTCAGGGGCAGGTAAGGTGGTCTGATATTCCCATTTCTTGAAGAATTTTCCACAGTTTGTTGCAATCCACACAGTCAAAGGCTTTAGCATAGTCAGTGAAGCAGAAGTAGATTTTTTTTGGAATTCTCTTGCTTTTTCTCTGATTCAACAGATGTTAGCAACTTGATCTCTGGTTCCTCTGCCAGCTTGAACATCTGGAAGTTGTAGGTTCATGTTCTGTTAGAGCCTGGCTTGGGGAACTTTCAGCGTTACTTTGCTCGGGTGTGACATGAGCGCAGCTGTGTGGTGGTTTGAACCTTCTTCGGCATTGCCTTTCTTTGGGATTGGAACGAAAACTGACCTTTTCTAGTCCTGTGGGTGGATTTTACTCAGCCACAAAATGAATAAAGTAATGCTATCTGCAACAACATGGATGGACCTAGGGATTGTCCTACTAAGTGAGGTGAGCCAGACAAATACCAGGTGATGTCACAGTGCTAGTGGCCCAGCCGTGTCTGACCCTTTGCGACCCCGTGGGCTGCAGCACGCCAGGCTCCCCTGCCCTAACTGTCTCCCGGAGTTTGCTCAAACTATACTATACTCCAACTAAAAAAGAAAAAGAGAAATGGCAGTGTGACACCTAAGGAGGGCAACAGAGAAAGAAGCTGCGTCTATGTTTCTGTTGTAACTCTCCTGGCTTGCTTGATGTCTGCCTAAGAATGACATTTTGGCATTCCTCAGGAATTTCACACCACTGAGGGCTTTCTTTTGCTCTTCTTTTTTAAATTTGTAGTAGCTTAGGACATGCACACATTAGGAGGGCAGGGCCTGATTCCCGAATGCAGTGCATCCTTGGCAGCCAGTCAGCACACCGAGGCTGCTGTGGCATCACAATTGCGTCCTGCTTTCAAAAGCTTCCTCTTCCCTTTCACGGAATTGGAAATGAACTCAGCTGGGATACTTCAGCCTCAGCAAGCGGGAAGTGGTCACTTAAGGAAAACACCACGACAATAATGAATTTATCCCCCTGTGGTTAGCCGAGCTAAGGGGGGCAACTCTGGAGACAGCCATCTAACTTATGGAGCACCTAACATCATTACTTTGTGGTTTAACTGGAACCTTGTGATCTAAGTGAAAATTTCTGCCTTTTTATTTTGAAATAATTTATAAGAATGGTGCAAAAATGGAACAAGAGTATACCCTTCTGCCAACTTCTCTCAATGTTAACGTGTTACCTGAGCGTGACACCATGTTCAAAACTGGAGAATTCATGTGGAGTTAATTCCACTCAGTTATCTTCTGATTTTAGTTATATTTGCTGATTGTGATCTGTTTCAGGCCCAGGGTCCAGTCCAGGTTGGATAATGACTTTTAAAGATTGCTGCATACCACCTACATATTTAATTTTAACTTTAATTTTGTTTTAAAAAGCAATTAGGAAACTTGAATATAACGATGTCATAATTACGGTAAAAATGTCCAAGCCTGGTGATTGTGAATTCAAGTAACTGCCCTGTTGCGCTTATTCCAGGTAGAAAGGAAAACAAAAAGTCAACATTTCCCCGAGCACATTTACTTCTCACCCACTTTAAATGGGAAGTGCTATTAGTAGAATTAGCCAGGCCAGCACTTCCCGTGGTTGACTGGGTCAGAAGCCAAATTAGTATTGCCTCCTATTTTTAAAATCATTCTGATGCATTCCAGTATTATTACCTGACTCCTGTCTTTATCCAAAAGTAGCCTTGGGTTTACCCCTCCAAAATGCTTTTTAACTCCTTTTGCTTTGACTTATCAACTGTTGAAATTCTCAGCCTATATCAAGGTAGGTGGAACTTTGGGGTACCAATTGTGTAACTAACACTGGGTTAATTAATATTCTAAGAAGTAGACTGGTTCCAACTGCAAAGAGCTGAAATCTTATAGGAAAGGGAGCATATATTTGTCTACAAGTTGATTAAGTTGTGTATATTAGAGTGCTTCAGAGAAACAGAACCAATAGGGAACAAGTAGATACGTATTCAAACACACACCCACGTATTAATATATATACATGTTCTCTCTCCTCCCTCTATGGATATGGGGCTTCCCTGGGGACTCAGATAGTTAATAATCTGCCTGCAATGCAGGAGTCCTGGGTTCAGTCTCTGGGTCAGAAAGATCCCCTGGAGAAGGGAATGGCAACCCACTCCAGTATCGTTTCCTGGAGAATTCCGTGGACAGAGGGGCCTGGTGGTCTACAGTCCATGGGTCCGCAGAGTCAGACACAACTGAGCAACTAACACTCCACAAATATGTATACTCTTTATAATATAAATGTGTATATGTAAACTCTGTGGTACTTTCTACATGTGCGCGCGCGCACACACACACACACACACACACACACATATACACACACACATTTATTGGGGCTTCCCAAGTGGCACTAGTGGTAAAGAACCCATATGCCAATGCAGGAGACATAAGGGACATGGGTTCAATCCCTGGGTTGGGAAGATCCCCTAGCGAAGGGAATGGCTACCGATTCCAGGATTCTTGCCTGGAGAATCCCATGGACAGAGGAGCCTGGTGGGCTACAGTCCATGGGGTCGCAAAGAGTGGGACACGATTGAAGCCAGTGAGCAAGCATACGCGCATATTCATTTATTATAAGGGATTGGCTTGCATGACTATGGAGGCTGCAAAAGCCAAGACCTGCAGTTGGCCGGCTGGAGACCCAGGAAAGTCGATGCTTTAGTCCAAGTCTCAAGGTCAAAGAGATCTATGTTGAGCTCCTCTGTGGAGTCAGGCGGGGAGTTCCCTCTCCCTCAGCCTTTTGTTCTGCTCAGGATGCGATGTGGACGGTGGGCCCACCCACCTTAGGAAGGCCCCCGTCTTTACTCCACCCTGCCTCCCCACCTGGGAGACTCCCTCCATCCTGCCCCAATGCCCCCAGCCCCTTGGTTGTCTTCTCTGCCACGGGAGTGGGGGAATACCCGCTGCTGACATCCACAGAGTGCCTTTCCTACAACTCCTGCCATGGTCACTGCTACTGCCAATCCCAGAAGCGTTGCTGAAAAATACATTCTTCTGGGAGTCAGGGTAGTGATGTAATTATGGGAAAGTCACTTAGTGGCCCTTGGTTCCTGTTTTCCGAAAAATGAAGGGATTGCAGGAGATGATGGCACAGATATCTTGCAATTATCTAACTCTATGATTTTTCTCTCATCCTGCTTCTTGCTTCTTCTGCATTTTATCCATTCTCCTACCTGCTTTGGGTTCCACTGAAAGAGCATCTTCCTAAGAATAGATCCCGGCTGTTGATGAAGCTCATTCTTCTCCAGGCCTAGTGGACCAGTCAGTGGGTCCTCCCAGATGACCCCAGCTTTCCTTTGTTCGTGTCCATCCTTTTCCAGATGTGTGGATATGTAAGGTTTGATTAACCACCTGAGAGGTTCTTTGGTGGGGGGTGGGGGTGGGGTGGGAGAAGGGGCGATTTTTCTGAAATTTTTCTGGAGCTCAAGCGTTTTATAAGATTAATCCCTAGAAAGATATGGCTTTGTTCTAATGACAATAGCACACAAAATACTTTTCAAAGCATTCCTTTCCTGTACTTTATCCCACTTTATAAAATGAAAAGTTACTCGTAGGAAAAAGAAAAGAAGGATGAACATCATTTTTTTTTTTTTTTTTTGATGTGGGTCATTTTTAGTCTTTATTGAATTTGTTGTAATATTGCTTCTGTTTTTTATGTTTTGGTGTTTTGGCCACAAGGTATGTGGGTTTCCCTAGTGGCTTAGACGGTGAAGGATCTGTCTGCAATGCAGGAGACTCAGGTTTGATCCCTGTGTTGGGAAGATCTCTCAGAGAAGGGAATGGCAACACACTCCAGTATTCTTGTCTGGAGAATTCATTCCATGGACAGAGGATCCTGGAAGGCTACCGTCCATGGCGTCCCGAAGAGTCAGACACGACTGAGCAGCTGACACTTATGCGGGAGGTGAGCCCTCTGATCAGGAATCAAACCCACACTCTCTGTGTTAGAAGGGGGGGTCTTAACCACTGAACCGCCAGGGAAGTCCTCATAAATTTTGTATACAAACAAAAGGTGGCATTCTCCTCAAGCTTCCACAGAGAAATTTTAAAGCAATTAGCACAATCTTCTTACTCCCTGAAGACTTTAAGTTGGCCCAGAAACTGGATGCAATTGAATTTTTTAAACATCTATAAAATTTAAAAATGGACTATCTATAACATTTTAAGATCTGACCTTATTTATGATTTATGCTCTACTTTTTTCATCACGTTTTAGCACAATTTAAATTTTTCTTTAAGACCAGCTCGTTAAGTGCCTACAAAGAGAAATAAGCTTGACTAATAAAAGCCAGAGAGTCTGTCTTCTGGGGTAAGCACAGAGGAGTTGACAAAAGGATCTTGACTGTCAAGGATCATTTAAAACCAATGAATTAAAAATCAGGAGGTCAGGGAGAGTCGCACAGAGATGATAGGCTCTCTGTATTTGTCTTAACAAAGGCAGCATTAAACCAGAGTGATTTTCCCCTTGCTTCTTTTTCCCCCACCAGGGAGAAACGTGAAACTCAATTTTACCCTTGGTTGAGAAGGTGCTAATTTGTCTGACAAGTTGTTGGAATCCGAGGATGCTCAAGGTATCCTTGATGTCTCAAACCTTCATGCTGAGTGAAGCATGCTTTCAATGTGTCAATGTTTGGGAGGTTTTCTATATCTCATTAGGTCAGAACAATATAAACCACATGAATGCAAATGGGGCGGCAACTGTCCCCTCGCAAAGGCGAAACCTTCAACGTGTTCTAACCAAGGCGATTTTTGAATTACCCTCATTCAATTAACGATTTTATTCGACATCAACCTCTATTCTTTTATATCCTAGAGGACTTGAGCAAACTTTTCCTCCATTTGCTGCCTGTTCTTGGAGGCGTGATCTTCAAACCCTCCCCTTTATTGACCGTAGTCTCAACGAGTGTTTATCAAGAAGGCTCCTAGGAGGGAGAACCATGTAAATATGAAAACGCTAATTCCTTTTCTTTTTAATTGTGTATTTATTGATTTTTTTCATATCCTTTCTAAAGCCAAGAATTATCTGTGTGAATGACCTTTGCATGTTGACTAAACCCTAGCTGGTAAACTGCTGCATTGTTAGGAGAAAAGTCCTGTGGCCAAAGAAGACTGTTTGCCAGCCCACAATTCACCCAAGTTGCACAGTTGATAGGAATAACCAACACTTAACTCTTACTTTGAGCTTGGCACTTTTCTAAGCACTTTTACTCATGTTAACTCAGGTAATCCTCACAATAACCCTGTGAGGTGGGAATTATTATTTCAGCTTTACAGAAGTGGAAAAGTGATGGCAAAAATAGCATCTCTGTAAAGCAGTGGAGCCAGATGCACCTCAGATGGTCTGGTCTCCAAGTCCGGCCCCCAGCTCCCATGCTGTGCTGCTGTTTCCCACCCCTGACCCTTAGCTAGAAGTGAGAAGGGATGCCGGGCGCTGGTTAGCACTGCCTTGGGGTGGTGCAACTCTCCTGTCAGATCTGCTTGTAGCTGGATTTTTTAAAAGCAAAATTGTAATCAAATTTAAAAATTTGCAATAACGTTTAACATTTACTTGTCACTTTTTTGACCAGCATTATGTATTATGTAACCTGGAGAAGGAAATGGCAACCCACTCCAGTGTTCTTGCCTGGAGAACCCCATGGACAGAGGAGCCTGGTGGGCTGCAGTCCGTGGGGTCGCAGAGTTGGACATGACTGAGCAACTGAGCATGTATTATGTGAAGACTGAAATCTTGAAGCAGCCCTTTAAGATAATACGGAGTTGCTAGTTACCGAGTCCCTACTGCGTGGGCAACATCTGTCACTCATTTCATCTTCATGATAATTTCCTGATGTGGCTATGGTCGTTCACATTTTGCATAGAGGAGTATGAGATTCAGAACTATTCCCAAGGCTCCATGTTACATGAAATACTGGCTGTTTCCCAATATTCCCTCTTTTCAACTTCATCAGTAATGAACCCTCCAGATTACTAACTGGATGTAAGAATACCTGGAATAAAGATTAGTTTTAAAGCGTTCCTTGCAGTTAGGTGTTGCCATGGGATAGTGTTCTGGCCAATGAGGTGTTAGCAAAAGTGTGCAACTTCAGAGAAGTATCCTTAAAAGTGAGACTGTGTCTCTGACCTTGCCCCCCAGCGCACTTCTTTCTTCTGGCACAACACAGATGTGATGGCTGGTGCTCCAACAGCCTTCTTAGGTTGTGAGGAGACAATCATTACTAAGATCTGAAAAGCCCTGACAGTAAAGATTCTATAGTACAGAACATGATGCCAGCTCTGGACCACCTACCTCTGCAGCTCTTTTGAATGAAAGGGAAGTGTAATCTTTTATAGTGTTTGAGCCGCTATTGTTTGCACAGTTCCATCAGCAGTTGTAGCTACTCCTGATTAATATATTCTATTTCCAGTCTCTCTGTTTCCCAACTTGTCATGTGCATTCAGATTACCTGGAGGTCTTATTAAAGTGTAGATTTGGACTCAATAGGTCTGAGGTGGGAACTGAGAATCTGCATTTCTGATAAGCTCCTTGGTGATGCTGAAACTGCTCACTGGTCCATGGACCACACTTGGAGGAACATGGTAGAAAGAGCTAGTACCACAATTAGTTCCTAGGGCTTTCACATATCAAAGTCCACACTTGTTTCTTTATGTCTAGCAATCTCCCTTAGCACTTTCACTTTTATAATTTTTCCTTATACCCAAACTATCATAATCATAGTTTAAACATGTTAATGCTTCAATAACTTGTTTCCTTAGCATCTCTAGGATACAATGTAGGCTCTCTATGTAAAATATAATTGCTTCAGGTGAGGTTGGCATGGAGTGAAACTAAAGGGATGGTGGCAGGGTTTATGTGCTAATTTCAGTTTATTTAATGATTTATTTGAAGGCACAGTTAATTGTCTTCTGATTGATTTTTGAAGAGGACTAAATGTCATGAGCTAACAGGAATAATACAATTATGAGAGTCAGATAAATAATACAATTATATTATGTAAGCCATCATTATGACTTCCCAGCTGGCTCAGTGGTAAAGAATCTACCTTCCAAGTAGGAGTCACAGGTTCAGTCACTGGGTTAGGAAGATCCCCTGGGGAAGGAAATGGCAACCCACACTAGTATTCTTGCCTGCAGAATTCCATGGACAGAGGAGCTTGGTGGGCTACAGTCAACGGGGTAACAAGGAGTCATACAGGACTGGGCAACTAAACCACCACCAAGGCATCATTATAGACTAAATCAGTGGTCCTCATCCTTGGTTATAAACTAGACTCTGATGGGGGATGTCTGGAACTTCTGTTGCCAGACTGGAACTGGGCCAGTAGACCTGAATCTCTAGGGACAGGTCCCAGGCATCAGTGCTTTTCAGAGATTCCCAGGGGATTTCACTTTGTAACCAAGTTTACAAACCACTGACCTAAGTGGACGTTTCCATGCAAAACTCCAGATGGATTTAGAAAACCCTTCAACCTTTAAAATAAATATCAAATGTCAGATGATTTTTCTTGGAGTTTCTTTTGTCTGCATCAAGAGTTACAACCTACTTGCCTGAACATCTTCATTCCTGGCTTGTATATGTACTTTGGAAGTATAATAAGTCATTTGTTAAAGTGGTCAAAGTGATCCTCAAAGTGCTGATATCAGTCGGGGGCATCTCTTCATGTTTTAAGGATTGTTGGAACACGCATTCTTGAAGAAATCGACAGCCGTATACACGCAGAGCACGCTATGAGGTGCATGGACTAGAGATTGCTTTGCCCCTCCAGGCACCCTTCACCTCCTCCCCTGCTGACTTCTTTGGACAGCATCCTGGTGCGTGCCCTGCGCTCCCGGGTGGCGTAGGCCCGTGGGCAGTCCCGTCCGCCCACCCCCAGATCTACGGCGTGTGTACCAAGTCGCTCAGCAGTGTCCGACCCTGCGATCCCATGGACTGTAGCCCGCCAGGCTCCTCTGTCCATGGGAGTCTCCAGGCAAGAATACTGGAGTGGTTTGCCATGCCCTCCTGCAGAGGATCTTCCCCACCCAGAGATGGAACCCGTGTCTCTTATGTCTCCTGCACCGGCAGGCGGGTTCTTTACCACTAGGCCCCCCGGGATGCCCGGATCTAACGTGTAGGAGGAAACTAGACCCGCTCCTCTCTTGGCTGTCTGCACGGTTTGCTCGGACTCCTGCTGCGCCCCCTGGAGGTCACGGTCGCCTTCCAGGTCACCCCCTCCACTGGCGCCCACATACTTTGGGTCCTGACCTCCCCTTCTCACGCCTGGAAGCTGAGCCAGGCAAAGACTTGTGACTGTTGGTCCCAGTGTCCTGCACAGTCCCTGCTGCTGACCCGACCTGCACACACAACTTTATCATGGTCTCTGCTGAAACAAACTCTCCGAAAGCTCATCCCCTTGGACTGTGTCTTTGGAGCTCTGATTGATAGGGTGCCTGATAAAATGGGAAGGTAAAAGTCTGTCCTGAGCACGCACCAGTGACTGAGGCAGCGGCTGGGACGAGGCCCTGGGCTGCCACCTGCTCTAACCCGTCCTGGGACCAATGGCCTACGTGGAGAAGAGGTGTAATCTTCTTTAAGAAGCATTTTTTTGCCTCTGTTTTTACAGGTGAGCTACAAGTTAAATTCTGCAATCTGATTACCATTGTGTGATTTAAAAGCACCAATTCAACGATGCAATGACACCACCCTTATGGCAGAAAGTGAAGAAGAATTAAAGAGACTCTTGATGAAGGTGAAAGAGGAGGGTGAAAAACTTGGCTTAAAGCTCAACATTCAGAAAACTAAGATCATGGCATCTGGTCCCATCACTTCATGGCAAATAGATGGGGAAACAGTGGAAACAGTGGCTGACTTTATTTTTTTGGGCTCCAAAATCACTGCAGATGGTGATTGCAGCCATGAAATTAAAAGACACTTGCTCCTTGGAAGGAAAGTTATGACCAACCTAGACAGCATATTAAAAAGCAGAGACATTACTTTGCCAACAAAGGTCCATCTAGTCAAGGTTATGGTTTTTCCAGTAGTCATGTATGGATGTGAGAGTTGGACTATAAAGAAAGCTGAGCGCTGAAGAATGCTTTTGAACTGTGGTGTTGGAGAAGACTCTTGAGAGTCCCTTGGACTGCAAGGAGATCCAACCAGTCCATCCTAAAGGAGACCAGTCCTGGGTGTTCTTTGGAAGGACTGAAGCTGAAGCTGAAACTCCAATACTTTGGCCACCTGATGCAAAGAGTTGACTCATTGGAAAAGACCCTGATGCTGGGAGGGATTGGGGGCAGGAGGAGAAGGGGACGACAGAGGACGACAGATGGCTGGATGGCATCACTGACTTGATGGGCATGAGTTTGAGTAAACTCCGGGAGTTGGTGATGGACAGGGAGGCCTGGTGTGCTGGGATTCATGGGGTCGCAAAGAGTTGGACATGACTGAGTGACTGAACTGAACTGAACTGAATTCAAGGGTATCATTTTTTAAATTTATTGATTTCCCCCCTTTTTTATTGGGATATAGTCACTTTACAATGTTGTGCTAGTGTCTGCTGCACAGAAAAGGTAATCAACTATACCTGTACAAGTATCCCCCTCTTTGGATTTCCTCCCCATTTAGGTCGCCGCAGAGCGCTGAGCAGGGCTCTCTGTGCCCACAGTAAGTCCCCTTTAGTTATCTGTTTTATGACAGTCGTGTGTACTTGTCAGTCCCAGTTCATCCCACCCTGCTCTGCCCCCTCTGTGTCCATTATTTGTTCTCTATGTTGTGTGTCTATTTAGGCCTTGCAAACAGTAAATTTGCTTTTTCATTGTAAAAAATTCGAAGTGCTTCATAGTTTTCAAAGCTTTCACACATGTGATCTCATACAAGCACGGCCTTTATTTCTCTTGCTCTCAACACGGCTCCCTCTGGAGTATTTACTGCTTTCAGTGCTTGCCCCGTGTTTGTCTATGTCCATGTCTCAACTCATCCTCTCATTTCTTAGAATTCAAGGTCTAGATCAAAGGCTGTCTCTGCCATGAAGTTCTCCCTGATTTTTCTCAGGTGAGTTGTGGTGTTTGTACTTGGTGAGGATGGTAAAGAATTTCAATCCGTGTCCACCAGGTGATGAGCAATATGTGTTAGCTAGTTTACTATAAGGGCTTCTCTGGCAGCTCAGTGGTAAAGAATCTGCCTGCAACGCAGGAGCCTCAGGAGACATAGGTTCAATCCCTGGGTCAGGAAGATCCCCTGGAGGAGGGCATGGCAACCCACTCCAGTGTTCTTGCCTGGAGAACCCCATGGACAGAGGAGCCTGGTGGGCTGCAGTCCATGAGGTTGCAAAGAGTCGGACGAGACTGAGGGACTAGCACAGCACGCACGAGCGAGCACTGAATCCACCGTGCCTCAGTCTTCTCATCTGTGAAGTGGGGATAATAGTGCAGCTCTTCCTTGCAGGACATTGAGGTTTAAATGGCATCATCATGTTAATCACCTAGCACCACACCTACAACATGGCCAGCATTCAGTAAATAGTGTTATTAAAGGAAGCACAAGATTGAAAAGCAAGCAGCCCAGGGGCAAGACCACAGATGAAGCGGAAGTGCTGCAGTTTAATGATTATTGTATGAAAGGTTTAATACGTTGAAAAAAATTACAGTGAAAAAGCATACTCCTGATAGATAAGGAAAGCATTTTGAGGTTGAGAGTTATGCCAGGACAGGGTATCCTTGTATAAAACTGCTCTAGTGATGTGAAAAAGATTCATATAGTCTATCTCTCTCCAAAGGGTATGTCAACGATGAGATTTACACTTCCGAAGTGTTGTGGAGGGTGATACGTGTCATTTATTTGCGTGTCAGTAACTCTATAATCATCACCATGGAGGACCCGCTCACTTCTCGCTGACCTCCCTTCTCCACCCTGGACATTCCTCATTACATTTCAGATGTGTGCTCTGATGTACGGCCAAAAACCTGGGTGCCGCGGAGTGACGGCGTGGAGGAGATGGGGCGCGTCCTGCCGTGATTCATTCTAATTGCACCCAAATCTAACTAATGGGGGCGTCAGAGTGGTCGAGGAGGGAGAGGAATGTGGCTTCTCCTTCTGCATTTCTTTTTCCAGAGGCTGACCCCAGAGAACTGTTGGGACTTGATAGCCACAATCAATAGCTTGTAAAACAATAAGGTCAGCATGGTAAAGATTCAGATTTTTTGTCTCCACTTGGAATGGAAAGAAGCCTGGTGTGCTGAGCCATTGAGGTGAGTCTGACCTTCACTGGCTGACTGATGAGAGACCCGAGCAGAGGACGAGATAAACGAATAACCCAGGGAAGAGGCGGTTGTAAATATGATATCTGCACGATCCTCGTCTTCACTCAGGGAGCACACAGCATGGCTATTTTTCTGTTGTATTAAAAGAACATCTCAGCTGCAGTAAAACAGCACCTTCTTTAAGAAGGTTCAGAAAGGGAGAACCTAGAGGCACATGTGTCATTTCTGAGGAAGGTGTCCTCAAATGTCTTCATAGTAATACCGTTGAGTTAATTCCATTAACTCACTCATATTTTCCTAAGTTCTAAGTTCACCTAAAACTGTATTTTAAAGACTAGGAATTAGTATTGTTTATCTCAAAATTGTAAGTGGAACTGGTAGTTCAGAGGTCAGATTTTTCTACGTTTAAAACACACACTAGAAAAGAATATGAAAAATAATATATATATATATATATATCTGAATCACTTTGCTGAAACTAACACAACATTGTAAATCAACTATACTTAAAATAAAAACATACACACTGAAGGAGTATTGTAGGTCTGCTTATTTCTAAATCAGGCTGGTCTTAGAGAAGTAGCTATTTCCACTGAATCTCTGCAAAACATTTTCGAATTTGATTAGAAAGTATGGAGGAAAGAAATTGCCTGGTGAATTAAATAACTGCTTGTCTTCAAGATAAGAGGTTGTTTCTATCACGCAGATGCAGATAAGCTGAGATTTGAAGTTCCACATCAGCTACGGACGGAAGAAACCCAATTTTCTGCATTAAAAATGTCTTTAAAAGTTTTCTGAAAATATGTTAGTATCAGTGGCTTACAAAGATTTCCTGGTGATCAAATCACCCCACCATCAATTCTTTTGATGATTTGAGGGTAAACAACTAGGCATATATAAGCTTCTCAAATAAATGCGGATTTAAAAAGTGGAAGGAAAAGGTCTTCTTAGCGTGCCTAATGCATTTGTTGAAGACAGATAATTGGAAGAAGAGTTCAAGGTGCTCGCTGAAGCTAAGAGGATCAGAGGGAGCTGCTTTGAGATATAAGGAGGTTGAGGTCGCAACACCCTGGGGAATGGAGACTACTTTGAAGGAAAAAGAAAATGCAGAAAATGAAACAGAACTGACTCTTGCGTTGAATACAGTTGTAGTTAAATTTATGGGGAGGTCTTGCTCAGTATGATAGAGTCAGAGTTTATTTTCTGAACATAAGTAAATGCCAGTCCTCATCTACCTCTATAAACCCAGACTTTCTCTCACCAGGCAGCTTCTGGGTTTGAATTTAAGTAAATATTCCAGAAGACCTCACAGCGTGGGGTACAGCCTGCCTTGACGAAGGTAATGACTTCCTAGACTTGAAGACTTTAAGATGTGACTAGCTGTGATGGGCTTTTCATGTAAACAAGCAAAGTTATCTTTGTGTTTCAAAGTCTGCCTTTATGCTGGTAAGTATTCTGGCATTTGAATGGGTCCTGATCAAAGGAAATTTAAAAAAAATGGAAAGTATAAATTCTTTAATAAATAAAAGTGTAATCAACTATTGAGTAAAATCTCCATTCTGAAACTGCTGAGACTAGGTGCTAAAAATATGTGGATTGTGTGTGGTTATAGTGATCAGGTTCAACCTGTTTCCTAGGTTCATATGTCGATCATCTCTTTTACCAAAGGAGATAAAATATAATCACCGAAAAGAGGTACTTTTGTGATCCTCATGTGCAACCCTCCCAGCTAAAGCATTAAAACATTTATGATATAATTGGAATTACAAATATCATAATTATAATATTTTATACATTTATAATTATAAATTTATAAATAGTGCCAGCATCACCTCTCATTGCAAATATCTCATAGTCACTATTAAGAGCCTTATGGGAGTGCTGCTACTTCTAAGACAGGCATTTCCAATTTTGCAGATTTTTAAAAAATGCTGCCTTGCCTGAATGTGAAAGGCTAGGGGTTTTCTCTCTGACCACACAGAGTCCGTCCTCCTTTCTTCTGAGTGTAGTAACTGACAAGTTGAACATTCTTTGCTTTTTTGTTGTTATTGTTCAGTCACTAAGTTGTGTCTGACTCTTTGTGACCCCATGGACTGCAGCACACCAGGCTCCCCCGTCCTTCACTATCTTCCCGAGTTTACTCAAATTCATGTCCGTTGGGTTGGTGATGCTGTCTAACCATCTCATCCACTGCCACCCCCTTCCCATTTTGCTTTTAATCGTTCCCAGCATCAGGGTCTTTTCCAATGCGTTGGCTCATCTCATCAGGTGGCCAAAGTATTGGAGCTCTAACTTTTTTCTTTGCTTTATGCCTGCTTTTCCAGACAGGGTTGAAGAGGCTCCTGGTGGCCTCCTGCTGCTGGAATCTGCATCTTCCCCAAAGTCCTGTGCTTGGGATCGTCTGGAGGTTAAAGTTCACTTGGTCAGCTTGGAAAGAAGACGTTCTGTGTTTTAGCTTGAGTTCTATATTGATTAGAGTATTATCTAAAAGATACTAGTTGATGTCATGAGAAGTAAGACAGTATAACTGAATCGCTCGTCTTTTAGCTGACAGATCTTGGTAAGTGTCATAATGAGACTGACACCATTCCTGCCCTCAGGTAGGAAGAGAATTGACATCCGAATTTAACAAAATACAACCCCTGTGTTTTAGGACTGTGTGCCGGCACAGCAGAGGGAGTGGCCCATTGTATGTTTCAGAGGGAGGCACATGATCTGCAAGTACTCAGGGGTGTTGACTGAGCTGCGTCTGGAGGGACCGAGTCTGTGGGTGCTCAGCAGGGCCGGACATTTAGGGAAGGAAAGGCAGGGAGACCAACTAGGTGGATGTGAGAGACACTGGAAGTCCTCAGGTGACGACACCTGCAGACGGGTCATCCGACTCTCGGAGCGGGGAGCAGGCTGCCCGGCCAGCCCGAGTTGCAGTCACGCTCTTGCGTAACGGTGGTCTCCACTCTGCCTTCCCCCAGTTCTGCCTCCTGCAGTCTTCATTTTTCCTTCCTCCAAGCAATGTCCTCTCCTTTCGTTCTGTGGTTCCCCGCTCTCCCTCCACTCCATCCTAAACCTGAGATGGAAAGTGAAGGAAAAAGAAAGGGCTTCCCTGGTGGCTCAGATGGTAGAGAACCTGCCTGCAGTGCAGGAGGTGCGGGCTCAGCCCCTGGCTAAGGAAGATCCCCGGGAGCAGGAAATGGCAGCCCCCGCAGTGTTCTTGCCTGGAGAGCCCCCTGGACAGAGGGGCCTGGCGGGCTGCAGGCCAGGGGGTCGAGAGCCAAATCATGATTTGAAGGATTGCATCATTGGTTCATACTGGCCTTGTGTTACAATGGTAGTTATGCCCACGGTTTATTTTGATATATTGGATAAAGTGAAGTCGTCTGAGCTTTGATATTTACATATTTAAAAGAAACGGGAAGGGGGAACCAATATTTTAACTCCTAGAAAAAGAATAAGTCTGCACCACTTCTCCTAAGCACAGTGTAAGATGACTTATGTGATACTGTAATCTAATGAAGCCTGAAATGATTGAAAATACTGCATGCTGCATAGTAATTCAGACGGCTCGCTTGCTCGTGGTGGCACCGGAGACTGGCAGACACTCAGAGGAAAGGGGACTCTTCCGTCTGCATCATCTCCAGCTGTGACCCGACTGTCGGGCGGCCTGCAGCTGCCCTACCTGGCACCTCAATCTCAGGCTTGCCCCTCCGCCTTCAAGAAAATGATTCTCTCTTTCTCATTATTTTCTTTCCTTTAATGTAGCATCTTCCTCTCTGCTCTGCTGTCAGTACTTTGCTTACTAACAGATGAAGCCTCAAGTTTTCTACGCCTATTTTTCATCCAAATGAATGTCACTTGCTGCTCATGAAAATTATTTTGACTTTGTGCTCAGTCGTGTCTGACTGTTTTGCAACCCTTTGGACTGCAGACCGCCAGGCTCCTCTGTCCATGAGATTTCTCAGGCAAGAATACTAGAGCGGGGTGCTATTTCCTTCTCTAGGGGATCTTCCTGACCCAGGGATCAAACCAATGTCTCCTGTGTCTGCTGCATTGCAGACGGATTCTTTACCCGCTGAGTCATGGCACTATAAAAACATATTTTAGGTTGGACTATGGTCCAATCTCCTACAAATAGAGGCAGCCTTTGTTTCAATGCATCTTATTTAAATAAAGCAAGAGCACAAAACGTATTTTATCTTTAGATCGTTAGTCAGCATGAAACATTCTCGGCTACTCATTCATACACAGTCTTGTAAGATGGTGGCATCTCCTGACCTCGGTTCTGGACCACGCCTGTCTTTCGGCTGAACCTTGACACTTCCCCAGGATATTGCTTCTCGTGGGGCGGGGGGGGGCAGGCTGAAACGGTGGCAGCGCCTTTCCTCACGTCTGTGTGGTCCTGCCCTGGGACGGGAGCGCCCTGTGTGACTGTGGGCGGCTGTGACCCGGTGCCCAGCGCCGTGAACCAAAGCCTTTCTCCCGCCTCTTCTCGTCCCTGGTGTCAGCATCTCCAGGTCACTGCCCCCCATCCGCTCCATCCAGCTTTCTGCTTTGACATCAGACTCACAGTGTTTGCCGAGCGTTTGCCAACGGCAGAGGACATGGCGTCCTAGAGCGCGTTTGCAAATGTACCTCAGACTAAATGGCGGCGTTGGCTGCCTGCGGTGTGAGGTCAGGCTGCCTCCAGAGTGCCGGCTTGTCACTATCTCCCCGTGAACCAGTCAGCGCTTCACTCTCCTCTCGGGTCTTTGCTGAAACGTCTTGTTTTCCGCGAGGTCTTCCTGTTTGAAACTGTCCTACGCCTCTCTGGAGCTTCTTATTTCTGTTCCGTTTTTCTTTTTAGCGCTTACCTGACCCGTCGTATCCCTTCTTCCTTCCTTCTTTCCGTCCCTCCCTCCATCCTCCCCTGTTTCCTCCTCCACTGTATTTATTTATCGTTAGTCTTGGGCAGTAGCTGTCTTGTCAGTGCTCTGTTTCTAGAGTCTAGAGCTGTGTGACTGTGGCGGGCACGTAACACATGTGTCTTGAACGGATGGATGAGTTAAAGCAAGCCACCCTCTCTTCTCTCCGAGTTCCTAGTGCACGGATGGTACCGTCCCCCCCACCGCGGCGCTAGTTTTCACAGCGAGGCTCCAAGCACGTCCAGGGCTTAGTTGCTGTTTCTCTGCCTCAACCCCAGATGTGCAGGTACAGACGTAATGCTAATGCCACTTGCATCCGGAGTGCAGGCGGCACCAGTCATGGCCAAGATGCTGGAGACACGAAGAAGTCACTAAGGCTGTTTCCAGGCTCTGCTTTCCTGGGAAAGGCAGGCAATTCCAAGAAAAGGATAATTGCGCATTGAGTGGGCATCAGGGACTGACGGTCCTTCAAGAGGACCGACCGATGCCTTTCAAATCGCTTTAAATGTCCTACCTATTTTAAATGGGTTCACAAAAGGGTATTGTATTAAGTGGCTCAGGTGGCCACAAAAAAATACCAACTGCTGGGTGGATTAGACAACAGAAGCGTTGCTTGCAGACGCTGAGGCTGGAGATCTGGGTTCAGGGCGCCAGCAGGATTGGGCTCTGGAGAGGGCTTTCTCCCTGGCTTGCAGACTGCAGCCTTTTGGCTGGGCTCACCTGGCAGATATGGAGAGTCAGAGCAACACTCTGCTGTTTCTTAAAACGGCACTAGTTCCTCCACGAGGACTCACCTCGCTGGGAATGAACTAAACCTGATTACTTCCCAAACCCCAAATCTGATCACACTAGGGGTTAGGGCTTCAGCATAGGAGTTGGGCGGGGGGCACAATTCAGTCCCCGGGGTGGGGGAGGTTATTCTTCTGTGTGTCCTCAGCACCAAGCCAGTTCCCAAGAGCAAATCTCCTGATTGCGGTTGACTTCATGCGCTTTCTGATGGTTTAGGTATTTTAATGTCTTCATTTTATTGATGATGTGGGGGCAAATGGTAAAATATTGGAAACTTGAGTCATTTGAGTGTGAGGTGGTGAAAGAGGGAAGTAAGTCAGGGCATTTATGGGCTAAAAAAAGGTGGTAACAGTGTGGGGGGGTGATTAGGATGTGAGAGAAAAACATCATATATCAGCGCATATATATGGAATCTAGAAACAAGGTATTGATGAGCCTATTTGCAGGGAAGGAGTGGAGGTGCGGGTGTAGAGAAGGGCCTTGTGGACACTGGGGGAGGGGGCAGTGGGGTAAACGGAGAAGGCAGCGTAGACACACGCGCACTGTGTGTGCGCTCAGCCTCAGTCGTGTCCGACTCTGCGGCCCCACGGACTGTAGCCACCAGGCTCCTCTGTGCATGGGATTCTCCAGGCAAGAAGACTGGAGTGGGCTGCCATTTCCTCCTCCAGGGGATCTTCCCAGCCCAGGGATGGAACCCAAGTCTCCTGCGTCTCCTGCATTGGCAGGCAGATATTTTACCACTGTGCCACCTGATGTGTGCACTAACCATGAGTAAAACAGATAGCTCGTGGGAGGTCGCTATATAACACAGGGAGCCCAGTCTGGAGCCCTGTGATGATCTGGGGTGGGGGCAGGATGAGGGGAGGGGAGGGAGGCTCAGGAGAGGGAGGGCGTGTATGTCTAATTATGGCTGATTTGCCTTGTTGCATGGCAGAAACCATCATAACATTGTAAAGCACTTTTCCTCCAATTAAAAAATAAATTTAAAAATATTTACAAAAAAAAGAGGAAAGAGCTGGTCTGTATTAAAACGCACAGCTTTGCTTAGGACTCGCGGTTCCGGATGCACCTCTACCAAGGGCTTCACTGGAGGAAAACAGTCAGTCCCTGCTGTCTGACAATGTTAATGGGCAGGAAGTAAAGGATGATTTATAAACTGATGTTGGAGCTGGAATTAACACGTCTCCTCAGCACACGGGACGTGCAGAAGGAAAGAGCTGCTCTCAGAGGGGGCGGCTTCCCCCCACCCCCTGTTCCTATCTCACATGCTGTTCCCTGACAATGCAGAGCCTTAGGGTGACCTGCCAGGGGGTCCTTATGGCAGATAACATACAGGATGCTCGCTTAAACTCGAATTTCAGATAAGGAAGTTTCCAGTATGACTATATTCTGCATACTGTGTGGGGTAAACACATACTTAGAAATTATTTGTTATTCACCTGAAGTCTAAATTTAACTGGGTGTCTTGTATTTTTATTTGCTAAATTTGACAACCCCAATTATAACCCACAAAATTTCAGATGCAAAAGGATCCTTTAGTTCCTTCTTGGCAACCTGGAGGAGAGGATGAGGCTTGAGAACAAGCACAGATGGAAAACATTCTGTTGTTATTCAATGTTCTGAGTTGATGTTTGATGGTTGAAAAGGGTGATACTCTATGTTGCCATGCTGGGACTGTACATGGGCTTCCCCGGTGGCTCATGGGTAAAGAATCTGCCTGCCAGTGCAGGAGAGGCAGGAGACCCAGGTTTTATCCCTGGGTCGGGAAGATCCCCTGGAGGAGGAAGTGGCAACCCACTCCATTATTCTGGCCTGGAGAATTCCGTGGGCAGGAGAGTCTGCTGGGCTGTGGTCCATGGGGCTGCAAAAGCATCGGACGTGACTTAGCATTAGAGCACGTGTTGGGATTGTATGGATTTAACAAAAATTTTTTACTGTACATTTGGATGAGGAGATCCAGTAAATCGCAGAATGAACCAACAAGAAGGAAGCAGAGTCAGAGTTCAATCCCCTGATCTTACAGAAGAGGCACCGAAATGGCAGAGAGGAAATAATGCCTTGGAGTCAGACCTGAAAACAACAGGTCACATCATAACAGGGGTAGTGGGGAAGTGACCTGTACTGTCTGAGCTTTAACTTCCCTTCCATTTTGATTCATTTTTATTTTTAAAAATTTGTATTGGCGTACAGTTGATTTACAATGCTGTGTTAGTTTTAGATGGATAGCAAGTTGAATTAGCTATAGATGTACCCATGTCCACTCTTTTTCAGATTCTTTCCCCGCATAGATCATTACAGAGTATTGAGATAAACAGCAGCTTCTTATTAGTTACCTGTTTTATATACAGTAGTGTCTGTGTCCATCCCAGTCTCCCAGTTCATCCCTCCTCCCGCTTCCCCGCCACCCCCAGAAACCATGTTTGTTTTCTACATCTGTGACTGTGTTTCTGTTTTGTGAATACCTTCATGTGTATCACAGTTTAATTCCACATATAAGGCATTTCATATGTGTGTCTTCGGCTTACTTCACCTAGGATAACCTCCAGTTCCTCCACGCTGCTGCAGATGGCATTATGGCGTTCTTTCTAACTCAGAGTAACACTCCGCTGTATACGTGCGCACATCGTCATCCACTCCTCTGATGGGTGTTCAGGTCGCTTCCACTTCTTGATTGTTGCAGACAGTGCTGCTGTGAGCACCGGGGTGCCTGCGTTTCTTCGTTCCATTCCGTTTAAAAGCGGGAATGGCCGTGTTTCCCTTACAGGACCCCATCGAGGAGTAAACGAGCCCACAGAAGCCCCAGAGCTGCCGTCCTGGGCGTCTGCCCCTGCTCGCCCCTCTCTCCCAGCGCCTGGGCAGGGAGCCCCGCCTGCGGTCCAGACGCCACCACGGCCGCGCTGGGTTTTTCCAGGTAACAGTCATCAGCTTATTTATCATCAAAGTGATGCCGACCAGGTTCTTGGCTCTCTCCCATCAAGAGAAACTGACTAGAGGCCAGACAAGAAATCCAGCGAGGCCTTCTGGGGGCCCGCTGCAGCGGGGCGGGGCGGGAACACACCGCAGGCTCCCTTGCTCGCCCTCTCCCTTGGTGCGGGAGAGGGGCGGTCTCGTTTCTTACATGGGCTGACGGTTGGCGGGCCTGTCCAGGGGTCCGGTCGCAGGATGGCTTAGGTGGTGTGCCCCCCTCCCCCGCCGGTGGTGTTGAGTGCATGGGGCATGCGCAGTATCCACTGCCCGTTTTTGCCCCCGACTCTCCAGAACTGGCAGCTGGCGTTTTTGTTTTTTGTTTTTGTCTTTGTATCTTTTGGGTCCAGAATTTCCCCCAGCTGCACATGCAGGCAGTATTTTTAGTCCCATGTAGTTTCCTTGTATCTTGTTGCTGGAGAAGAGGTGTGTCCAGGCACGTACCAAGGTTCGCAGGTCCCAGCTCCTAGCCTGTCTCAGAAAGTAGAGTACTTTACTTGCAGGATTAATATAAGCTTTCACCTCAATCCTACTGGCCAAAATACGCAGGGAAGAGGAAATAAACAGTGTTCATCTGAAAACCCCTACCCCTCGAAAAAAGAAGAAAAGCGAGTAACTTGAGCATCTCTCGCTGGGGCTGGGAGAGTGTGATTTACTCGGGGAGCTCCAGCTGGGTGATCCGGGCTCTGCCACGAAGCAGAGGGTTGCCTTTGGTGATGCTCTTTCAGAACTCCAAAACTTGGATTTTTTTCAACATGAAACTTTTGTTTATCCTGTCACGTCAGTAAGTTCCCCCAGACTGCTTACTGTCACGTCCTGTAAAGTGGTGGTCCTCAAAATATGGCCCATAAGCCACTAGCAAGAGTATCAGGGGCACGCTGAGGTGTTTGCAGGCTCAGTCGTGTCCAGCTCTTTGCGACCCCATGGACCATAGCCCTCCAGGCTCCTCTGTCCATGGGATTCTCCAGGCAAGAATACTGGAGTGGGTTGCCATTTCCTCCTCCAAGGGATCTTCCCAACCCAGGGACTGAACCCAGGTCTCCTGCATTGCAGGAGGGCGCTTTACCATCTGATCTACTAGGGGAGCCTGTTGTCTTGATAGTGATGGAGTTAGATCTGTCTGCATCTTTGCTTGCTCTGATTATAATTTGGGACACTTGATAATAGTTCAGGGACGTGGGAAGGAGGGCCACCATGTCCTCTGCGTGTAGAGTGTGGGCCAGGTATTATGTTAGAGGCCTTATATCCATTGTCCTGGGGGTCCCCAGCCTCCAGGCTGCAGACTGGTGACTCCCATTAGATCAGCGGCGGCGTTAGGTTAGAGATAGAGCGCACCATAAATGTAACGAGCTTGAAACACCTCCAAACCATCCCCTCCGCGCCCCAACCCGGTGCTGGAAAAACTGCCTTGCATGAAGCCAGTCCCTGGTGCTAAATAGGTTGGGAACCCCTGAGTTACCCTATTTAATGCCCACAGCAACCCTGTATAGTGCTGTTATTCCCCCTCCCACTTTATAAAGAACCCAAAACTCAGAGATGTCTAGTAAGTTGTCTAAGCTCACACAGCTCCAAAGCGATAGAGCAGAGGTGGAAGGCCAGCTCGAACTTTCAGCCGTGTGACTATAGACACACAGAACACGGTTTAACTCTTCTGCTAGAAGCTCCGTGAAGTTGGAAGGACCGAGGCCTGGCGGGGTCTGGGGAGAACTGAGCCGGGTTTCTGCGCTTGTCGGGGTGAGGGAACCACAGGTGAGAGGGCAGCCATCAGGGGCTCCACGTCCGGTCCAGTCGGGGAGGAAGGGACTGCCGGGCACATGCTTCTCACAGCCAAGTTTAAACAGCTTAAATGAAGCAAGGGTTGCAATTAGAGACGCTCAAGGGGACCAGGCACGTATCATTCATGTCCGCCCCGAAAAGAGAAGAAAATATTTAGCTTTGCAGGCTGTGACCACTCTGCCACTGTGCAACGATGTGACCTCACGGAAGAGCAAAAGAATACATCGAATACCTTTGAGAGATGAATTTCCCCAGGAAAAAAATAAAACAAAGGAAGATCCTCTGATTACATTTAAATATTTCCTTGCCAGTGCTTGGGGGAATTCTAGCATTCCACGCTTGCAGAGGAAAGCTTTTGTGCCTGGGAACAAGGTGATTAGGGCGCTGTGCCTGGGAGGATGGGGGGGAGGGAGGGAGGAAGGGGCTATTTCCATAGTCACACAGGTGCACCAGTTTGGCGTGAGTGATGGCCTTACAAATGACCCTGGCACGGAGCAGAGGAAACCCAGGGAGAAGATTAACTGAATTACAGCTACAGTATGTGTGCATTTTATTACAGTATGTGTGGAGTCGAAATGGATTGCGGGGCAGGCTCACCAGCTGGGGTAAGGTCACAGTATTGAGGAAATGGGAGGGATATGGATGAACAATTTGCCGGATGGAGAACAAACTTCAGGTTGTTCGCTCTTGGGTGAAGTGTTTTTGGGGTTTGGATGGGCTCAGTTTATACTTTTTCTAAGAGCAATCTGATTGTTTTTCATGGTGGGATATGACAGGCATCTGAAGAGTTCCCTTTAAGACAATAGAAGGCAAATTGGGATAAAGAGTAAAATACTTGCTTCATAACACAATTTCTCACTTTCTGAGATTATTGATTATAGGAGTATTTTCCTGTAGGGCACTGAAAATTTGTTATATGAAAAATGAATATTCAAATATCTTTGCTACAGCAGTGTATATTGCCAAAAATATTTTGGGGATATCCCTATGGTAAATGCAAATTTTTCTAAAATCATCAATATGATTTCACATTTCCTTGGAGTATTAATCAAATTAAGTGATGTGATTAAGCTCATACCGAAATAGTTGCCTAATCTCTCAAAGGCATGTGTGTGTTTTGGTGATAAAAAGTTGAGGTTATCCAAACCGCTCAGTCTCTTATTTAACTATTTTCTAGGCTATCTATTTAATTCTGTTACGTGGTATCTTGTGTCCAAGCTTGCTTGTGTTTTGTTTGCTTTTTGAATTAAGTGTTTTAATGTTTTCTTCAACGTCCCTTTGGATAACATGGCTGAAAGCAGTTATTTCAGAAATACCAAGTATTTCAAGGGCTAGCCCTGAAAATGTATGCTACACTTCTTAAAATCCAGAGAGAGGTGCTATGGGATCAACACAAGAAATAAACATAATACAATCAAAACATCCTGTGCAGGAGACTCGGGTTGCATCGCTGGGTCAAGAAGATCCCCTGGAAGGAGAAATGGTAATGCCTGGGGAATCCCACGGACAGATGAGCCTGGCATTCCATGGGTTGAATTTGGACACAGTTTAGCGACTAAACAATAAGCAACAACAACAAAGGGCAACAACATAGTTTTTAAAAATCACAAACCTTTTTCTTTTTTATATGATTTTTAAAGGTTACACCCCATTTACAGTTATCACAAAATATTGTCTATATTCCCCATGTTGTACACTACATCCCTGAGCCTGTCTTACACCCAGAAGCTTGTGCCTCTCACTCCCCTCACCTTTATATTGCCCCTCCCCACGGGTAACCACTAGTTTGTTCTCTGTGAGCCTGCTGCTTTTTGTTATATTCACTGGTCTTTAGATTGTAGTATTTAGATTCCACATATACATGATGCCATACAGTATTTGTTTTTCTGTCTGGCTTATTTTCACTTAGCATAATACCTCCAAGTCCATCCATGTTGCTGCAAATGGTAACATTTTATTCTTTTTTTGGCAGAGTAATATTCTTCTGTGTGTGTGTGTATGTATACACAAATAGACACACCACGTCTTCATTATCCACTTAGGCTGCTGCATATCTTGGCCCTTGTGAATGGTGCTGCTGTGAACACTGGGTGCTTAGATCTTTTCATATTAGTGGTTTGTTTTTTCTGGATAAACACCCAGGAGAAAATTGCTGGATCATGTTTTGTTTTTTGATTTTTTTTGGGGGGGGGGGAACTGCCGTGCTGTTTTCCACAGTGGCTGCACCAATTTGCTGCTGCTGCTGCTAAGTCACTTCAGTCGTGTCCGACTCTGTGCGACCCGATAGACGGCAGCCCACCAGGCTCCCCCGTCCCTGGGATTCTCCAGGAAAGAACACTGGAGTGGGTTGCCATTTCCTTCTCCAATGCATGAAAGTGAAAAGTGAAAGTGAAGTCGCTCAGTCGTGTCCAACTCAGCGACCCCATGGACTCCAGCCTAGCAGGCTCCTCCATCTGTGGGATTCTCCAGGCAAGAGTACTGGAGTGGGGTGCCAATACCTTCTCCCTGCACCAATTTACTTTCCCATAAATATCACAAACTTTCAAAAACAGACCTGAATTCAAATCCAGGCTTCATATCTTCTCATGGTCAGATGAGTGGGTGAGCCACTTAAATTCTGAGACTCGTTTTCTTCACCTCTAAAACTAAGGCCATTACAGTGTCTTACAGGTTTGCGGTAAGAATGAAGTAAGGTCTAGTGTCAGCACCTCGTAAGGTAATGCTGAAAATTCTCCAAGCCCGGCCTCAGCAATACGTGAACCGAGACCTTCCAGATGTCCAAGCTGGTTTTAGAAAAGGCAGAGGAACCAGAGCTCAAATTGCCAGCATCTGCTGGGTCATCGAAAAAGCAAGAGAGTTCCAGAAAAACATCTATTTCTGCTTTATTGACTATGCCGAAACCTTTGACTGTGTGAATCACAATAAACTGTGGAAAATTCTGAAAGAGATGGGAATACCAGACCACCTGACCTGCCTCCTGAGAAACCTGTATGCAGGTCAGGAAGCAACAGTTAGAACTGGACATGGAACAACAGACTGGTTCCAAATAGGAACAGGAGTCCGTCAAGGCTGTATACCGTCACCCTGCTTATTTAACTTATATGCAGAGTACATCATGAGAAACACTGGGCTGGAAGAAGCCCAAGCTGAAATCAAGATTGCTGGGAGAAATATCAATAACCTCAGATATGCAGATGACACCATCCTTATGGCAGAAAGTAAAGAGGAACTAAAAAGCCTCTTCATGAACGTGAAAGAGGAGAGTGAAAAAGTTGGCTTAAAGCTCAACATTCAGAAAACTAAGATCGTGGCATCTGGTCCCATCACCTCATGGGAAATAGGTGGGGAGACAGTGGAAACAGTGTCAGGCTTTACTTTTTTGGGCTCCAAAATCACTGCAGATGGTGATTGCAGCCATGAAATTAAAAGATGCTTACTCCTTGGAAGGAAAGTGATGACCAACCTAGATAGCATATTAAAAAGCAGAGACATTACTTTGCCAACAAAGGTCCGTCTAGTCAAGGCTACGGTTTTTCCAGTGGTCACATATGGGTGTGAGAGTTGGACTGTGAAGAAAGCTGAGTGCCGAAGAATTGATGCTTTTGAACTGTGGTGTTGGAGAAGACTCCTGAGAGTCCCTTGGACTGCAAGGAGATCCAACCAGTCCATCCCAAAGGAGATCAGTCCTGGGTGTTCATTGGAAGGACTGATGCTGAAGCTGAAACTCCAATACTTTGGCCACCTGATGGGAAGAGCTGACTCATTGGAAAAGACCCTGATGCTGGGAGGGATTGGGGGCAGGAGGAGAAGGGGACGACAGAGGATGAGATGGTTGGATGGCATCACCGACTTGATGGACATGAGTTTGAGTAAACTCCGGGAGTTGGTGATGGACAGGGAGGCCTGGTGTGCTGGGATTCATGGGGTCGCAAAGAGTCGGACACGACTGAGCGTCTGAACTGACTGACCAGCACCTAGAACACTCTTCGCACACAGCTGGCCTGAACAAATGCCAGAGCCCTGACTTCTTTCCCTGCTTTAAAAGCTGTTTAAGAGAAAATAGGGTATACTGGAGACTCGGGGCTGGGCCTACTTCTTCCTCTTAATTGGAGGGTAGTCGATTTGCAGTGTTGCGTTAGTTTCGGGTGTTCAGCAGTGATTCAGTTGTACACATGTTGTTGTTTACTCTCTAAGTTGTGTTCAACTCTTTTGCAAAACCCCATAGACTGTAGCCCACTAGGCTCCTCCGTCTATGGGAATGGCAGGTAAGAATATGGGAGTGGGTTGCCATGCCTTCCTCCAGGAGATCATCTGGACCCGGGGATCAAGCCTGTATCTCTTATGTCTCCTGCTCTGGCAGGCGAGTTCTTTACCACTAATGCTGCCTGGGAAGTCCATCTATCTATCTATCTATCTATCTATCTATATATATATACACACACACATATTTCAGATTCTTTTCCCTTATAGATTATTACAAGTGTTGAATATAATTCCCAATGCTGTGTAGTAGGTCCTTGTTGGTTGTTTTATATGTGTGTGTGTGTGTGCTTAGCCGCTCAGTCGTGTCCGACTCTGTAGCCCGCCAGGCTTCTCTGCCCATGGGATTCTCCAGGCAGGAATCCTGGAGTGGGTTGCCATTTCCTTCTCCATGTTTTATATATAATAGTGTGCATATGTTGATCCCAAACTCCTGATTTACCCCTCCTCCCCTTCCCCTTTGGGAGCCGTACATTTGTTTTCTGTGTCTGTGGCCTGGGTCCAGTCTTAGCCAAGGCATTTGAACCTGGGTGAGCCATGGCTCGTGTTTGTCTGAAGCCTCCTCAGTCTGCCCGCTGAGGGTCGTACTTGGCCCAGGTCCTGCCCCTTCCCATTCTTGCCGACACTTCGCGTCTCCGAGCTGTGTGGGGTGACGGGTTGGTGCCTCCATCAGTGCCTGCCCATGTCGCTGTGTGTTTATGTAAACTCATGGAGTGTGCGTTTCATTGTGACTTAAATGACCCACCTTCAGGGATCACAGAAAGATGTGTATCTGCCCTGCTGTTTAACAGGGTGACTGTGAGAAGCTAATAAAATAAGTGGAAGCCACTTACCAAGTGGAAGACGCTAGACAGATGTTCATTAAACCTTTGTGCCTTTATCCCTACAGCCCTGAATGCTTCGTCCTTCCTTTCAAAAGGCTTAAATCACCTCGCGTGCTTGACTTCACATCCCTTTAAAGTAAAGGGCTAATTGCTTGCTTTAATAAACCCCTCGCTTCTGACAGTCTATTAGCTACACTCTCCCCATAAGTTGTGCAAAGTGGCAGCTGGATTGGTTTTGAGATCTTGCAGGGGTTTCTCCTTAAAGTCTTTTCTAGGGAGTCTAACTAAAGGAAAAGGGCATGGCTTTTTATCTCAGCTCTCTCTCTCTCTGGCAGTTGGTAACATCCTTTGGTTTTTGAGGAAATAAAATTTTAAATTAATAATGAAAGCCGTGGGCTAGAATCTGTCTCCTGAGCAGTTTACTCCTGAGGTTCAGGCTCCCAGAATTTGGAAGTAACTGGATCAACAGTGCTCTAGACGGGCCTGGTTCAGGGACCCCGGCCTCCCTGGAACCATGGTTCTGGAATTGACGCTAGAATCATCATGCACCGCAGGACACACTGCCTGGGGGAGCGCGTGTTCCCACCCTGCGCAGCGCTCTGACGTTCCTCTGTCCACGGGACTCTCCAGGCAAGGATACTGGAGCTGGTCGCCGTTTCCTCCTGCAGAGGATCTCCCGGACCCAGAGACTGAACCCGGACCTCTGGTGCCTCCTGCGATGGCAGGCGGATCCTTTACCACTGAGCCACTCAGGAAGCCAGCTCACTGCAGTATTCTTGCCTGGAGAACCCCAGGGACAGAGGAGCCTGGCGGGCTCCAGCCCACGGGGTCGGGAAGAGCTGGATGTGATCGAGCAGCAGGCATGGCGCGGCGTGGTGTTCACACTGGTAACTGCAGCATGTGCCACGTCGGAACTGTTGGTGACCTCTCTGGTGATTTGGCTTCCCATTAGAACCTCATGTGATTTAACTCGTCACTGTTCCCTGCTAGACTTTCAGTTCTTTGAGAGCAGACTGCATCTGCCCGTTTCACAGCTTCCTCCCCGATGCCCAGCGCCTGGTGTAGAGGGCAGACATACATGTGTTGAAAACCTCAGTGAATACACGATCTCCTTAACAGTGTGCCCAGAAGTGGGGCGATACCCAGCCTGAGGGTGTGTGTTGGATCTCCTCACCTTGGAATTCCCAGTCCCACTGTCTGTTCCTCCTGGCAAGTGTGATAAACAGACGCTGCGCTCACCCTCGGTTATGAAAGCCGGTGTTGGCGATCGTGAAAGCGGTGGATGCTGCTTCCAGCAGGTGGAAAACTCACTGCACAAGGGCCTTACGGTGGGTTTATCTGCAGCGCAGTTTAGACGGGACACAGTTCAGGCTCCAGACTAATTTCTTCAGAGAGGAGTGTGTGTGGCGGAGTGTAGGAAGGGGGCTGGTGTGTGTGCTCAGCCATGTCCAGCTCTGCACACAGACTTGTAGACTGTAGCCCGCCAGTCTCCTCTGCCCAGGGGATTTCCCAGGCAAGAACACTGGTGTGGGTCGCCATTTCTGGGGAACTTCCTGACCCAGGGATTGAACCCGCGTCTCCGGCATTGGCAGGTGGATTCTTTACCACTGAGCCACCTGGAAAGCCCAGGAAGGGGGTAGGTGGTGAGAAAAGGGAGTTGAGGCGACACAGAGAAAATTCTGGGGAAGAAACCCTTGACTTGCCCTAGGTGTGAGCGGTGCAGAACCAAAAGCTTTCTATCCCAAAAGCCAGGGACCAGCGGTCTCAGTGAGCACGGTGACTCACAGCATGTATTTATATTTCTCTGTCTTCAAGGACGACTAACGTTACAGCTAGTCATCAGAAAAGATGGTTCTCTTGAGGAGGAGAACATGTTTGCATCACAGAATGGAAGATCCTAGAAGAAAATTTGAGACGACTTAGTTTCTTAATTTCACTGTCAATGAAATCAAGACTTTCCCAAAGATCTTTATGGGTCTCATTTTAATTTTACCTCCATTTACTTAGGGATACTGTAGAATCCTTGGTGTTATGGTGAGATCGCCCAGTCCGTGGTGATGAGTAGTGTTGAAGTGCCCTGGGGCCATCTGAGAGCTGGGTAAACAATCCCTTGACTGCCTTCCCAGAAACAATGAGTACCTTATAAGGTACTTTTCCATGAGAATCCTTAAGAACTTTTCTTGCAAACCTCACACAGTATTTTACTGAGAAGAGGACTTGAGGTATCCGAAAGAATAGAACTAATTTGTGATTTCGGTGGCAACAACCCAGGATGTTCTACCTTCTTAAGTCAGTATTCTCATGAATGTTTTCTTTTCAATATAAATAGCATTTTTCAGGGAGAAAGAATGGTGTTCTTTGAGATATTCTGAGTGTTCTATATATAAAAATTGTTCTGCTTCCCTCTTTCCACAAGCTTGAGTTTTTTAAAACATTTCTCTGAAATTATTAGCTTGTGACTCTTTCTTCTAAACTGATTGGCGTCACAACTGTCCCCAGTCCAACGGTCCTCACCTCACCGTTCAGCAGTCGCTCAGTCGTGTGGGACTCTCTGTGACCCCACGGACTGCAGCACCTAACCGTGGCGCTTGGCAGAAGCCCGCGTCCCGTTGGCAGTTTTCCTCGGAACAAGGCTTATTTCACATCGTGCAATATCCTAGGTGCCCCTGTGGTTTATTCACACTGATTCAGGGATGGATTTGGTATTAGATTTAAGTTTCTGTCTGTGTCAGTCAGGATTAAGAATGTAAATGATGCTAACAGCGTGACTGACATCTAGTGGATATAAGACAGTGGTGCTGTTTACAGCCTTGTTATTTTCCCCCTTCCGGATGTTATTTATATGGGGGGGAAAATCACATTTGAAGAAACTATTGTCTCAACTGCACTAGATTGTAGTAACATGATGGAAATGAGAAACTTCTGGAAATGAAGAATACTCCCTTTACAGAGCTTTCAAGGAATGTGCACTAGCTTGGAGTGAAAGAAGACCAAATATGTAAATTTAGTTTTATTTATTTTGCCAAAAGGGATTAAAATACATTGACATGATAATAAAAGGTTATAAAAATGCATAAATATCTGCACAGAATTGTAATACTTATTTTCTTTTTACCTATTATTTCTTTTTGGATATTCACTAACCTGCTTGAGAGGTATGCTGGGAAAGTTCTTATCTACTTATTCTAATATGAATTATCACTTGTGATTGTGTAAAAGTGTTGACAGTGTGGTATTATTCTAAGACTCAGGTGTTGATAATGAACAAGGAGAATGAGTTTTAAACTGCTTTTATTTTGACTATCAAAAATTAATTTATTACTATAGAAATATGCAAAGGAATCGATCACACCAACAGGAAATTTTAAGCACAAGATGTCTTGTAAAGAAAGTGCCCATTTTTTATAATTAAGGTATAGGAATCCAGATGAGTAAGGAAATATAATGCAGATTATAAAGTTGAAATTGGGTCTTTAGGGGAAAGTCCTGGGCGTTTTTATTCAAGGAGTCACTGGACGTGGAGAGCAGCAGTCTGAACAATGTGATAAGGTGGTGGCTTGTTTTGCAGAATCCATTCCTAGGCAAAGTAGTTTTTAACTGCCAGGAACAAGAGACATTTTGACATGGGATCTGGTAAATTTTCAAAATGCGAGTTTCCTTGTGGAAGTCGTCATCAGAAGAATTGACTTTCTTCCTCAGTCCCTCCCCTCTCGTGGGTTATATCAGACTTGCAGCAGACATACAGCGTTGTTTTAAAGGGTGTTTTGTCAGTGAGGACAACCCAGCCGTGTCAACTGCTCTGTATGGGACTTGCATACACCAGACAGTAGTACTCACAATGAGAAAAATGCTGGTTAGGACTTAAGGCAGATGGCTTGTGTTTCTCTTTATAACTATCGGCAGGTCAGACAGACCTTATTCCTGTTCCTTTACATCATCATCTTCTCTAGAGCAGCTAGGGAGGAGCGGCAGTGGTGTAAATTCTTAGCAGTTTGTAAAGAAGTGGTGAGAGTCAAAATATTTACAAGCGGTTTCACGCTGACCGGGGAAGAAAAGGCCGTCAGGTTTGCTAACTGTGTCTTTTGTGTATATCCACGCACTGATACGCTGAGAAAGCTTCCTTGGTGACAGTGTGACAAAGCTGATTATCGTTAACATTGCAATTAGAAAGTCAGGCCATAATTTGTCCTCTTACTTGAAAAAATTGAGGTATAATTTACACAGTTGAGATGCAGTGTTACGGTTCAGTGAGTTTTACCAAATGCAGACCCCTGTGTAATCCACATCCTCTGTCAAGATTCAAAACATTTTCATCCCCCGGGAAAGTTCCCTCGAACCTCTGCCCAGGCAAGCTCTGCACCCTCCACTCCCCACTCCCACCCCTGTTCCTCCAGGCAACCACTTTTGTGATTTCTTGCATCATGGATTACCTGTTCTACAATTTAATATAAATGCAGTCATAGGAATTATTTTAAGTGTGATTACATTACTCAAATTTAAATACAATTCAATTGAATTTACTTGTTTCTGTTTCAGTTCAGTTTTAGTTTGTTTTTCCCCTTGGAAACTCATTTCAGATATGTATCTGTCGGGAGATATTTAGAAGCCCCACCCCCTTCCCCACATGACCGCTCACGTCATTGTGTACGTATCATAACTGCTGTTTTCTCGTTTAACCTTCCTGTGTTTCTGTTTTGCCATTTTCCCTATCAGTTGTTTTTTCAGATGTGGAATTTTGTTTTTATTTTTTAATTAATTTTTTATTTTTTATTGAAGTATAGTTGATTTAGTGCTGTGTTAGTTTCAGGTATACAGCCAAGTGATTTGGTTGTGCGTATATATATACACTTTCATTTTCAGATTATTTTCCCATATAAATTATTACAGAATATTGAGGAGAGTTTCCTGTGCTGTACAGTAGGCCCTTGTTGATGGATCTATGTTATACAATAGACATATGTAATATTTTATACACAGTGGTGTGTGTATGTTCATCCCAAATTCCTAATTTACCCCTCCTCTTCCACCTTTCCCCTCTGGTAACTGTACGTTTTTGAAGTTTGGAAGTCTGTTTCTGTTTGTGAATAATTCATTTATATAATTTTTTAGATTCCACAAATAAGTGATATCATATGATGCTTGTTTTTCTCTGTCTGACTTACTTTACTTAGTGTAATAGTCTTTGGGTCCCTCTGTGTCGCTGCAGCTGGCCTTATTTCCTTCTTTCTTATGGCTGAGTAATGTTCTGCATTATACATGTACCACATCTTTGTGTGTTGATGGACATTTAGGTTGCTTCCATGTCTTGGCTTTTGTACATAGTGCTACCATGATCGTTGGAGTGTACGCACCTTTTAAAATTATGGTTTTCTCCAGATCTATGCCCAGGACTGGGATGCTGGGTCATATAGGAGTTCTATTTTTAGTTTTTTAAGGAACCTCCATACTGTTCTCCCTAGTGGATGTACTGATTTACATTCCTACCAATGGTGTAGGACCATTCCCTTCTCTCTACACCCTCTCTAGCATTTACTGTTTATAGACTTTTTGATGATGGCCATTCTGGCTGGTGTGAGGTGATACCTCATTGTAGTTTTGATTTGCATTTCTCTAATAATTATGTTGAGCATTTCTTCATGTACTTTTTGGTCATCTGTATGTCTTCTCTGGAGAAATGCCTGTTTAGGTCTTCTGCCCAGTTCTTTGATTGGGTTGTTTGGTTTTCTGATATGGAGCTGTATGAGCTATTTGTATATTTTGGAGATTGACCCCTTGTCAGCAGCTTTATTTGTAATTATTTTCTCCCATTCTGTGAGCTGTCTTTTTGTTTCATTTATGATTTCCTTTTATGGGCAAAAGCTTTTAAATTTAGTTTATTTTTGCTTTTATTTCCATTATTCTAAGAGATGGATCCAAAAAGATATTGCTGTGATTTATGTCAAAGAATGTTCTGTCTTTTCCTCTAGGAGTTTTATAGTATATAGTCTTACATTTGGGTCTTTAATCCGTTTTGAGTTTATTTTTGTATGTAGTGTCAGAGAATGTTCTAATTTCGTTCTTTTACTTGCAGCTGTTTATTTTCCCCAGAACTACTTCTTGAAGAGGCTGTCTTTTCTCCACTGCATGTTCTTGCCTCTATCATAGGTTAGGTGACCACAGGCTCACGAGTTTATCTCTAGGCTTTCTTTCCTGTCTCATTGATCTATATTTCTGTCCTTGTGCCAGGACCAGACTGTCTTGATTGCTGTATCTTTGAAGTCAGGAAGCCTGATTCCTCCAGCTCCGTTTTTCTTTCTCAAGATTGCTTTGTCTATTTGGGGTCTTTTGTGTTTTCATACAAATTTTAAAATTATTTGTGAATTATTATTTTAATTCTGTGAAAAATACCTTTGGTAATTCAATAGGAATGGCAGGTTGAATCTGCAGGTTACTTTAGGTGGTATAATCTTTTTGACAATATTGATTCTTCCAGTTCAAGAACATGATATGTCTTTGCATCTGTTTGTGACATGTTTGATTTCTTTCATTAGTGTCTTATAGTTTTTGAAGTACAGATCTTTTGTTTGTTTATGTAGGTTTATTCCTAGGTATTTTATTCCTTTTAATGTGATGGTAAATGGGGTTGTTTCATTAATTTCTCTTTCTGATAGTTTTTTGTTAGTGTATAAGAATGCAACAGATTTCTATATGTAAGTTTTGTATCTTGCAACCTTACCACATTTATTGAGCTCTAATAGTTTTCTGGTAGTGTCTTTAGGGTTTTCTTTGCATACTATTATGTCATCTGCAAACAGTGACAGTTTTGCTTCTTCTTTTCCAACCTGGATTCCTTTTATTTCTTTTCATTCTTTGATTGTAGTGGCTAGGACTTCCAAAAGTATGTTGAATAAAAGTGGTGAAAGTGGATATCCTTGTCTTGTTCCTGATCTCAGAGGAAGTGCCTTCAGCTTTTCACCATTGAGTATGATGGTGGCTGGAGTTTGTCATATATGGCCTTTATTATGTTAAGGTAGATTCCTTTTATGCCCATTTTCTGGAGAGTTTTTTTTTTTTAAATAATAAATGAGTGTTGAATTTTGTCAAAAGCTTTTTCTGCAGCTATTGAGATGATCATATGATTTCTATTCTTCTGTTTGCTTGTGGTGTATCACATTGATTAATTTGCAGATACTGAAAAATCCTTGCATCCCTGAGATAAATCCCACTTGTTCATGGTTTATGATCATTTTATGTATTGTTGGATTCAATTTGCTAGTATTTTGTGGAGGATTTTTGCATTTACACCCATCAGTGATACTGGCCTGTAATTTTCTCTTTTTTGTGATATCTTTGTCTAGTTTTGGTGTCAGGGTGATGGTGGCCTTGTATTAACAGAATGAATTTGAGAGTGTTCCTTCCTCTGCAATTTTTTGAAATTGTTTCAGAAGGATAAGTATTAATTTTTCTCTAAATGTTTGATAAAATTCCCCTTAATATATGGTATTTGTTTTTCTCTTTCTGACTTGCTTCACTCTGTACAACAGGCTCCAGCTTCATCCACCTCAGTTTAACTGAAACTCAAATTCATTCTTTTTATGGTGGAGTAATATTTCATTGAATATATGTACCATAACTTCTTTATCCATTCATCTGTCGATGGGCATCTATTTTGCTTCCATGTCTTGGCTATTGTAAATAGTGCTGCAGTGAACATTGGGATACATGTGTCATTTTCAATTATTTGGTTTTCTCGGGGTATATGCCTGGGAGTGAGATTGCTGGGTCATATGGTAGTTTTATTCTTGGTCTTTTAAGGAATCTCTAAACTGTTTCCATAGTGGCTGTACCTATTTACATTGCCACTAGCAGTGAACAAGTGTTCCCTTTTCTCCACATCCTCTCCAGAATTTATTGTCTGTGTATTTTTTGATGTTGGCCATTCTGACTGGTGTGAGGTGACATCTCATTGTAGTTTTGATTTGCATTTCTCAAATAATAGTGATGTGGAGCATCTTTGCATGTGTTTGGTGGTCACCTGTATGTAGGTCTTCTGCCCAGGTTTTCATGGGGTTGTTTTTCTGATATTGAGCTGCATGAGCTGCTTGTATATTTTGGAGATTAATCCTTTGTGAGTTGCTTCATTTGTAATTATTTTCTCCATTGTTTTCTTTGTCTCTATTTCATTTATTTCTGCTCTAATCTTTATGATTTCTTTCCTTTTACTAATTTGGCTTTTGTTTGTCCTTTCTCTAGTTGCTTTAGGTGTAAGGTTAGGTTGTTTATTTGAGATTTTTCTTGTTTTCTGAGATAGAATTCTATTGCTTATAAACTTCTCTCTTAGAACTGCTTTTGCTGTATCCTATAGGTTTTGGATCATGATTGTTTTCATTTGTCTCTAGGTATGTTTTTATTTTCTGTTTGAGTTCTCCAGTGATCCATTGGTTGTTTAGTAATATAGTGTTAATCTCCATGTGTTGATTTTTTTAAAGTTTCTTCTTGTAGTTGGTTTCTAATCTTATAGCCTTGTGTTTGGAAAAGATGCTTGATATGATTTCAGTTTTCTCAGGTTTACGAAGGCTTGCTCTGTGGTCCAGCATGTGATCTACCCTGAACAACAGTCCCTTTGCACTTGAGAAGCACATGTATTGTCCAGCTTTTGGGTGGAATGCAGTCTATATGTAGACGAGATTGTCTTAAGTTGCAAGTGTGTTTTTCTCTCAGAGATCACAGTCCTGTGCTGTTGGTTGTCCAGCATCTGAAAAGTGTTGCTTCATATATTTTGTCCAGTGTCGTAGTGATTTGTGGCAGGAAGGCTGATCTGTTTCTAGTTAACTCCATCATGGCTAGAAAGCAGAAATTCCCAGCTACTATTTTTAATGAAGAATTTTCCACATTGTTAGGTATTTTAGTAACAATATACATCCACTTGGATATTGCCTAATACAGCCTAGTTTTATTTGATAGCAGAAGTAAGTCAACACTTGGGGTACAAAAGTTTTCAAATTTCCAAACAACTAAATACTTGGCGTATATGTGTTTAATCTCAGGAAGTGCCAAAAGTGCAACTTAAATCTCTTATTAAAGAAAATGACACAGTTATTTCATGATGAAGCATTGTGAACTTAGGACTTCCTTTTCACACATTTCTTATGTTTTTATAACTGTAAGATGTTTTTAGAGTTAATTTATCAGAATACTTTTAAAATATTCACATTTTAAGAATAAGAAAATAAAGGTAGGATTTTTAATATGATGCAAATGTTATAAATAGAATTATAATTTGATGTGTTCTAATCATGTGCTTGTTTAAGTAGGATTATAGTATCATGATGGAGAAGGCAATGGCACCCCACTCCGGTACTCTTGCCTGGAGAATCCCATGGACGGAGGAGCCTGCTGGGCTGCAGTTCATGGGGTCGCTAAGAGTCGGACACAACTGAGTGACTTCACTTTCACTTTTCACTTTCATGCATTGGAGAAGGAAATGGCAACCCACTCCAGTATTCTTGCCTGGAGAATCCCAGGGATGGGGGAGCCTGGTGGGCTGCCGTCTATGAGGTCGCACAGAGTCGGACACGACTGAAGTGACTTAGCAGCAGCAGCAGCAGCAGTATATCATGAATGCTTTCTCCTGAAAAATATGTGGCTAACTAATAATATCCCATCACATTTTCTTTTGTAAAAGCAAAGAACACTGTGCTTCTGGAAATAAAATTTGAGCAATCGAGGACTGTTTTTCTTTTGTCACGTGTGTCACGAGTATTCACACGCACTACACTTAAATGTACGCATGTACATGGCTGTATGGGGGTGCTAAGTTCGGATTGGAGGATGAGTGCATAGAGGTGCAGTTGAGGGCTGGGGAGGAAGTAGGAATGACTGTCGAGGTGGATGTACCAGCCGAGCAGGAAGGATGATGACCCTGGAGAACACCGGACTCGGGAAGCAGGCCCTGGGGCAACAAGGAGCCCCAGCACACCAGGGGCGGGCCCAGGGGGCAGCGCTTCTGCGAGCATTTTCTGGGTGTCAGTGGTGCCAGGCAATGTGGTATTTTCTGGTTTAAACTCTGGTCTCCAGGGGGCTTACAGTCTGCAGGGGAGGTCGGCATATAACACAGCTTCATAATTTATCAAAACAAGTTCTAGTCTGTCCGTGGTTAGCTTTTGTAGTAGAACTATTTACAGTTATTTAAATTTATATTAAAATTACAATGGCTTTCCTTGGAAGTTTATGTTTAACTCACAAAGCTTGATAATCTGTTTTACATTCTCTTCCGCTTTTTCTTTGTGTCTGATTATCCTACTTAAACAGAGTAAAGCCCCTTAACAGTATGATCTCCTTTAGAAATTTAGTTAATGGAATTCCCTCAGATATTTAAAAATAATTTTTAAAGTTAATATTTTTTCTCTTTAAACATTTAAAACACATAATTGGAAAAATATAGAATTCTGATAATAATTCTCAAGTACTTTAAACAACTCTTCAAAGCCTAATCACTTAAACTTGGAAAGAAAATCAAGTTAAGAAATGGTTTGGCACTATTCGCAAAGTTGATCAGTTTCTGTATACCTTTTATTTTAAGTTTTGGTTGTATCTTTTTTTAAAGCAATTTATTACAATATAGTCGACTTGCAATGTTGTGCTTAACATGTATATTCTTTATATATATTTATATACTTGAGCAAACTCCAACAGATAGTGAAGGACAGGGAAGGCTGGCGTGCTACAGTCCATGAGGTTGCAAACAGTGAGACACGACTTAGTGACTGAACAACAGCAATATATTTATATATATTTTTGTTTCTTTTCCATTCTTTTCACTTTAAAAATCATTACTTTAAGCTCAATTATTTATTCAAATTAGAATCACAAGTTTAGCTGTCAGATTCTCAAATCTTTTAAATAGGAAAAATGCTTAAACACAGATTATCTTGAAATTAGCACAAAATAATTAGTAATGTGGGATTCCTTTGTATCATAACTGTTGTATCTATTTCCAAATCTTTCTAGACACTTACAGCTTGAATGGGACTGATGCTGAAACCTGACCTCTGGGTACCAATGCCAGATTGACCTTAGATTCAGAGTTTGGGGCTTCCTTGGTGTCTCGGTTGGTAAAGAGACTGCATGCAGTGAGGAGACCCAGGTTCGATCCCTGGGTTGGGAGGACCCTGTGCCCACTCTAGTATTCTTGCCTGGGAAATCCCCTGGACAGGGGAGCCTGGCAGGCTCTGGTCCATGGGGTCTCAGGAGTTGGACACGACTTAGTGACTAAACCACCACCACTGTAGAGTTTGGGGCAAAGCAGAAAAGAATGCCCTTCCCTGGTGGCTCAGACGGTAAAGGGTCTGCCTGCAGTGCAGGAGACACGGGCTTGACCCCTGGGTTGGGAAGACCCCTGGAGAAGGGAGTGGCAACCCACTCCAGTATTCTTGCCTGGAGAATCCCATGGACAGAGGAGCCTGGTGGGCTATAGGCCATGGGATTGCAAAGAGTGGGACATGACTGAGCTACTAACACTTTCAGAAAAGAATAGCTTTATTGCTTTGCCAAGCACAGGGCCACACAGCGGGATCCTATCCTGAAAATTGCCACAATTCAGGAGGATTTGGTGAGCTTTATAGCAATGGTTGAAGGGCAGGGTTGCTGATAATATTAGAGTGTGTGTCTAGTCTCAAGTAATGACTTGATGAGCTTCACTGGTTCCTTTAATCTGGCCTCAGGTGGTGGTCTCTGGAATGAAGAATGTTAACCACTTTCATTTCCATTTTCCATTTTTAAAGAGCTTAAAGATACTGTTTCGTGTATCACTTGAGGTGGACCCTGGCCCAAGACTGCACTGTTGTTTCTTGGCTGCATCACCCTGGTCTCTGCAAGGAACGCCTCCCTTGCCTGATTGTTGTTCTTCAGTTGCTCAGTCCTGTCCCGCTCTTTGCGACTCCATCGACTGCAGCACACCAGGCTTCCCTGTCCTTCGCCATCTCCCGGAGCTTGCTCAAACCCATGTCCATTGAGTCAGTGATGCCATCCAACTATCTTGTCCTCTGTTGTCCCCTTCTCCTGCCCTCAGTCTTTCCCAGCATCAGGGTCTTTTCCAATGAGATAGCTCTTCGCATCAGGTGGCCAAAGTATTAGAGCTTCAGCTTTAGCATCAGTCCTTCCAATGAATATTCAGGGTTGATGTCCTTTAAGATTGACTGGTTGGATCTCCTTACAGTCCCAGGGACTCTCAAGAGTCTTCTGCAACACCACAGTTCAAAAGCATCAGTTCTTTGGCTCTCAGCTTTCTTTATGGTCCAACTCTCACATCCATACATGACTACTGGAAACACTGTATCTTTGACTAGACAGACCTTTGTTGGCAAAGTAATATCTCTGCTTTTTAATATGCTGTCTAGGTTTGTCATAGCTTTTCTTCCAAGGAGCAAGCATCTCTTAATTTCATGTCTGCAGTCACCATCTGCAGTGATTTTGGAGCCAAAGAAAATAAAGTCTCTCACTGTTTCCATTGTTTTCCCATCTATTTGCCATGAAGTGATGGAACTGGATGTCATGATCTTTGTTTTTTGAATGGTGAGCTTTAAGCCAGCTTTTTCACTCTCCTCTTTCACCTTCATCAAGAGGCTCTTTAGATCCTCTTTGCTTTGTACTATAAGGGTGGTGTCATTTGCATATCTGAGATTATTGATATTTCTCCCAGCAATCTTGATTCCAACTTGTGCTTCCTCCAGCTCAGCGTTTCGCATGATGTTTTCTGCATAGAAGTTAAATAAGCAGGGTGACAATATACAGCCTTGATGTACTCCTTTCCCGATTTGGAACCAGTCTGTTGTTTCATATCTGGTTCTAACTGTTGCTTCTTGACTTGCATACAGGCTTCGCAGGAGGCAGGTAAGGTGGTCTGGTATTCCCATCTCTTTAAGATATTTACACACGTTTTTGGTGATCCACACAGTCAGAGGCTTTAGCATAATCAATGAAGCAAAAGTAGATGTTTTTCTGGAATTCTCTTGCTTTTTCTCTGATCCAACAGATACTGGCAATTTTGTCTCTGGTTCCTCTGCCTTTTCTAAAACCAACTTGAACATCTGAAAGTTCTTGGTTCATATGTTGTAGAAGCCTAGCTTAGAGAATTTTGAGCATTACATGGCTGGCATGTGAGATAAGTGTAATTGTGCAGTAGTTTGAACAGTCTTTGGGATTGCCTTTCTTAGGGATTGGAATGAAAACTGACCTTTTCCAGTCCTGTGGCCACTGCTGAGTTTTCCATATTTGCTGGCATATTGAGTGTGGCACTTTCACAGCGTCATCTTTCAGGATTTGAAATAGCTCAACTGGAATTCCATCACCTCCACTAGCTTTGTTCGTAGTGATGCTTCCTAAGGCCCACTTGACTTCACACTCCAGGATGTCTGGCTCTAGGTTGGTGATCGCACCATCGTGATTATCTGGATTGTGAAGATCTTTTTTGTACAGTTCTGTGTATTCTTGCCACCTCTTCTTAATAGCTTCTGCTTCTGTTAGGTCCATGCCATTTCTGTCCTTTCCTGAGCCCGTCTTTGCAGGAAATGTTCCCTTGGTGTCTCTGATTTTCTTGAAGAGATATGCAGTATTTCCCATTCTGTTGTTTTCCTCTATTTCTTTGCATTGATCGCTGAGGAAGGCTCTCTTATCTCTCCTTGCTATTCTTTGGAACTCTGCATTCAAATGGGAATATCTTTCCTTTTCTCCTTTGCTTTTCGCTTCTCTTCGTTTCACAGCTATTTGTAAGGCCTCCTCAGACAACCATTTTGCCTTTTTGCATTTCTTTTTCTTGGGGATGATTTTGATCACTGCCTCCTGTACAATGTCACACACCTCCATCCACAGTTCTTCAGGCACTCTATCAGCTGTAGTCCCGTGAATCTATTTGTCATTTGCACTGTATAATCGTAAGGGAGTTGATTTGGGTCATACCTTAATGGCCTATTGGTTTTCCCTACTTTCTTCAGTTTAAGCCTGAAATTTGCAATAAGTTCATGGCCTTAGCCACAGTCAGCTCCCGGCCTTGCTTTTGCTGACCGTATAGAGCTTCTCCATCTTTGGCTGCAAAGAATATAATCAGTCTGATTTTGGTATTGACCCTCTGATGATGTCCATGTGTAGAGTCATCTCTTGTGTTGTTGGAAGAGGGTGTTTGCTATGACCAGTGCATTCTCTTGGCAAAACTCTGTTAGCTTTTGCCCGGCTTCATTTTGTCCTCCAAGGCCAAACTTGCCTGCTACTCCAGGTGTTTCTTGACTTCCTCCTTTTGCATTCCAGTCCCCTATGAAGAAAAGGAGATCTTGCCTCATTAGCAAGTAGTTGAAAAGCTTCTGTGCCCAGGGGCCTCACAGGGGCCTGCTTGTCATAGATGAGTTGGGGTTGCTAGGCCTACATTTCATAACTGTCACATGGTTATTACCTGGTCAGCTTCTAGCCTTGGGATTTGAGTTCGAGAAGGAAAACCTGGTTACTGATTTAACCTGAACACAAATGGACATAGGAACTGTTTCATCATTACTGTGACAAAGGAAGACTCCAAGTCTGTACGGCCTTCAGAATGAGATTCCTCTTTCAGCCTACCTGCTCAGCCTGTTTCTCGTCTGATTCTTTTTATTTTACTTCTGATTGTGGACTGCAGCTCCAAGGGCTTGTAGTAGTCAGTTGTGTCCAGTTCTCTGCAGACACATGGACTGGCCCACCAGACTCCTCCGCCCGTGTAATTTTCCCAGCAAGAATGCTAGAGTGGGGTGCTATTTCCTATGCTAGAGGATCTTCCTGACCCAGGCATTGAACCTGCATCTCTTGCACCTCCTGCACTGGCAGGCCAATTCTTTACAACTAGTGCCACCTGGGAAACCCGAGTACTTACTGAACGAAGCAAAGCAGAGATTTATGTGGAGTGTTGGGAGCGTAAGCCCACTTCTTATGTCAGTCAAATGCCTTCTCTCTCTGATCCTCCTGAAACCTTGCTTACTTCTATTTTAATACTCTGAAAAGATATTCTTTGATTTTGTTATTTTTTCTAATCGAACCTATGAGCTTTTTGAGAGATTGGGTTGTGCCTTCTTCTACATAATATCTTTTGGATCCAGCACACTGCTGGCATAATAGGTGCTTAACAAATATTTGTTGGATTCTATCTTTAGTATTTTAATAAAGAAAATAGAGGAACATCCCTGGTGGTCCAGGGGTTAAGATTCTGTGCTTCTAATGTGGGAATCGTGGGTTCGATCCTTGGTAGGGGAAGTAAGATTCCACATGCCATGCTGCTCAGACAAAAAAACAAAAAAACAAACAAAAACCGAGAAAAAGAACACAAATGTCATAACTTTGAAATAGTTTGATTAGAGTGAAGTAGGTTAAGAGCAGGAACACCACTTAAGGGACTATTTAAACAGTCTCACTGATGCAGTCAGTGGGGATAAACAGAAGATACATTCAGGAGATACTCATTCAGGAAGTAGGGATTCACAGGATTGACACCTGGAGGACATGCGGTCAAGAATGACGCAGAGTCATTTCTTAGAAGGCTGGATAAAGGAACACAATGCCATTATATGAAATTGGACTCAAGCCCAGGTGTATTTAGTAGAAGACACTTAGTTAATTTTAAATGTGTTTGAGGGAATTATGAGTTATCAGAATTTCCAGAAAGTTGTTGGAAAAACACTTCTAAAAACTTCTAAAACTCTAAGTCTAGGTTAGAGATAGCATTCATCATAATCAGCCCATGGATGATGATTGAAATTGGAGTTCAGACTCTCAGTGGGAAGGGAGTTGGGAGAGAAGATAACAACATGGTTGATTCAACTTTCATCGTTTTTCAGTTGCTAAGTCGTGTCCAACTCTTTGTGACCCCGTGGACTGCAGCGTCCAGGTTTCCCTGTCCTGTACCACCTCCTGGAATCGGCTCAGACTCACGTCCATTGAGTCAATGATGCCATCCAACCATCTTATCCTCTGTTTCCCCTATCTCCTCCTGCCCTCAATCTTTTCAAGCATCAGTGTCTTTTCCAGCGAGTCAGCTCTTCACATCAGGTGACCAGAGTATTGGAGCTTCAGCATCAGTCCTTCCAATGAATATTTGGGGTTGATATCCTTTAGGATGGACTGGTTGGATCTCCTTGCAGTCCAGTGGACTCTCAAAAGTCTTCTCCAACACCACAGTTTTAAAGCATCGATTCTTCAGCACTCAGCCTTCTTTGTGGTCCACCTCTCACATCCGTACCTGACTACTGGAAAAATTTAGAAACGATCAAAAGTTGTCAGATTCTGGCCTGACAGGTGTAGAAAGGTGAGGGAGGTCAACAGATTAAGGAGAAAGATGAGGAAAAGAGGGAGGAAGACACTCTGCCTGGTTGTTAGAGGCACGAAGAAGGAGGGTTTATCACTAGTCACGAATGCTCAGACAAGGACCAAAAAGAGGCCTTTGGATATGGGTGCTGGGAAGCCTAGAGACTAGGGGAGGAAGTGTATGAAGTCTGACTGGGCTCATTTGGCTTGGTTGGGTGATGACCAGTGTGAACTTGAACTCCTGCTCTATGGTTTTGTCTCAGGCAAACGTTTTAAGTTTTCCGACCCATTATTACTCAAGCATAAGATGGAGGTTGGCTTAAAGTTGGCTTTTTTTTGGGCTCCAAAATCACTGCAGATGGTGATTTCAGCCATGAAATTAAAAGACGCTTACTCCTTGGAAGGAAAGTTATGACCAACCTAGACAGCATATTAAAAAGCAGAGACATTACTTTGCCAACAATGGTCCGTCTAGTCAAGGCTATGGTTTTTCCAGTGGTGATGTATGGATGTGAGAGTTGGACTGTGAAGAAAGCTGAGTGCTGAGGAATTGATGCTTTTGAACTGTGGTGTTGGAGAAGACTCTTGAGAGTCCCTTGGACTGCGAGGAGATCCAACCAGTCCATCCTGAAGGAGATCAGTCCTGGGTGTTCATTGGAAGGACTGATGCTGAAGCTGAAACTCCAGTACTTTGGCCACCTGATGGGAAGAGCTGACTCATTGGAAAAGACCCTGATGCTGGGAGGGATTGGGGGCAGGAGGAGGAGGGGATGACAGAGGATGAGATGGCTGGATGGCGTCACCGACTTGATGGGCTTGAGTTTGAGTAAACTCCGGGAGTTGGTGATGGACAGGGAGGCCTGGTGTGCTGCGATTCATGGGGTCACAAAGAGTCGGACACGACTGAGCGACTGAACTGAACTGAACTGGAGATGGAGGTAAATCCTCATGATGCTGCTGGGAGGATGACAGGAAGGAGCCTGCGCTCTCCAGGGAAAGTGAATGGCGCTGAGAGGGTGTGCATGTAGAGTGAGGGTAGGTGGTGATTGTGGAACTTGAGCAGAAAGAAGCAGGTCCTTTCCTCCTTGTTCTCATACAGCCCTTGGCCTCGCTGAACACCAGCCACGTCCACATTAGCGTGTCAATGGCTAATAAGAAAGTGAGGTATTAATTATGTTTTTGTTGTTGACAGGTCTGAAATTATAACCACTATTTATAAGCTATTTATAGAGGAAAATATTTTTCAAGTTATAATCATATCACACATGGACCTTGGAGCAAAGCTAGTTTGTAAGTTGAGGATTGCCTACACTGACTTGTCAGGTTGCAGTCATATTTCCCTCTAGTATACAGAAGTCATTCTCATTTCAATGAACTCTGTGTGCATGTGTGTGTGTGTGTGTGTGTGTGTGTGTGTGTAGAAATATGGAAGTAGAATGAAACAGAGGATAGAAATTCCCATTAAAGAAGGTGATGCTTGAGAATCACAATTCATATGTAATACAAGGAAGAAGTGGATGGATTTTAGGAGCCAGGAATATTTCCTAAAGTTTGTCTGAAGGTAACAACATGAATTACATGCAAATTAAAATTCATGTTGACATCTTTGTAGTTACTATAATGATAAAGTTTAAAAGCTCTTTTAGAAACACTGCTTAAAATTATACTCGTCAAAACGTTCAAACATCTCTTCATATATTTGAAGGTACATTTCATCGACACTGGTGGTGGTTTCGTTGCTACTTTGTGTTCAACTCCTGTGGCACCATGGACTGTAGCCCGTCAGACTCTGCTGTCCATGGGATTCTCCAGTGAAGAATGCTGGAGTGAGTTGCTGTTTCCTTCACCAGTTCCTCTTCTCAATCCAGGGATCGAACCTGGGTCTCCTGCACTGCAGGTGAATTCTTTACTGACCGAGCCACCAGAGAAGGCTTTATTGATACTAAAGGAAAAGTTTCTTTTCTAGTCTTCTTTCTCCATGTTGCTAACCCCTGTTTCAACTCCCATTTGTTTGGTAAATGAATAAAAAAGAGTTCTAAGATAACTGCAACAATTCAAAGTCATACAGTTTAGAAGCCAGGAATTTTAGTTTTTGTAGATATTAATAATTTCATACATTTGAATTTTTTCTGTAAATTCTGTGTTTTGCCTTTTGCTCAAATGTAGCATCAGTCCATGACTCTCTAGGACCTGCTGATGTTTTGGGAGAAACCAGCCCTATTTTTGTACCGGCTAAACTGAGGGTATGATGAGAACTCAGTATAAACCAATCAATTAAAAACCTAGTTTTTTATAAAAGACATCAGAATTTCCAAAATTCTTTATTAAGTTAACTTTATGACATTGATTGGAAGGAGCTGACTGATTGGAAAAGACTCTGATGCTGAGACAGACTGTGGGAGCAGGAGGAGAAGGAGGTGACAGAGGATGAGATGGTTGGAAGCCGTCACTAATTCAGTGGACATGGGTTTGAACAAAATCAGGAAGATAGTAAAGGACAGGGAAGCCTGGCGTGCTGCACTTCTTGGGGTCCTGGGGAGTTGGACATGACTTAGCAACTGAAAAACAATGACACTGATTTAAGATAACGCTTTCAGGAATGGCAAAATGGAAGAAAAAAGGACTCCCTCAAAATACTTTATTTGGGTTTGGCATCCATGTTTCCCTGAAGCAGGGGGACTGTGAAAGTGGGTTTGCTCTACACTCCCCTTCCCCCACTCCTACTTCCAGTTCTTCATGGCAGAACATCTTGTGGACTGTTGGCTACAACACAGGCCAGCTTTCTTACCATAAATGTAGTGCTAGTGAGTGACCAGGTCAGCAATTGTTGGTGGAAACATCTGTGGACGCTAGTAATGTCAGTTAGGTCTTAGTTCTCCTGAAGTGTGTGGTGTAAGTTTTAGTCACTCAGTTGTGTCCGACTCTCTGCAACCCCTTGGACTATAGCCTCTGCCCATGGGATTCTCCAGGCAAGAATACTGGAGTGGGGTGCCATTCCCTTCTCTAGGGGATCTTCCCAACCAGGGTTCCTGCGTTGCAGGCAGATTCTTTACCATCTGAGTGGCCAGGGAAGTCCCTAGTAGTGTTGTATAATAAACATATTTAGTGACTCTCTTCTCATCTGAACCCTCAGTCTCCTCTGGAATTCACACCTGAAATTCCTACTTATCTTAACTTGAAGAGTTCCTCCCCTGGTTCTCATTCCTTATTGCTTATTTTAATCTTTTGTAGCAGCCTTTAATGATCTCCAGGCCCAGGCTGTCACCCGAAACAATTAAATCAGATCTCTAAGTATGGGATGCAGCAGCAGTCTTCTTGTGTTTGTCCTAAACTTCCCAAGTCCCTCCAGAGTGCATCCATTATTCTAAACTCTCTTTACGGAGCTGTTGTAGATCTGTGCCCACTCAGAGGTACGGGTGACTGTAGGCTTTAAACCCATTGATTTCAGGAGGATACGGGACAGAGATTGGTATCTGTGAGTTGTGTCCCTGCAAAATCCGTGTATTGAATCCCTACACTCAGGACCTCAGAATGTGACTGTACTTAGAGATGGATCTTTAGAGAGGTAACTAAATTAACATGAGGTCATTAGGTTGTCTCCTAATCCAAAATGGCATGTGTCCTTTTATGTAGAGAAGATAAGGATACAGACATACACACCAAAGGAAGACCATGTGAAGGCATGGAGAACATGACCAGCTACGAGACAGAGAGAGAGGGCTCAGCCCTGGTGACACCTTGACCTCAGAATCCCAAACTCCAGAAGTGTTGGAAAATCAATACCCAATCTGTGGTGCTTTCCTTTGTCAGCCCTAGCAAACCAGTAGAGGCATCACGTGGCTGTAGGGAAGAAGGAAGAAGAGGAAATGAAAGTCTTTGTGATGCACTCTGTGAAAATGAAATTTGCTGGCAGTAGCTCTGTCTGCCCTGCTTTGCGGACAGAGCCCTGGGAGCTTCCTTGGTTTAACTGAGAGCAGATGGCCCAGGGCTTCGACCTTGGCACCACGAGCGTCATGGAGACAGGAGGGGGGGTGAGAGTGCTCCCTCATGTCTTGGCTCTGTGCTCTCCAGATACGCACCTGCTCCACTAGTTTATAAACACTTAGTCACCAGACTACTCCTCTGGTTTTGTGCTATGACGTTTTCCACAAATGTTTCATGTGTAATTACAGTACAATAAGCTATTCAAGGGAGAAAACCACATCCTATTAATTTTTATGATTTACTGAATGACATGTAGCAGGTACTCAAAAATGCTTGTTGACTGAATGAACACCTTGAATAATGAGTCATTAATAACCTATTAAGTCTAAATTATTGGAACTCATTTTCAAAAGACTATTATCTGTGTTCTTTTAAAAAATCTATATTCTTGAAAATACATCTTTTTCACATAGGCTGCTAATACCAAATAATTTCTGACAAATTGCTTCTGTATTGCTCATATTATGAATGTGTGGTTTATGTATTTTCCCTCCTGAGTTGCCTTCCCTTTATGGAATTTTGTTGTTTTTCAGTCAACATTCATTTCTCATGTCTGCTTGGCTATAAACCATGGATCCCGGTCTACACTCAGCAAACACATATTGAGCCTCTCTTATAGATGTGTGGTACTGTGTTAGATATTAGGAATACACAGATAAACTCAGCAAGGCTCTCTGTTTTTCAGGGTCTTGCACTTAAACTGGGGAAAGAGACAGGCAAATAGTTAAGATATGAAGTGCTGAGTATCAATATAATAATAGAGACAGAAAACGGATGCTGTTGGATACTAGGGGGTGAGAATTCAGATCTACATGGGGCTCAGAGAAGACTTCATAGAGACAGTGAACTGAATGGCTTCTGGAAGGTTATGTGGGAATTACCCAGTTGAAGTAAGCACATGAAGTAAGTACAAAAGAGTGAACCAAGCAAAGGAAACAGCATGGATTGAAGCCCAGAGATGACGAGTCTTGAAAACTCTGTAGCGCATTCACCTTGTGCAGTGTTGAAACCTTAAGGAAAGGGTGCCGTTAGAACTCACCTAGATTGCTTGGGACAGGAGGACAGTACTAATTACATAAAACACTCCCGAGAGGAAAGAAAGAGAGCGGTAGAAAAGAAACCCAGGGTCATGTTGTTTCTTGATCTGGTCCCCAGGTGACATCACCAGCCCAAGTCACTAATTTATTTGGGGTTGCCTCTTGTATTTCTCTATTTGCAAGGTACTTTTACATACATTGTATCCTTTGAATTGCAAAATAACTCCCTGAAAAAATTGTTGTTCAGTCACAAAGTTGTTTCCGACTCATTGTGAACTTGTGGACTGTAGCACGCCAGACCTCCCTATCCTTCACCATATCCCAGAGTTTGCTCAAACTCGTGTCCTTTGAGTCGGTGATGCCATCCAACCATCTCATCCTCTGCTGCCCCCTTCTCCTTTTGCCTTTAATCTTTCTCAACATCAGGGGCTTTTTCAATGAGTCAGCTCTTTGATCAGGTGGCCCAAGTATTGGAGCTTCAGCATCAGTTCTTTCAATGAATATTCAGGGTTGACTTCCTTTAGGATTGACTGGTTTGATCTCCTTTCAATCCAAGGGACTCTCAGGAGTCTTCTCCAACACCACAGTTCAAAAGCATCAATTCTTTGGCACACGGCCTTCTTTATGGCCCAACTCTCACATCCATATGTGACTACTGGAAAAACCATAGCTTTTATTATAGGGACTGTCATTTGCCAAGTGATATCTCTGCTTTTTAATATGCTTTCTAGGTTTCTCATAGCTTTTCTTCTAAAGAGTAAAACAAGATCAAGTAATCTTCCCATCGTGGGGATAAAGAAATCAAGGTGCAGTAAGTTTGAGTCAGTTGAGCAAATTGACCCCGATAGAAAGTTGCAGATATGGGATTCAGAGCCAGGTTCTCTGACTCTATAGTCTAGGCTTGTTTCCTTATATCGTGTTTTCTTCTATAAAACATACGAACGGCTTTTGGGAGAGGAGAGATTATGGGTTGGACTACCTGGAAGTGGAGGAATTCCACATGTCTAAAATTTAGGGAGTGATGTCACCTGATATGGTGCTTCAGAAGACTGAGTTCTAAGGAGATACCTTAAGAACAGTTAATTGTTTTTATTGAAACATTATGGACATTATAAACATATGGACATTACACACTGTCAATCTAGCTCACATGTTCCCTCAGATGTGTTGATAATCGATCACATATTCATGGTCTGCAGTATCTCAGCAGCAGTGGGATGACCAAACACGTGCTGAAGAGCAGAGAAGAGGGAAGGTTCTCAGGCAGACTTGGGTTTAAATCCTGCTTCCACTCTTGGCAGTTTGGTAGTTTCTAAGCGTGTGGTGCCTGAGCTTCCTTGACCTGTAAAGCATGGGTAATACACAGACTCTTCTCATGGGCTGTTGTGAAGATCCGTGAGGCAATACATCTGAAGGGCTTAGAATAATTCTCGGTAAAAAACTCCTAAAACACAAGCAGTTGTTACTATTACTATTATTATGTCTCTCAGCCTAAATCAGTGGAAGAAAATGATATGTGCTCTGACAGTCTTGTTCCAGTGTCACTCGACATTTCTCAGTGCCCAGCGTCACATCTCTCTCTAAACCTATGACACTCCAGCGGGGAGAGCCTTGGGGTACTTCTAGGTTTGGTGCAGACACATCATAATCTTCCGGAACATTTGAATTTGACTTTTATAGGCAAGTCTCAAGTTTGAATTTTCAAATAAATGTAAAGTTTTGAATTGTGTCTAAGGCATAATTATTGAATACCCCTCTTTGTAACATTTAGAATCTTTTTTTTTTTTTTTTGCTAAATCACATATTGATGGACTGAACAGAAGAAATTTGAAGCAGGTAACATTCAGTAAAAATATATCTTAGGATTACTTTTTTGGAGGTAAATATTACATAATGGTAGAAATGAGTTTAATTTTATACACATTTTCTTTAGGACTATGTGCTAAATATAAATTTTTCTTTGAAACTGCCCTTGTCTCCTTAAAAAGCATCATCTTTATAAAGCGATGCTCCCCAAAATCTTTCATTAAGAGCACAATCAGGATCTTTTTTGCGATGCCGATCTTGTCATCTGGAAAACACGGTATGTTTATACTGATTTCAAAGCTCTGCTTGATTTAGTTAGGTGTCCAGAGACCTGCATGAACTGTTAATTTCATATCGCCCACCGTGACCACCCTGCGGAGGTCTGCAGAGTTTATAGGAGAACAGTTACAGACATGATTATACCAGCCGTTCCTCAGACCTGACACCAGTTTCAAATTAAAAATGGACAGGCCTCACCTGCTCCTGGGTTCACCCACAGGTCACCTTCTTGTCACTTTAGCTCTCCCCCCATTAAAGTGACATCTGTGTTCATAAAGGGGCTGAGCTGGGTTATGAGTTGTTAGAATTGTTGAGGAATAAGAATCAGGTGTCGTCTGCCCAGATAATGTAGGGCTTGACTCTGGCCTTTAAGGGGACAGGAGGTCAGCAGCTGTGCTTCCAGGGGCAGGAACAGAGGCCCGAGAGGCCGCCCACCGTAGCCCACAGGACGGAGCGGACGTGCTGTTACAAAGGGGTGCTGTTCACTTCAGTAGGAGGAAGGAGGCCAACAGAAACAGCAGTTAAAAAATACTCTTTCCAGACGTCTAAAACAATGCAATGCTCACATAAAACATAAGGTACTACCTCCTTTCTAAGAAATACTTGGTTGGCCAAAAGATTCATTTGGGTTTTTCCGTAACATCTTATTGAAAATAGAAAGTGCTTGGTAGATCTGATTTTTTTTTTTTAATTTATTTATTTATTTATTTTTTTCAGTGGGTTTTGTCATACATTGACATGAATCAGCAATAGATTTACACTATTCCCCATCCCGATCCCCCCTCCCACCTCCCTCTCCCCCCGATTCCTCTGGGTCTTCCCAGTGCACCAGGCCCGAGCACTTGTCTCATGCATCCCACCTGGGCTGGTGACCTGTTTCACCATAGATAATATACATGCTGTTCTTTCGCAACATCCCACCCTCACCTTCTCCCACAGAGTTCAAAAGTCTGTTCTGTACTTCTGTGTCTCTTTTTCTGTTTTGCATATAGGGTTGTCGTTACCATCTTTCTAAATTCCATATATATGTGTTAGTATGCTGTAATGTTCTTTATCTTTCTGGCTTACTTCACTCTGTATAATGGGCTCCAGTTTCATCCATCTCATTAGAACTGGTTCAAATGAATTCTTTTTAACGGCTGAGTAATATTCCATGGTGTATATGTACCACAGCTTCCTTATCCATTCATCTGCTGATGGGCATCTAGGTTGCTTCCATGTCCTGGCTATTATAAACAGTGCTGTGATGAACATTGGGGTGCACGTGTCTCTTTCAGATCTGGTTTCCTCAGTGTGTATGCCCAGAAGTGGGATTGCTGGGTCATATGGCAGTTCTATTTCCAGTTTTTTAAGAAATCTCCACACTGTTCTCCATAGCGGCTGTACTAGTTTGCATTCCCACCAACAGTGTAAGAGGGTTCCCTTTTCTCCACACCCTCTCCAGCATTTATTGCTTGTAGACTTTTGGATAGCAGCCATCCTGACTGGCGTGTAATGGTACCTCATTGTGGTTTTGATTTGCATTTCTCTGATAATGAGTGATGTTGAGCATCTTTTCATGTGTTTGTTAGCCATCTGTATGTCTTCTTTGGAGAAATGTCTGTTTAGTTCTTTGGCCCATTTTTTGATTGGGTCATTTATTTTTCTGGAATTGAGCTTCAAGAGTTGCTTGTATATTTTTGAGATTAATCCTTTGTCTGTTTCTTCATTTGCTATTATTTTCTCCCAATCTGAGGGCTGTCTTTTCACCTTACTTATAGTTTCCTTTGTTGTGCAAAAGCTTTTAAGTTTCATTAGGTCCCATTTGTTTAGTTTTGCTTTTATTTCCAATATTCTGGGAGGTGGGTCATAGAGGATCTTGCTGTGATTTATGTCGGAGAGTGTTTTGCCTATGTTCTCCTCTAGGAGTTTTATAGTTTCTGGTCTTACATTTAGATCTTTAATCCATTTTGAGTTTATTTTTGTGTATGGTGTTATAAAGTGTTCTAGTTTCACTCTTTTACAAGTGGTTGACCAGTTTTCCCAGCACCACTTGTTAAAGAGGTTGTCTTTTTTCCATTGTATATCCTTGCCTCCTTTGTCAAAGATAAGGTGTCCATAGGTTCGTGGATTTATCTCTGGGCTTTCTATTCTGTTCCATTGATCTATATTTCTGTCTTTGTGCCAGTACCATACTGTCTTGATGACTGTGGCTTTGTAGTATAGCCTGAAGTCAGGCAGGTTGATTCCTCCAGTTCCATTCTTCTTTCTCAAGATTATTTTGGCTATTCGAGGTTTTTTGTATTTCCATACAAATTGTGAAATTATTTGTTCTAGTTCTGTGAAAAATACCGTTGGTAGCTTGATAGGGATTGCATTGAATCTATAGATTGCTTTGGGTAGAATAGCCATTTTGACAATATTGATTCTTCCAATCCATGAACACGGTATGTTTCTCCATCTGTTTGTGTCCTCTTTGATTTCTTTCATCAGTGTTTTATAGTTTTCTATGTATAGGTCTTTTGTTTCTTTAGGTAGATATATTCCTAGGTATTTTATTCTTTTTGTTGCAATGGTGAATGGTATTGTTTCCTTAATTTCTCTTTCTGTTTTTTCATTGTTAGTATATAGGAATGCAAGGGATTTTTGCGTGTTAATTTTATGTCCTGCAACTTTACTATATTCATTGATTAGCTCTAGTAATTTTCTGGAAGAGTCTTTAGGGTTTTCTATGTAGAGGGGTAGATCTGATTTTAAAAAAAAATTAAAGTTGATACTTGGGATACTACTTTATTATTTTTATGGCAGTGCTGGGTCTTCGTGGCTGCACGGGCTTTCTCTAGTTGCGATGTGCAGGCTTCTCCCTGTGGCAGCTTCTGTTGCCATGGAGCGTGGGCTCTAGAGCTGTGGTTCATGGGCTTAGTTACTCCTCAGCGTGTGGGGTCTTCCTGGACTGCGGACTGAACTCGTGTCTCCTGCATTGGCATTGGATTCCTTACCACTGAGCCATGAGGGAAGCCTGGTAGATTTGATTTTAACTAACCAGTTAATTAAAGCAAAAGATAATTTTTAAAAAAGAAAACTAGATGAGGAGCTAATTGAAGTAACATCTCATTTCTATATCTCTTGTAGTTTGGATAGTGCAAAGCCCAGGGTAGGCATTTCATAAACATATGTTGATGATAATACTGAAAAAAGTTAATGTACAGAGGAGATGCCTGGTAATGAAAAAGCTACAGATCTAAAAAATTATCATTAAATACTGAACATAAAGCAGATTATTCTTCCTATAATCTAAGTGTCTTAGATTTCTGAAACAATTATTTTCTAAACTCTTTGGAAAAAAAACAAAACAAAACATGTGAGTGCTTCTTAGATCTGCCTGCTTCCAGGGCGTCAGGAGCCTGGGGTGTCTGCCCTGGCTGCCTGCCACAGGGTCGTGCTGAGCCCAGCTCCCTGGCACCCGGCCCACCTGGGGAGGAGACAGGTGAAGGGAAGACCTGGCCACTCCTTCCACACAGACGCTTCAAGTCTCTCTCTCGCACAATGACTCATACACACTTTACTGACGGTTGTTTGGTAGGCGTAATTTTGGGTGCTGGTGGGAGAAGCTGAGCGCAGGTCCTTCTACTCGACCATCTTGTCTCCTGCCTCGAATTATACAATGAAGCAGACTGGACATTCTTGGTGCAAGAACCCCATGAATAAAAAGGCAGAAAGCATTAGTTATCGTCAGTCAATTCCGTCACCTCTCTGTCGGCTTCTTAGCACACACAGGCAGCAGCCCACAGCACACTGGGCGTGTGGCTAGGTGTATAGCCACCCAAGCTGGCCTTCCTGGAGGTGAACCCCAGGGGTGCAATAACTACCTGGGTATTTTAGTCCACTCAGGTTGCTGTTACAAAAATATCCTGGACAGTGGGGCTTAAACAACCAGCATGTGTTTCTCGTAGCTCTGCAGGCTGCAGGGTCTTAAGATTCAGGTGCTAGCAGATCTAGAGTCTGCAGAGAATCCCCTGTGAATCCCCTAGTTCACAGAAGGATGTTCGTGAAGTATCTGGTTCTCAGATGGCTCTCTGGGTCCTCAGATGGTGAAAGGCTTAGAGAGCCCTGTGGGGTCTCTTTTAAATGGGTGCTAGTCCCACTCATGAGAGCACCATTCTCATGACTTAATCACTCCCCAAAGGACCACCTCCTAACACCATCACATTGGGGTCTGCATTTCAGCATGTGAATCTGGGGGGACACAGACATTTAGTCCATAGCCCTGGGTGACCACTTGCCCAACCACTTTGTGTCTTAGTCTCCTCAGTAAAACAGGAAAGTAATGATGCTTGTCATGCGGTAGGATGAAATGAGTTGGTACTGTGTAAAGTGTACAGAATACTGCCTGGATGTGGTATGTAGACACGAGTGTGTCTCAAATAACTGTAAGCCAAGAATAATTATAATACCTAAGTGCCGTATTTGGAACGGTTGCTAGCAGTATTAAAGTAAAATGTAAACTCATGCTTATTTGATAGTATGTATATTACTATATTATTGCTGCTATATTTAAGATATAACACTGGGCTGGCTAAGGGTTTGGAGACCGATTCTGTGCCCAAGGAATCCATCCTGTAGTGGGTGAAACAAAGTCATGAATATAGTCACTTATAAACGTCTCTGAGATGGACAAGGGAAGCTCTGGGCTTTAGGAATCCACAGGATGGGGGGTTACTTGTAATCAGAGGATTGAGAAAAGGGAGGTAGTATTTGAGATGAGTTTTAAAATATCGTTAGATTTTTGAGAGAAAACCAGGTGGATGTTAGTTCATTTTAGGATGCTATACACACAAATGAGGAGGGCATGGCAACCCACTCTAGTATTCTTGCCTGGAGGATCCCATGGACAGAGGAGCCTGGTGGGCTACAGTCCATGGGGTCGCAGAGAGTCAGACACAACTGAGCAACTCAACACAGCACATACGCATAAATATGCATATGTGTTGTGAACTAGATTTTAGAAATAATGAAGAGCTTCTGATATTTGCTCAAGGATTATCTTGATTACAGTTAGAGAAGTAATCAAGTTATATACACAGGGAGGTTTATATAATTTATGCAAACAGCATTACACTAAATCCAGGGTAGGGACTCTGATATTTATTGACTGCCGGTGTTTATGCTAGACTAGTAAAAGCTGTTGTTGTTGTTCAATCTCTAAACTGTGTCTGACTCTTAGTGACCCCATGGACTGCAGCACATCAGGCTTCCCTGTCCTTCACTATCTCCCGGAGTTTGCCCAAACTCACGTCCATTGGGTCTGTGATGCCATCCAGCCATCTCATCCTCTGTTGTCCCATTCATCTCATCTTTAGTAAAAACTGAAATAATAATAAATATAGTTATTTATACTTTTCTTACTAAACAACAGGCAAAGTGTTCACAGTTTAATGTATAGTCTTTCATTTACTCCCCATGATAACCCTGCACAGGTAGAAACTATGATGGCCTGCATTTTGTTGAGGAAATGACTGGGGCTTGGAGAGTTAAGTGCATGGTCACAAAATTAGCAAGAGAGAGAACCACCTGTTTCTTACTGGAGGCCAAGCTACTGGTAGTTCAATATGCTGTTACAAGGTGTGTTGATCTCGAAACACAGTTTAGCAGGGGTGACATGGAGCTGAATGAGTAGGTTTCTTCTAATGTTTATTTTTTTATTTGGCTGCACCAGGTATTAGTTGTGGAATGTGGGATCTAGTTCCCTGACCAAGGGATCAAACCCAGGCCCCCTGCCTTGGGAGTGTGGTGTCTTAGCAACTGGACCATCAGGGAAGTCCCAGGAAGAGTAGATTTAAATAACATCAAAAAAGAGCCAACATTGATATCAATGGTGCTTGTTTTGTGGACAGGAAAGATGACCTAGTGATTGGGAGGGAACAGAAGGCCTGTTTTGGGATGCTAGTGATGATGTGTGTCTTGTTAGAGGATGTTTCTTGGGTGTGTTCACTATTATTTATTTAAGCTATACACTTTGGGTTATATTGTTTCTTGATGGAGGTTATGCTTAAGCTGAAAAGTTTATAAAAATTATGTTTGACATCCAGGTTTGTTAAAGAGGTCCACTCTTGTTCAGTCATTAAGTCATGTCTGACTCTTTGTGACCCCCATGGACTGCAGCATGCCAGGCTTCCCTGTCCTTCACTGTCTCTCAGAGTTTGCTCAGATTGAGTTGGTGATGCTATCTAACCATCTCATCCTCTGCCTCCCTCTTCTCCTTTTGCCTTCAACCTTTCCCAGCATCAGAGTCTTTTCCAAAGAGCCAGATCTTCACATCAGGTGGCCAAAGTATTGGAGCTTCAGCATTAGTCCTTCCAATGAATATTCAGGGTTGATTTCTTTTAGGATTGACTGGTTTGATCTTGCAGTCCAAGGGACTCTCAAGAGTCTTCTCCAGCAGCACAATTTGAAAGCATCAATTCTTCAGCACTCAGTCTTCCTTATGGTCCAACTGCCACATCCACTAAAACAAGTTATAGAACAAAGTAAATTAAAAAATTGACTCTCCCACACACAACTTCTGGCTTCCAGGAGCACCTCCATCATCTCCACCCTAACTTCTTCATGCATGTACTGCCCTCTTGGAAAGGACTTCTAGAGACTACACCATTAAGTTCTGGGATGAAAAAGCAGAAATGAGAGATAATATGAAAAGACACATGTAGTACAGGTGAAGAAACCAAATCAAATGGAAAACAATTGTATTGATATTATGCTAAATATCTGGGTAAAGAATTTGGAATTCTATCAAGCTAATTGGTTGCTATTAGGTTGTTAATTACTGGATCTCTAAGTTTTAGGTCAATGTATGGCAAGTTCTATAAAAGCAGTGGATTCACAAAAGTCCAGGTATGTAGAGGAAAATGATTTTTTTGTGTGAATTATGTCATTGGGAGCAAATTATGGTCATGGGAGCACTGTGTCTAAGTAACTTTAGGCTCTGTAGAGAAAGTCATGATAACATAAGCAAACCACCACCCTACCTTTATTAGAATTAAACCAAATTGAATAATTTTATCTAATTATTATAAAGTTATAAGTACCCATAAATTATCAATAAATACTGTAACCTTTCTGAAGGAATGCAATGAGAGTAATTAAGGAGCATTTTAGTGTCTGGAAACTCCTTTGTTCTTGAACAAAAGTTTCTCACTATTTCATTGTGTATGATGTTATTAATCATTAGAAGTTTGGAGGGACAGGGGTTCTCCAGGCAAGAATACTGGAGCGTATTGGCCAACACTGGTCGCCATACCTTCTAGAGCACTGTATTTCCTGCTGCCCTAGCCGCCAACCCCCCTGAGTACCTGGTGCTGCCAGAACCCCTGTGACCCAAGCAGCTGCACCACCTCCACACCTGGCCCTCACAGGGGAAAACCCAAGTCCTCCAGGGAAGCCTCAGGAGCAAACCCTAGTGGACGACCCACATGCAGAGGTGGAAATAAAACCACAATTGAAATCCAGGGGCAATGTGGCTAAGGAAGAAGACCCAAAACCTTCCCATCAGCTGTACACGCTGCAGATTAAATCCACATGATGAACTAGGCAGAGTCTGTGTCTATGGAATATATTAAAGGTCACTGATATAAAAGGCCATTGAGAGTTCCCAGTAAAGAAAATGCACTAGTTCTGATAGCTGTGGACGTTGGAGGCAAGAAGACACAGGAGCAGCACCAGATTAGAACCTGAACGTTCACTAGGGCAGGTTCAGAGATCAGCAGTGTTGGAGGGCATCCCAGGGAGGTGAGGTGGACTGACTCCCAGTGAGGGAAAGGGCTCTGACAGCAGTGACTCAAGAACAAAATCTGTTATTCTTATTTTTTTACTTGCTCTGTTGATTCTTCTGGATTTTTTTCTTTTCTTCTCCCCCTTTGTTGTAGTTGTCGATTTTATTGGCGCTATGAAATCTAATTAAGCTTTTGAGATTTTTTTTTTCAGTTACATTTTTTATTGTCATTATAAACCTCTGACTCTAAGTTTGGCTTTTGCAGTTTTGCGGAGTTTTCTTTTATTTTTTTCTTTTCTCTCCCTTTTTTTTTTTTTTTTAACAGTTTTATTTTTATTTATTTTTTTTTTGACTTGTTTTTTTTTTTTCCAGTGGGTTTTGTCATACATTGATATGAATCAGCCATGGATTTACATGTATTCCCAATCCCGATCCCCCCTCCCACCTCCCTCTCCACCCGATTCCTCTGGGTCTTCCCAGTGCACCAGGCCCGAGCACTTGTCTCATGCATCCCACCTGGGCTGGTGATCTGTTTCACCATAGATAGTATACATGCTGTTCTTTTGAAATATCCCACCCTCACATTCTCCCACAAAGTTCAAAAGTCTGTTCTGTACTTCTGTGTCTCTTTTTCTGTTTTGCATATAGGGTTGTCGTTATCACCTTTCTAAATTCCATATATATGTGTTAGTATGCTGTAATGTTCTTTATCTTTCTGGCTTACTTCACTCTGTATAATGGGCTCCAGCTTCATCCATCTCATTAGGACTGGTTCAAATGAATTCTTTTTAATGGCTGAGTAATATTCCATGGTGTATATGTACCACAGCTTCCTTATCCATTCATCTGCTGATGGGCATCTAGGTTGCTTCCATGTCCTGGCTATTATAAACAGTGCTGGAGAGGGTGTGGAGAAAAGGGAACCCTCTTACACTGTTGGTGGGAATGCAAACTAGTACAGCCGCTATGGAAAACAGTGTGGAGATTCCTTAAAAAACTGGAAATAGAACTGCCATATGACCCAGCAATCCCACTTCTGGGCATACACACTGAGGAAACCAGATCTGAAAGAGACACGTGCACCCCAGTGTTCATCGCAGCACTGTTTATAATAGCCAGGACATGGAAGCAACCTAGATGCCCATCAGCAGATGAATGGATAAGGAAGCTGTGGTACATATACACCATGGAATATTTTCTCTCCTTTTAATTTTAATTTTTTAAACCTATTATTATTTTTTCTACATTTATTCTTTTGTTTGCTTTTCCTACTGTTCTTTTTTCCTTGCAGTTACCCTTAAATGTAGATAAATATTCTTTATCTACCCCTATTTCACTTTGCATATCTCTTCTTTATTTTCTTTCTTTCCTTTCCTCTCAACATATTTGTTAGTTTTATTTTCATTGCTTTATTCCCCAATTGGCAGCTTTAGTTTTGCTTTCCAGTTTGTGCTTTAGTTAGTTTTGTTCTGGTAGATATAATATTTGGTTTCCTTTGTTTGCTGGGTCAATCTATTGTACTTTATTTTTGTTGGACTGTTTTGATTTTGCTTATGGATGTATATGTGTACATTCAGTCACACACTTTATTGTTGCTATAAACCTCTGCCTCTATGTTGGGCTTTTGCAGTTCTGTGGAATTTTCCTTTTTTCTTTCTTCTTCCATTTTTTTCCCTCTTTTTTATAATTTTAATTTTTTTAAACCTATTATATTTTTTCCTACATTTATTCCTTTGTTCCCCTTTCCTACTGTTCTTTTTCCCTTTAATGTATATAAATCTACATCATCTGCCTCTATTTAACTGCTTTTCTATTCTTTGTTTCTCTTCTTTCTTTCCTTCAACATCTTTGTTGGTTTTGTTTTCACTGCTTTGTTCCCCACTTGACGCCTTGCTTTAGTTTTATTTTCCAGTTTGTGCTTTAGTTAGTTTTGTTGTTAACTGGTAAATACAATTTTTGATTTACTTTGTTTGCCAGGTCAATCTGCTGCACTTTATTTGTGCTGGACTATTTTCACTTTGCTCATGGGTGTATATGTATATGTGTACATTCCATTATTTTAATTATTATTTGCCTGATTTTGTAACAGCCCTTTGTCTGGGGTTCATCTTTAGTTTCTTGTTTTTGAATATTTGTTTTACTCTCCCTTAATGCCATAACAAACCACTTGTGGAATCTTTGTTCCTGACCAGAGATCAAACTCTGAGCCTCTGGAGTGGGAGCAGTGACTTCAAGACTCTAGACTACCAGACAACTAACCCTAGGGAGTATCAAATAGTGAGAACTCACACAAAGGAAACAACTTGAATACAAGACCCAGTATCACCCAGCCACCAGTAGCAGCCTGTGCAGGACGCCTCATCTAAACAACAAACAAAACAAAAGTACAAACCCAATCATCAGCAGACAGGATTACCACCTCACTCAGCTTGCCCATCAGAGGAAAAACAAACAAACAAAAACTCAACACAAATCTCACCTGATACAAAGCTCACACAAATCACTGGACCATCCTTAGGAAGGCAGAAACCAAAAGGAAGAAAGAATTCAACCTTCTTCAGGAAAAAATTCAACTTTCCTGGAAGCCTGGGAAAAGGAGACCTCAAACACAGTAACTTAAAAAAAGATGAAAAGGCAGAGAAATGCTGCACAAATGAAGGGACAAACTAGAAGCACACAAGTCCAAATAAATGAAGAGGAAATAGGAAAATTACCTGAAAAAGAATTCAGAATAATGATAGTAAAGATGATCAAAAACCTCGAAAACAAAATGGAGAAAATGCAAGAATCAATTAACAAAGACCTAGAAGAATTAAAGAATAAGCATGCAGAGACACACAACACAATTACTGAAATTAAAAATACTCTAGAAGGAATCAAAGCAGAATATCTGAAGCAGAAGAATGAATCAGTGAGTTGGAAGATAAAATGGTGGAAATAACTTCTGAAGAGCAGAGTAAAAGGAATGAAAAGAGTTGAGGACAGTCTCAGAGAACTCTGGGACTCTGGGACAATATCAAACACAGCAACATTCGAATTATAGGGGGGTCCTAGAAGAAGAAGAGAAAAAGGGTATGAGAAAATTTTTGAAGACAGAGTTGAAAATTTCCCCAACATGGAAAAGGAAAGTCAATCAAGTCCAAGAGGCACAAAGAATCCCATACAGGATGAACCCAAGAAGAAACACACCAAGGCACATTCTAAGCAAACTAACAAAGGCTAAACACAAAGAAAGAATATTAAAAGCAGCAAGGGAGAAGCAACAAGTAACATACACTGGAAACCCCATACGCTTAACAGCTGGTCTTTCAGCAGAAGCTCTGCAGGCCAGAAGGGAATGGCAGGACATACTTAAAGTATAGCAAGGGAAAAATCTATAAGCAAGATTACTGTACCCAGCAAGGATCTCTTTCAAAATTGATGGAGAAATAAAAAGCTTTTCAGACAAGCAAAAGTTAAGAGAATTGAGTACTGCCAAACCAGCTTTACAACAAATGTTAAAGGGACTTATATAGTCAAGAAATACAAGAGAGGAAGAAAGAGCTACAAAATCAACCCCAAACAATTAAAAAATGGCAATAGGAGCATATATATCAATAACTACTTTAAATGTAAATGGATTAAATGCTCCAACCAAAAGACACAGACTGACTGAATGAATACAAAAACAAGACCCATATATATGCTGTCTATATGAAACCCACTTCAGACCTCAAGACACATATAGACTGAAAGGGAGAGGCCAAAAAAATATATTCCATGCAAATAGGAAGCAAAAGAAAGCTGGAGTAGCAAAATATCAGACAAAATTGACCTTAAAAATAAAGAAAATTACAAGAGATAAGGAAGGACACTACATAATGATCAAGGGATCAATCCAAGAGGAAGACATAATTGTAAATATCTATGCACCCAACATAGGAGAACCTCAAAACATAAGACAGACACTAAGAGACATAAAAGGAGAAATTGACGGTAACACAATAATAGTAGGAGACTTTAACACCCCGCTCACACCAATGGACAGATCATCAAAACAAAATTAATAAGAAAACACAAGTCTTAAACGATACATTAGATGAGATGGATCTCACTGATATCTTCAGGACATTCCACCCAAATGCAGAAGAATACACCTTCTCAAGTGCACATGGAACATTCTCCAGGATAGACCACATCTTGGGTCAGAAGTCAAACCTCAGCAAATTTAAGGAAATTGAAATTGTATCAAGCATCTTCTCCAGCCACAATGCTATGAGACTGGATGTTAAGCACAAGAAAAAAACTGTTAGAAGCACAAACACATGGAGGATAAACAACACCTTTCTAAATAACCGACAGGTTACTGAAGAAATCAAAAGGGAAATCAAAAACTTTCTAAAAGCAAATGACAATGAAAACATGACAACTCAAAACCTATGGGATGCAGCAAAAGCAGTTCTAAGAGGTAAGTTTATAGCAATACAATCCTATCTCAAGAAACAAGAAAAACATTGAATAGACAACCTAACCATACACCTAAAGCAACTGGAAAAAGAAGAACAAAAAACCCCCAAAATTATTAGAAGGAAAGAAATCATAAAGATCCAAGCAGAAATAAATGAAAAAGAAATGAAAGAACCAATAGCAAAGATTAATAAAACTAAAAGCTGGTTCTTTGAGAAGATAAACAAAATCGACAAGCCTTTAGCCAGACTCATCAAGAAAAAAAGAATCAAATCAACAAAATAGAAATGAAAAAGGAGAGATTGCAACAGACAATGCAGAGATACAAAGGATTATAAGAGATGATTATGAACAACTATATGGCAATAAAATGGATAACCTGGAAGAAATGGACAGATTCTTAGAAAAGTTCAATCTTCCAAGACTGAACCAGGATGAAATAGAAATTATGAACAACCCAATTACAAGCACTGATATTGAAGCTGTGATAAAAAAATCTTGCAAAAAACCAAAGCCCAGGACCAGATGGCTTCACAGGAGAATTCTATCAAACATTTAGAGAAAAGCTAATGCCTATCCTTCTAAATCTCTTTCAAAAAATTTCAGAGGAAGAAACACTTCCAGACTTATTCTATAAGACCACCATCACCCTGATACCAAAACCAGAGAAAGACAACATAAAAAAAGCTACAGGTCAACATCACTGATGAACAAAGGTGCAAAAATCCTCAACAAAATTTTAGCAAACAGAATTCAGCAACATACAACATGATCAAGTTGGGTTTATTCCAGGAATGCAAGGATTCTTCAATATATGCAAATCAATCAATGTGATACACCATATTAACAAATTGAAAGATAAAGACCATATGATAATCTCAAGAGATGCAGAAAAATCCTTTGACAAAGTTCAGTACCTATTTATAATTAAAACTCTTCAAAAAATGGGCATAGAAGGAACCTACCTCAACATAGTAAAGGCCATATATGATAAGCCTACAGCAAACATTATTCCCAGTGGTGAAAAACTGAAAGTATTCCCCCTGAGATCAGGAACAAGGCAAGGGTGTCCACTTTCACCACTGTTATTCAACATAGTTTTGGAAGTCCTATCTACAGCAATCAGAGAAGAAAAAGAAATAAAAGGAATCCAGATTGGAAGAGAAGAAGTAAAGCTCTCACTGCAGATGACATGATACTGTACATAGAAAACCCTAAAGATAGTATCAGAAAATTACTAGAGCTAATCAGTGAATTTAGCAAAGTTGCATGATACAAAATCAATACACAGAAATCACTTGCATTTCTATATACTAACAATGAAAAAATCAGAAAAAGACATTAAGGAATCAATCCCATTCACCATTGCAACAAAAAGAATTAAATATCTAGGAATAAACTTACCTAAGGAGACAAAAGAACTGTACACAGAAAATTATAAGACACTAATGAAAGAAATCAAAGATGACATAAACAGATGGGGAGAGATTCCATTTTCCTGGGTAGGAAGAATCAATATTGTGAAAATGACTATACTACCAAATGCAATCTACAGATTCAATGTGACCCCTATCAAATTACCAATGGCATTTTTCACAGAACTAGAACAAAAAATTTCACAATTCATATGGAAACACAAGATACCCTGAATAGCCAGAGCAGTCTTGAGAAAGAAGAATGAAACTGGAGGAATCAACCTTCCTGACTTCAGATTAGACTACAAAGCTATGGTCATTAAGACATTATGGTACTGGCACAGAAACAGAAATGTAGACCAATGGAACAAGACAGAAAGCCCAGAAATAAACCCATGCACCTCTGGGTACCTTATTTTTGACAAAGGAGGCAAGAATATACAATGGGGCAAAGACAGCCTCTTCAATACATGGTGCTTGGAAAACTGGACAGCTACATGTAAAAGAATGAAATTAGAACACTTCCTAACACCATGCACAAAGATAAACTCAAAATGGATTAAAGACCTAAATGTAAGACCAGAAACTATAAAACTTAGAGGAAGACATAAGCAGAACACTTGATTATATAAATCAAAGCAAAATCCTTTATGACCCACCTCCTAGAGTAATGGAAGTAAAAACAGAAGTAAACAAGTGGGACCTGGTTAAACTTAAAAGCTTTTGCACAGCAAAGGAAACTATAAGCAAGGTGAAAAGACAACCCTCAGAATGGGAGAAAATAATACCAAATGAAACAACTGGCAAAGGCTTGATTTCCAAAATATGCAAGCAGCTCATATAACTCAAAACCAGAAAAACAAACAACCCAATCAAAAAGTGGGAAAAAGACCTAAACAGACATCTCTCCAAAGAAGACATACAGATGGCTAACAAACACATGAAAAGATGCTCAACATCAGTCATTATTAGAGAAATGCAAACCAAAACTACAGTGAGATATCACCTGACATCAGTCAGAATGGCCATCATCAAAAGGTCTACAAATAATAAATATTGAAGAGAGTGTGGAGAAAAGGGAATGCTCTTGCACTTTTGGTGGAAATGTAAATTGATACAGCCACTATGGAAGACGGCACGGAGACTCCTTAAAAAAACTAGGAATAAAACCACCATATGACCCAGCAATCCCACTCCTAGGCATATACCCTGAGGAAGCCAAAATTGAAAAAGACACATATATCCCATTGTTCATTTGAGCACTATTTACAATAGCTAGAACATGGAAACGACCTAGATGTCCATTAACAGATGAATGGCTAAAGATGTTGTGGTACATACACATAATGGAATATTACTCAGCCATAAAAACAAACACGTTTGAGTCAGTTCTGGTGAGGTGGATAAACCTAGAACCTATTATACAGAGTGAAGTGAGTCAGAAAGAGAAAGAGAAATATTGTATTCTAACACATAAATACAGAAGCTAGAAAAATGGTACTGAAGAATTTACTTATAGGGCAGCAATGGAGAAACGGACAGAGAGAAAACAGTATGGACGTGGGAAGAGGGGAGGAGAGGGTGAGACGTACAGAGAGAGTAACGTGGAGACTTGCATCACCATATGTAAAATAGACAGCCAACGGGAATTTGCTGTATGGCTCAGGAAACTCAAACAGGCTCTGAATCACCCTAGAGGGGTGGGATGGGGAGGGAGACGGGAGGAGGTTCAAAAGGGAGGGGACATATGTATACCCATGGCTGATTCATGTTGGGGTTTGACAGAAAACAGCAAAATTCTGTAAAGCAATTATCTTTCAATTAAAAAATAAAGGAACAAAATACTTAAAGTCCTATAATCTCTAGAAATGGCTCTCAATGGCTTGGTTTATTGGTTTCTAGGATAGATTCTGTACCTCAGTATCCCTTTAACACTGTTGGAAAGTGGGGATTATGCTTTTCGTAACATATACCACATTTAATTTTTAATAATTCTGAACTCTCTAATGTAAGCTCATCTCTGCAAGAATGACTGAACCCCTTTAACTATCCCACCTCTGATACTCTGGGATAGTGTACAATTTCGAGCACTATCTTAGGAGGAGTGGCAATTCATATTTTGTTCTTCCTATCTATATATTATTATTATTATTTTTTTTTCTATATATTATTTCTAATAGTCTCCTAAAGTATTACTTGAATGTTTTATTTTTTAAGCTTAGTTTTTGTTACAGGTGAAAATGATGGTATGAGTGCATTTTCTTGAATTATTGTGCAGACAGAAGTTGACTTATTTAGTAACAAAGTATCAGAACCATGAACTCTTCTTAGTCAGGATTCCTTTGTAATTAAAATTAGAATTGCTGTAGAGATTTTAAGCCACTTTACTGGAGTTCAGGAGATGCTACTGTTGCTTATCTATTGGCCATATAATATGATACATTTATTGTAAAATATTGGCTCAATGATGATTGATATGTTGACTATAATATATGTGGATTTGCTTGCATGTGTGTATTCTATCTGCTTGGTCAGTTTCTTAATATTTAATTATATTGAAAGACAGGCTAAGATAACCTTGACTTCAGATCCAGAGTGAAACAGCAAAACAAAATGGTCTTGGGATTTGGAGGCAGGGAGGTCTAGCTCTACGATTTATTTTAACCATTTACTGTGTTAACTTAGGTGAGTCACTAAATCGCTCCAGGCTTTAAAAAATAGAAATGATATAACATGTCCTTCACAGGGTTAAAGTGACGATCAGATGAGATCAAATAGGTTAACATGGAATAGGGATTCTTAGCATGTATGCCGTCAGTGTTCCTTTCTGAAGGTCACAGGAATGGGTCTGCACGCACTGCAAGATGAGCATTCATGCTAGAAAGTTCTTTTAAATTTCATGTTAGGGTCAATACATCCACTGCACTTCCTCTCCTATGCTTCTGATGAACTCTTCAGCATATTAAACATCTATCATCTTTGACCCGTATGCTGTTGCTAAAAAAAATTGATGAAAATATTGGTTGTCATCTGGAAGGGCATTGGAGTGTAAAGCCCAAATGAAAATTGGAGCCATGCCCTTTAAAAAAAACTATGCAATATAATGCCATATACCATGTACATACTGGTAACTCATTCCAAGAAAATCAGAAAAAAGCTGAAATATTTCCAAAAAGTGTAACTACAAACATATATAGAAATGGAAGTGTTTTTTTTCTTTTTCTTTGGACATGCTCTAAAGATGATTTAGAAAGATAAGGTCTGAGGAAGATGTGATAGGTAGAAAATTACAAAGAGATGTGTGTCTGGAATGAGATGCTGAAGTTCTAAAGCATAACAGGGGTTGAGAACCTATAGATTATAGGCTAATTCCAGCCCACCATCTGTATATTTTGCAGCCTGGGAGCTAAGAATGGCATTTATGCTTTTAAATAGTTGAAAAAATACAAAGAGAGGAATATTTTGTTTCATGTGCAATTTATATGAAATCCAGATTTCAGTGTCCCTAAGTAAAGTTTTATTGGAACCCAGCCACGCTCAGTCTTACATACTGTCTGCGGTGGAGTGGTTACAATGGAGACTGCATTTGGCCCACACAGCATAAAATATTTGCTATCTGCCACCCCCACCCTTTAAATGGAATCATGATGTATCTTTAAGTTTTTTTTTACTTTGTTTATTTTTGGCTGTGCTGGGTCTTTGCTGCTGCGTGAAGGCTTTCTCTAGATGAAGCGAGCTCAGTCTGCCCTCCAGCTGTGGTGCAGAGGTTCATTGAGATGGCTTCTCTGCTCATGGAGCACAGCCTGTGGGTCTGCAGGCCTCAGCAGTCATGGCGCACAGGCTGAGATGTTTCATGGCATGAGATCTTCCCAGACCAGGGATCGAACCCATGTCCCCTGCATTGCATGGTGGATGCTTAGCCACTGGGCCACCACAGAAGCCCAACTATCCAATTCTCTGGCCTCTCTGGCCCTTTGCAGAAAAGTTTTGTTGTTGTTCAATCACTTAATCTTGTCTGAGACTCTTTGTGACCCCATGAACTGCAGCACGCCAGGCCTCCCTGTCCTTCATTATCTCCTGGAGCTTGCTCAAACTCATGTCCATTGAGTTGGTGATGCCATCCACCATCTCATCCTCTGTCATCCCCTTCTCCTCCTGCTCTTTATCTTTCCCAACATCAGGGTCTTTCCCAATGAGTTGGCTCTTTATATCAGGTGACTGAAGTATTGGAGCTTTAGCATCAGTTCTTCCAATGAATATTCAGGGTTGATTTCCTTTAGGATGGACTGGTTTGATCTCCTTGCAGTCCAAGGGACTCTCAAGAGTCTTCTCCTTCACCACAGTTCAAAAGCATCAGTTTTTCTATGCTCAACCTTTTTTTATGGTCTCATTCTCACATCCATACATGACTACTGGAAAAACCATAGAGCTTCCCTGTAGCTCAGACGGTAATATGCCTGCAATGCATGAGACCTGGGTTCGATCCCCTGGTCAGGAAGATCCCATGGGGAAGGGAGTGGCAACCTACTCCAGTATTCTTGCCTGGAGAACCCCACGGACAGAGGAGTCTGGTAGGCTACAGTCTACAGGGTCACAAAGAGTTGGACATGCCTGAGTAACTAACACTACTACAGCTACTTGACTGTACAGACCTTTGTTAGCAAAATGATGTCTCTGCTTTTTAATATGCTGTCTAGATTTGTCATAGCTGTTCTTCCAAGGAACAAGCGTTTTTTAATTTCACAGCTGGGCTGCAGTCACCATCCACAGTGATTTTGGAGCCCAAGAAAATAGTCTGTCACTGTTTCCATTGTCTCCCCATCTATTTCTCATGAAGTGATGGGACCAGATGCCATGATCTTAGTTTTCTGAATGTTAAACTTTAAGCCAACTTTTTCACTCTCCTCTTTCACTTTCATCAAGAGGCTCTAGTTCTTCTTCGAATTCCACCTTAAGGGTGGTGTCATCTGCATATCTGAGTTTATTGATATTTATCCTGGCAATCTTGATTCCAGCTTGTGCTTCATCCAGCCTGGAATTTCACATGATGTACCCCGCATATAAGCTAAATAAGCAGGGTGACAACATACAGCCTTGACATAATCCTTTCCCAATTTGGAACAAGTCTGTTGTTACACGTCCGGTGTTGATTCCTGGAACACAGAGTTGGATGACATCCTATAAGAAGTTCTTGGACCCAATGAGATGTAGTTTAAGACATTATTGTTCAAATGCTAATTTTTTTATAGATATACTTACATAGTTTATTTTGAATTCATACAGCTGTATTTTTAAAATAATGACTTGATGCAGTCTTCCTTGACATCGTCTGTGACCATACAAATATTCATATTTACCTGAATCAAATAATTTAACAATGATGATCATAAGTATTATTTGCTTAATAAATGCATGTAAAATAAAGATTGTGTTAGGGAACTGAGTTTAAATATTGAAGATCAGTTTATCCAGCAAAGAATTTACCAGCTCTCCTCTCAATCCACGCAGAAGCTCATCAGAGTATTCTTTTCTTGGTTTACTGTGTGTTTTCTGTCCCTTTTCTTTTCTCTGTACATGAATCTCCCCTCAGAGGGTATATGTTGCTTCTTCTTAATCTGTTTTCTCTATTTCTTGTACCTTATCTGGACTTCCTTTTCTTTACTACTTTCTCTTTTGTTTGCCCAAAGTACTTCCTTCCTTTTTGATGAGCTTTTTCTCACTGTGAATAGAAACTTCAGTGTAAACTAGAAGAATGAGAAATTCACTATCTAAATCCAAAGGACTTTTCTACAGCCTGAATAATCAATACTGGACAGATGAGGATAAATTAAATAAAAATAAACTGAGGACACAGCTGTGTATGCAATTCTGTGTCTGAAGAAAAGGATTCTTTCAAGGTTTGTAAAACCAGGCTTGGCAGAGGGAGAAGAATAACCAGAATAGATTTACTGAGGGCAACACTTGGAAAAAAATGATTTGGGTATTGATCATTTTTAATCTTTTGCCTCGAACAACTGGGAGATGTATGATTGTTCGAGCTGTGACGGAAAGCCAGTCTGTTCTTTAACCTGCCCCAATTCACTCCGACATATTTTCTATCCCAGGGGATACGGCCACAGAGTCCATTAGAGCTCAGGAGGCAGTCAGGTCAAATCAATTGTGCACACTGCAGACAGGGTCCCCGTCATTGACGGTAATTCACCCGCATTGTGGGAGAGGAGAGGGAAGGTTAAAGGCTGTGTTGCCATGAACACGTCTCATCTGTCTTGCAGGGCACTGGTGATACCCAAGCATTGCTTAAAGAGTGAGATGTGCAAATTCGAGTGGGATTTACAGCCTTTGGGGCGTTCACACGAGGTTAATGATGGTTTAGAGGATACAAAAAGCTGCTTGGAAGTAGAGATGAGAGAATGCCTTGTTCCTGGACAAACTTGAATAATGTTTCATGGTTGATGAGATGTATGCAAAGTATTATTGTTGCTCAGTCGTGTCCAACTCTGCGATTCCATGGATTGTAGCCGCCAGACTACTCTGTCCATGGGATCTTCCGGGCAAGAATCCTGGAGTGGGTTACCATTTCCTTCTCCCTTCCCGACCCAGGGGTCGAACCTGAGTCTCCTGCATTGCAGGTGATTCTTTACCACTGAGCCACCTGGGAAGTGAAGTCTCGGGAGATTCAGAATACCTGGGGTAACTCACTTTCTGCCTGCCCCCTCCCGCACCCCAGATTCCCTTCGCATGTAGTTCTTTCTGCGGCCAGAAGAGGTAACTTGTACATCTGTCATCTGGATTGGAGGCGTAAGCTTAGGTCCTAACAAGGAAGAAGAAACTGAATAAAAGTGTCACTTAAATTCAGTTGATCTCTTTATTTTCAAGAAGAAAAGCTCCTGTTTTGAGGATGACTGAAAGTGTGTCAAGTAATATTCTCTGGTGCGTCCATATAGTACAAGTGCATTCCTGATGCTCTTGGGAGAATTGACTTCAGCTCTTTGCAGACCCTGCCCTGCTTTCCCACGCTCTCGGTTGCTTCTTGGTCTGTATTGGTGTGCCTGTCCGGAGGGTTTAATTGAGGTGCAAAGCTCACTTTGACTGCTTTGCAAAACGGAGAAGAATTTAAAATACATGTGAAAAAAGATAGCCTCCTATTCTTCCCTATTCTCCTAGGGTTTTTTTTTTTTCCTTAGTTTCTCTCTTGAGTTAAATTTTCCACCATAAGTTTCTTCATGGAAAGCAAATAATTTTTGAGAGGTCTATGTCTTGGTTAGAGAAAAGAATAGGATGTGAATGGGATTACTTTTATTTGGGAGTCCAGATATGACTAATGAAGAAAATGTTGGCCCCATGCAGTCCATCTTTTCCAGCCCTTTATATGTGCTTGTTTTTATTTAAGGACGGATGTGAAGAAACTGCATCTATAGAAAGGTGGTGAGGTAATTTCCTTGGAGTTGAATTGCTTTGGTGATGGTTTAGATAAACAAGGGGTCTCATGGTACTGTAAATAATAGTAAAGCAAAGGCCACCTATAACTGTTTACGTGACTCTTTTCAACAGCACATGTCTATGATGTTGCTACAGACTAGAACGTCTTTTACTTCTCTCTGAAACTCTTGTTTCCTCTGTCTTCAAGGCTCCCCTGATTTCTGAAGACACAGTGAGGGGTAGGGACATGGCACATGGCGAGGAGCAGACACACATAAGAAGGAAAAGAACAGAATGGAACATCAGCTGTACACAGCAGCACATCTTAAAATAACCACTAACTAATGTTGAGGCTGAAGCTCCAATACTTTGGCCACCTGATGTGAAGAACTGACTCATTTGAAAAGACCCCGATGCTGGGAAAGAATGAAGGCGGGAGGAGAAGGGGACGACAGAGGATGAGATGGTTGCATGGCATCACTGACTCAATGGACATGAGTTTGGGTAAACTCTGGGAGTTGGTGATGGACAGGGAGGCCTGGCGTGCTGGGAGTCCATGGGGTCACAAAGAGTTGGACACGACTGAGTGACTGAACTGAATTGAAGAACCAAAAATCTGGGCTTCCCTGGTGGCTCAGTGGTAAGGAATCTACCTGCCATTGCAGGAGATGCAGGTTCCATTCCTGGGTCAGGAAGATCCCCTGGAGAAGGAAATGGCGGGTTGCCTGCTCCAGTATCCTAGCCTGGGGAATCTCATGGACAGAGGAGCCTGGAGGGGTACAGTCCTTAGGGTCGAAAAGAGTTGGACGTGGCTGAGCACACATAACACAGAACCAGAGCCCGAATTAGGCATTGGTAATAGTCACAAGTCAGGGATAAGCTTTCACTGGTTCCAAAATATAATTATGAATTAAAAAAATGATGTCTGCTTTGATCACTGCACTTATAAATATACTGATAAACATCAAATTAGTAGAATTTCAAAACCACTGCTTGAGGCAATTGTTCTGATTTTGAGCTTGAAGGGTGGAAAACAAATAGAAAATAGTTCATGTATCTTTGGACAAAAAAGCTTTGAAACTTGCATCTGGCCTAAAATTTCGAGAGCCAAATTTGTGCCTGGTGTGATTTGCAACGGATGAAACAGTTCTGGCAGTCATTGAATCCTCAGTAGAAATTGTGACTTGCTAGACTTTGAACAAAGCAGGGTTGCAGAATAGAGCTTTTCTTAAATAATTTTTGTTTGAAGAGTATATCTAAGATGTATGTTTTTAGGAAACCCAAAATAATGGTTTCAGTTGGCCAAAGTGTCTGTTACTAGTTATGTCCTTATTTTTGGCAAAACCAAAGGAGAAGGGCTGGGTATAGTCTCTCCTGGGGAATTTAGACAAATGATTAGAGGGTTAGAATGAGATCTTTCTCAGGAGGGTTGAGCAGAGCGAGAAAGAGATGCTTTCTTAAGTTCTTGCAAGCTCTCTATTTTCACTTTTGGAAATTTCCACCATAACATTTTTAGAAAACTGTACCTTGGAAGACAGATCCTACTTGTGACTATCTGTCTATCCATACTTGATGAAATAAAACTCTTCCAGATTGTTGTAACTTGGACAGTGGTGGGAATGCCTGAATATCAGTATGGTTTCTTAGGGGAATGTGAAAACATTTCTGAGGAGTCAGGGCTTAATTGTTAAGAAAGGGTGTCACAGCAGTGCACTGTAATAGTGAAATCAGTACTTATAGAATTGAGGAGTGCAGCCAGCATACTGAATGAATGGGGCAGATGGAACCTGCTCACATGTAGGCACCAACACACCATTCTTCTTTTCTGCCCTGTCGCTGGGGTGTGTGTATGTGAGCGTGTCACTATCATGCAGGATCTCAGTTCCCCGACCGGGGATCGAGCCCATGCCCCCTGCAGTGGAAGCCCTGAGTCCTGACCACTGGGCCCCTCCCTGTTCTTTCTTATGTCGCCTCACCAGAGAAGGCCCCCCTGACCCCCACCCCACCTGAAGTAGCCCTGACTCTTCCACTGTCTGTCCTCTCATGCTGCATCATTTTTCTCCAGTGAACTCACCAACTTCTGATATTTTGTTGCCTGTTTCCCCATTTTGGATGTAAACCCTGTGAGAACAGGGCTTTGTCCTGCCCTCAGCCATGTCCCCAGCACTTAGAACAGCACCTGACACCCACCAGGACTCAAGAAATACGGACATTTATCAAATAATGTGTGAATAAATTAATTTTATTCTTTTTTGTCAAAACAATGTGGTGTGACTTTGTTGCTACTTTCTTGAGAACATTTGGCCCAGAATAACTTTGAAAGTGAAAGTGTGAGTTGCTTGGTGGTGTCTGACTCTTTGGGCATCGACAGTAGCCCGCCAGGCTCCTCCATCCATGGGATTCTCCAGGCAAGAATACTGGAGTGGACAGCCATGCCCTTCTCCAGGGGATCTTCCCCACCCAAGGACTGAACCCGCATCTCCTGCATTGCAGGCCAATTCTTTACCACCTGAGCCACCTGGGAGACTCAGAATAACTTTGGCTGTTTCCAGATATCAAACTGTTGTTAAAGGCAAAGATGGGATAGTAAAAATTCAACAAGTCCCCTACGTATGAGCGTTCAAAGCTGTCAACGTGTGTTCACATGTCCAATCATGTGAGTGAGTTCATGAGTCTGGTGCACGTTGCCACGTGTGTGCATCCTCTACACGTGTGCTCGAGTGTACTTTCCTACACAACACAGTATAGAGAACAGCAGCACAGAATTTTTCTCTCAGCCCAAGATATCCAGAAGCAAGTGCAAAAGCTGCGGTGATGTGGCTGGTATACTTTCCAAGGCACTGCACTGTAAGATTAAAAATGTTCTCTCTATTTTTTTGTGCATTTGATTTTTAGGTATTATTTGTGTAAAAAATATTATAAACCTATTATAGTACAGTAATGTCTAGCCAATTATTAACTGGGTATCTAGACTAACTTTGTTGGACTTATGAATAAATTGGACTTTGCTTTCAAAACAGAACTTGTTCTTGTGTAGCGGACTTACTGTAAACAGCATGCCACCTGTTTTAAGTGTTCTTACGTGGAAGTTAAGTTTATCATAATTATGCCGTGGAAGCAGAGGAACAATGCATGAATAGGAATGGGTTGCAGCTTAAAAAGTGTTCCTTTGATGTTTTAGTTATGAAACTACTGAATCTAGAAAATCGACAAGATATTGCATGTGTAAGTCAGGGGAGGATTCTTTCCTTTCTAATCATATACCTCTTTCTACGTAATTACCTCTTTTCATCATCACCCAGATAAACCCTCTCTAACAAAGCCAGGAAGGTGACGGTCAGGGAATCCATAGCAGAGAACATGATCCTCAAGTCAATAGAGAACTCTCAGTTTCTAGTCAAAGGAGGGCCTCTTGTGGAGGTCCTTTCCTCCAGTTAGTCCTCACTCTGCTCCTCCTAGCTCTATGTTCCTTAACCAGCTTCACAGACGTCCCTCCCCTCTGCCACCATGGCTCATCCTGTGTCTTACTGGGAACAAAAATGAACCCAAATAAGGGCTTCTGGTTCTCTCGGCCCTCAATACTTACCACTGTTTACACTCCTCTGCTTCTCAAACCAGCTAGGAGAATAGAGTCGTGGACATGAGGCTTTGCATTGTTGGTTCAGTGGTAAAGAATTCACCTACCAATGCAGGAGAGCAGGTTTGATCCCAGGGTCAAAGATCCTGCGGAGGAGGAAGTGGCAGCCCACTCCACTCTTCTTGCCTGGAAAACCCCATGGACAGAGGAATCTGGTGGGCTACTGGCTGTGGGGTCATAAAGAGTCAGACACGACTGAGAATGCACACACATAAAAAAGCCTTCATATCATATTTGGGCTCCTGTCAAGTTATTTAATGACCTAAGCCAACTGGAAATATCATAAAGAGGAAAACTTATTTTGATGGGTTCAAATGAACAGGAGAATGTAATGATTGTAAATATATAATGCCCATGACATCAGAGTGCCTGAATATATTAAGCAAGTGCTAATAGAACTAATGGCAACCCACTCCAGTACTCTTGCCTGGAAAATCCCATGGACAGAGGAGCATTGTAGGCTACAGTCCATGAGGTCACAAGGAGTCGGACATGACTGAGCGACTTCTTCTTCAGAATAGAACTGAAGGGAGTAATAGACAACAATACAATAACAACATACAAAGATCATTTGCATGTCTATATACAAACAATGGAATATATGAAAAAAAAAACTAAAAATCCTCCTTTAATAGCACTGTATATACCCAAGAGAAATAAAAATATGGCTGCCCAGAACCTTGTGCATAAGACTTTATAGTAACGTTGTCCATAACACAGCCAAAGTGGGAACAAGCCTGATGTCTATCAGTTGATATAAAGATAAATGAAATGTGCTATCTCTATGCCATGGAATATTATTCAGCCATAAAAAGGAACGATGTACTAATACACGTTACAGCTTAGATGAACCCCAAAAACATGGTAAGTGAAAGAAGTCAGTCAGAAGTCCATATAGTATGTGATTCTATTTATGTAGAAGTTCAGAGTAGGTAAATCCATGTAGTTAGAAAGTCAGTGGCTCATTTCTTAGGTCTAGGGTGGAAGTCAGGACAGGGAGCAATAGCTGAAGTGTTCCACCTTGTTTTCTGAGGCAGCGAAAATACCCTAAGATTGACTGGAGTAGGAGCCACACGTCTGCGAACGTACTAAAATCCGCTGAACTTTACATTTCAAATGGGTGACATGGTATGTGAGTTAGATTTCAATAAAGCTGTTAAATAATTCTGAACAAGTAAGAGACGCATTCTTCTACAGATTGTTGTTCAGCTGCTAAGTCATGTCCACCTCTTTGCAGTCCCATGGACTGCAGCGTGCTGGGCTCCTCTGTCCTCCACTGTCTCCTGGAGTTTGCTCAAACTCCTGTCGATTGAGTCGGTGATGCCATCCAACCATCTCATCTTCTACCTCTTCTGCTTTTGCCCTCCATCTTTCCCAGCATCAGGGTCTTTTCCAGTGAGTCAGTTCTTCACGTCAGGTGGTCAACATGTGGCGCTTCATCCACAGTCCTTCCAGTGGATGTTCAGGGTTGATCTCCTTTAGGATGGACTGGCCTGCTCTCAGCGCCACAGTCTGAAACCATCAGTTCTTTGGCCCTCAACCCTCACACCTGTACATGGCTACTGAAAAACCGTAGCTGTGATTTACAGACCTTTGTCAGCCAAGTGATGTCTCTGCTTTTTAATAGGTTGTCTGGGTTTGTCATAGCTTTCCTTCCAAGGAGCAAGTGTCTTTTCATTTCATGGCTGCAATCACTGTTTACAGTGATTTTGGAGCCCAAGAAAATAAAATCTGTCACTGTTTCCACTTTTTTCCTTTCTGTTTGCCATGAAGTTGGACCAGATGCCAAGAACTCAGTTTTTTCAATGGTGAGTTTTTTAAAAAATTTTTTTATTATGAAGGTATATAACACATTTATATTGTAGGAGACTTGGAAAATGCAAAGTTACATGTAGTTCCACTATATATTACAATTATTTTTGAATAGATAGATTAGATTTTTAGTTGGAATTTCAATATCAAGATCTCAAAAATTAATAAAATGAATATACAGAAAAGTAAAAGGATGTAACAGACCTGAAAAGGACCATGAACCAAATCAACACAACTAAGATTTTACGATTTCCACACAACAGTAGGATACAAATTCTATTCAAGTTCCCATAGACTGTAAACCACGAGACACTGGAACATATCCAGGGCCATAAAGTAAGGTACAAAAATTTCATGTCTAAAGATATTGAAATCATACAGAGTCTGTTCCCTTATCACTGTGAAATTAGAAATCAATATCAAAGGTGTTTGAAAATAACCCACATATTTTCAGGTACAATGTGACATTTACCAAGAGAGATCTTTGACTTCGCCACTGAAAGCCTCAATCAAGTCAGAAGACTGAAAAACACAGAAGGTGACGGCAGAGAAGAAAGCATTTAAGTGAGAAATTAATATCATTATACTTTACAAAACCCATGCATTTGGAAATTTCCACTTTTAAATGACAGATGTATCTAAGAAACCATAATAAGGAAAATTAAAAAATATTTGTAGCACAATAAAAATGAAAATAAAGGTTATCAGAGTTTGTTGCACGTAGCTGAGGCTGCTCAATGCAACTAAATTTAATGTTGAGTTTTAAGCCAGCTTTTTCATTCTCCTCCTTCACCCTTCACTTTCTGTGATCATCTGCATACCTGCGGTTATTGATGTTTCTCCTGGCAATTTTGATTCCAGCTTGTGATTCCATGGATAAACATTGATAATTTATGTTGGATTAAATAAATGAAGTCATGTTAAGGTTTTGTTTGCTGTATACACTTTTTCCTCTCTGTGATTTAAACATGAATCAAAAGCCCCAGGCTTCCTACGTTTTTAAAGACAGCTTTCTCTTGGCAGTAACCTTCCTAATGTCATGAATTCAGCCTATTGTCTTTCTGCCTATGGTAATCTGAGGTGGAATAGACTTCTTTGGAAATGTTAGTAAGATTTGCTACCACAAATCATTTAAATTTTGCTATATGATCAAGTATTTTCATAATAAAGCTTATGAATGAAAAAAAAAACCCAATCATTAACTAGATGCTGCAGAGAGTGGGACCTGACATCTTTCAAAGGTTTAAATATTCTAAAGAAATTTCTATTGAAATATGGATTCCCACTAGAAATGAAAATGCCCTGACTTTGTCCTTTTGACAGTAGCAAGCAGTATCTCCAAATATTGTGCCAATTTTAACATCTAAGTTGTGCCTTCCCTGTTACAGTGCTATACTCAGTAGAACATAAAGGTGAAAATAATGGAAGTTTTTATAGTTAGTGGGAGAATAGATAGATACTTAGCCGTTAGTGAGATAGCAATAATAGAGACACATGTACATATGTGGATTAATAGTCAAAAGTATAAATGCATATGGATCTACAGGATCCATATTTAAAAATAAAAGAGAGCAGAGATGTGAGGAAAGGTTTCTTGGCAGTTAGATTGAGGCAGCATTTTGAAAGAGAGAAAGAACAATGCCATTGATCTATCAGAGATTCTTATTTATCTACATTGAAGTCATGAGAATTATTTTTCTATAAATGCTGCAATTCAGGTGCCTAGAAAGCTGACACTCGAGATGTGCATGCCTTTCTCTTTTTGATGAGATGATTTCTTCATTTCTAGTTGACTTAAAACCGAGAATCCAGACACAGGTACATGTATGGGTAGAGAGGGACAGGTGACTATTTCCTGCAACAGGAGGAGGGGAAAGCAAGCACACTGATTAATTGGAGCTTCAGTTGCATTTATTTGTCAAAGTAAATTATTGGTTTTACCTAAGGTGGTATTCTTCAATGAAGGGCAATAATGTCCTTGTGTAAACAATTGTATTTCTTATAATTTTATTGTAGTTTTCTTCTTGTATTTCATAGCTGGGATTTAAACATAGCCCACTTTTGTATATTTCTATTGCAATCAAGAAATATAGCCTTACTTCAACAATGATGCTTTTCCTGGGAGCAGATTGTATTGAAAATTTGCTAACTGTTCTTTTTTTTTTTTTTTTCCTTTCCTTATGGCCTGGGCTTGAACTTCATGAGTTATCTAGAAATCCAGAGCAAATAATTTAAAATGTAATTTGCTGTGCACAAGTAATGTGCTTTTTATTTAATGGTTAGAGGACACACTAAGATATTTTTCTCTCGCTGTTTAAAGTAAAGCTTATTAAATTGATCTCAGTCCTATTTCAGTGTTTGCACTGAACTGTCAAGGCTGGAGCTTGCCTGTGAACTGTGATTGGCGTTGTCAGGAAAGGTGGAGGTTTTGTAGCCTAGATGTTCCTTAGACTTTTACAAAGTGGCCTGCTTCATGTTAGCAAGGTTACAAGTTTTACAATATTCTATGCAGAATGCCTTTGGTTCAAATTTAGGGAGCTAAGACTGTGTTGTTGGAATACTTAACATGGCTCATGATGATTGTATTTTATAAACTTGGTGTGTGTGTGTGTGTGTGTGTGTGTGCGGGTGTGTGTGTGAGTTATGTCCTACTCTTTGTGACACCATGGACTCTAGCCCACCAGGCTCCTGTCCATGGAATTTTCCAAGCAGAATACTGGAGTGGGGTGCTATTTCTTCCTCCAGGGGATCAAACCCTCCTCTCCTGCGTCTCCTGCCTTGGCAGGCAGGTTCTTTCCCAGTAGCGCCACCAGGGAAGCCCTTGGACAGAGACCTCTTCCCTGCCAAGAGCTGCCGACAAGCCCCTGCTGTGAGACAGCGCTCTGTTTCCGTGGGGTTGGGCGAAGGTCCGTCTGTGGCGTCACACTGGCGTGGGGCGCCGTGTTCTCAGGGTGGAAGATGTTGGCGTGGGTCTGCAGCATCTCGGTGCTGACAGTCTTAGTTGCCTGCTTACGTATACTGTAGAGCGAGCTCCAATGATTTTGATGAACACAAAGATGCAGATTATTATGAGCAGCAGTGTTGATCCCGCTCTCCTGAAGTCAGCCCTGGGGACCGCGCCTGCCGCAGACGGGGTTCTGCTCAACGTGGAGCAGCGGGTGTCGCGGCTGCCGCGTGGCCGTCACGCCGCTGGCTCGTCCTCGGCTGGCAGGCACCCCGTCTGTGAAACAACCCAGGAGTGCGCAGCAGACACTCAGCCTGGAACCCTGTTGTCATAATCATTAGCGGCTTGCACTTGCTGTCTTGTGATCTGGGAGGCCTGGGGGATTCCCGCTTTCCTACCAACGAGAGGCAGGGGACAGAGAGGGACCTTCGGACGCGGGGAGGAGGCGCAGGGCTCGGCTCGGTTGCAGCAGAAGCTTGAGTCCAGTTTTGTATCCCTCTGATGCCTGCTGTCTGGGGCTTCCCAGGTGGTGCAGTCGTAAGGAAGCCGCCTCCCAGTGCAGGAGACACAAGAGACACAAGAGATCCCTGGTTTGGGAAGATCCCCTGGAGAAGGAAGTTGCAACCCAGTCCAGTATTCTTGCCTGGAGAAGTCCATGGGCAGAGGAGCCTGGTGGGCTGCAGTCCATGAGGTCACAAAGAGTCAGACCGGACTGAGCACTCAATGCTTACTTCCTGTATCACTCTGATAATCAGTTGACATAGAAATTATACTCTAAATGACATCACATCATTTATCTTTTTGCTTAAAGATAGTTCTCTCTCTTTTGAGCAGTTTTCAGTCAGGTTGTCTGAAGATGCTTATTGGTCTAAAGGGACTTGGATGGAATACAGTTTACCCGTGTTAATAGAGCGCTCCCCACTTCATGTACAATTAATTAGTCTCTAGATTACTTCCAGTCTCACAGTATTATGTTTGGGTTGCTATTCTTAAATGCAAAGGTCAGCAATTTTGCTGTTCTGTTCTGTCCAAGAGAGTGTCTGTGTTTCCTTGCTAACTTCTGGCTTTTCAGGGAAAATTTTAGCTCAAATTGACTTCTGTTACTGTCATGAAAGGAGAGCAAGTGTCGCTCTGACAACACTTCCTGCTGACAAGGCCGGTCTGGGAATTTGGAAAGAAATTGCGAGATGCTCCTACGCTCTGAAGCATGAAAATGATCCTTGAGTGGTGGTTGTGAGCGCTCAGTCATGTCTGACCCTTTGCAGTCCTATGGCCTGTCGCCCACCAGGCTCCTTTGTCCATGGGATGTCCCAGGCAAGAACGATGGCGCGTGTTGCCATTTCCTCGTCCTGGGAATCTTCCTGATGCAGGGATCAGCCCTGTGTCTCCTGTGTCTCCTGCGCTGGCAGGCAGGCTCTTTACCCCTGAGCCACCAGGGAAGCCCACATGAGTGGTGGCTACTTTACCATTTAAGTAGTGGAGGTTAACTCATCTGACTTTCACTTTCTATTGATCCTTTCTCTCCTCAGGAGAGCTGAGATGATTTTCAGGGGTTGTTATTCTTGGAGTGCCGAGCCCGTGGAGGGAAGGAGGTGGTATGCATGAGGCCATAAGGTCTATATCACTAGGTACCTCACATGTGGGGCTGACGAACTGCAGGACACACAGATCTTTGTTCTGGGCCAAAGTGCTTTGTTTATGATGGAGATTACAGAGAGAATAAAATGAAGTTGTCTAAAGGAAGATGCTATCTCAGGAGACTTCATAGTGGTTTGGCCACAGTTAATAATGTGGCTGGCCCTGAATAGTGAACTGCAGGATGACACTGTCTTTTAACAGACGCCAATCATGTGTGATCCAGGCAGGTCGGTTACTCACAAGTCTCTGGTGATCAGTACACCAGGAAAGAGCCAAAGAAGACGCCCAAATGTGCAGACACTTGAGAACTGAGACTGGGTACAAACCAATTTACCGAAATGGAACTGAACCCTTAGGGGAATGAGAACAGCCTGCTACATATTCATTTCTCCCTTATTAATTATTTATGCAGGGTGTGAGTGTCACTTGCAGCAAAGTTTTACAAGCCAGTGAGGGCAGACGCTTACAACTCCCCTTTCGTGCAGGAAACGGTATACCCTCAACAGAGAGTGAGGGAAAGGGGTAAATATTAAAGAAGGTTCCTCTTTGCTTTATACTTATTGCTATTAGCGACTCTGGTTAATCTCAATGGTATATATTTGTAGACAAGCCAACCAATCTTGTAGTAAATACAGTGAGAAGTCTGCTCATCTCTCATAAATGTGTATGTCTAACTCATTAATATTAATGAAGCTGCATACCAGCATGGAGGTGACAAGAGACCCCCATTACAATCCATTTGTATTCATGAGTTTTTTTGTTAAAGGTTACTCTTCAATCATTTCTTCTAAAAGTGTGACTCAATGATGTTCTTCATTTCAAAAATATTTCAAATATAGCTGACTAAATACAATAAGAATCCAATTAAAGTTTATTTTGCCACAAATTTCCATGGAAAACTTAACAGTATATTGACCCCCCCCAAATCACCTTCCTTTGCTCTATTAGTTTGTATACAGTACGTTAACTAGAAAGCATCAGATGATTCCTGTTTTCTGCTTCTGTTGATCTTTGTAATCTGAACTTGAAAGATTGACAGCTGACAGTCTGCACATAATGAAGTCCATAAACTAATAAGCTTCTCACACTGGAAGGACACCCAATGCCTGATACTCAACCTTGTCAATTGTAGAATACATCTCAGTATTAACATCATGCAGGATCTGTAGCATATTGAAGGCTAGGAACCTTTATAAATCTCACACCTACAAAATAAGTGTTCTATTTGTTAAAGAATTTTTGTACCATTCGCCACCAATTCTATGGAAACCGTAGGCATGAGACAGACAGTTATGGGAAGGGAGTCAGTGGAGAGGATAGTTTGTATTTTCAAGCACATTGGTTAATGTGCTAGACAGCGTATTGAAAAACAAAGATATCTCTTTGCCAACAAAGATCTGTATAAGTCAAAGCTATGGCTTTTCCAGTAGTCATGTATGGATATGAGAGTTGGATCCTATAGGAGGCTGAGAACCAAAGAATTGGTGCTTTTGAACTGTGGTGCTAGAGAAGACTCTTGAGAGTCCCTTGGACTTCAAGCAGATCAAACTAGTCAATCCTAAAGGAAATCAACCTTGAATATTCACTGAAAGAACTCTTGCTGAAGCTGAAGCTCCAATACTTTGGCCACCTGATGGGAAGAGGTGACTCAGTGGAAAAACCCTGATGCTGGGAAAGACTGAGGGCAAGAGGAGAAGGGGACAACAGAGGATGAGATGGTTGGATGTCATCACTGACTCAATGGATACGAGTTTGAGCAAGCTCTGGGAGATGATGAAGGACAGGGAAGACCAGCGTCCTGCAGTCCATGGGGTCACAAATAGTCAAACATGACTTAGCGACTGAACAACAGCAGTATCCTCACAGGAACGGGGCAGGCGATGGGATGGAGAAAGGAGAGGGGTGATGGCCAAGCTAAGTTTTGTAGCTGCAGTGATTAATCTCTTCTGGATTTTCTTATGAAAGTGATACTTTATGCTTTTAGAGAAAAATCAACCATAATTTCAGAACCAAAATTAAAAGGCAATCTAAACATTCCCAGGAGCAAAACACTTAAAAGAGGTAGCCCATTTCTCAGTAATTCCCCCTTATCCAGAGGACTGAGCTGGACCACTCAATTCACTAAAACATTGATGTGTGTTTCCCGTGGGCAGGCCCAGGGCTGAGCCTTGAGGAGAGAAACTCGTCTGAGTGAGTTAATCTGAGTCCTCAGATTTATAATGTAGGTCCGTCTAGTCGAGGCTATGGTTTTTCCAGTGGTCACGTATGGATGTGAGAGTTGGACTGTGAAGAAAGCTGAGCGCCAAAGAATTGATGCTTTTGAACTGTGGTGTTGGAGAAGACTCTTGAGAGTCCCTTGGACTGCAAGGAGATCCAACCAGTCCATCCTGAAGGAGATCAGTCCTAGGTATTCATTGGAAGGACTGATGCTGAAGCTGAAACTCCAAACCTTTGGCCATCTCATGTGAAGAGTTGATTGATTGGAAAAGACCCTGATGCTGGGAGGGATTGAGGGCAGGAGGAGAAGGGGATGACAGAGGATGAGATGGCTGGATGGCATCACCGACTTGATGGACATGAGTTTGAGTAGACTCCGGGAGTTGGTTATGGACAGGGAGGCCTGGTGTGCTGCGATTCATGGGGTTGCAAAGAGTCAGACACGACTGAGCGACTGAACTGAATTGAACTAAACCATAGTTGTGGGAAACACGCCCAGACTGCACCTGACCAGCAAGGCATGTCCCCTGGAACTATGGTTTATGGCTTAAGAAGGTTGAACCCCACTGATTAATAGCACAGAAGATTTAAGTATACGTCATATGTAAAAGATCCACACTCTCTTCTGGAGCAGGAGTAAGGATTCAGTGAACGCAGCTCTAAGAAATACATGCTGTGTAATGACTACCTATTATATTTATATTATCAAGATATGTACACTGGCAAATATTTTTTGGATCAGTTTGCCTTAAACACTCAATGTTGTTCATTCTACTCAGTGTTAAATGTTTACATACATATATGTAAATTCACTGCAATACACAGAGTTCTTAGTGAGTTGAATATCTGTAATATTAGAGGCTGAATGTATACAGTAAATGGAAAAAATGTGAAGATGCAAAGTCTCAAATGTCATTTTTCTGTAATTTAAAAAAATTTTAATCAAAATATGCTTTGATTTACAATGTTGCTAGTTTCAACTCTACAGCAAAGTGATTCAGTTATAACACACACATATATACATATATATTCTTTTTCAGATTATTTTCCATTATAGGTTTTATAAGATGTTGAGTATCATTCCTTGTGCTATACAATAGGTCCTTGTTGGTTATCTACTTTATGTGTAGTGGTGTGTGTATGTTAATCCCCACCTCTTAGATTTATCCCTCCCTCCCCTTCTCCTTTGGTAAACTGGTTTGGTTTTGAAGTCTGCGAGTCTGTTTCTGTTTTGTAAATAAGTCCGTTTGTGCCATTTTTTTAGATTCCATAGCTCAGTGATATCATATAATATTTGTCTTTATCTGTCTTAACGTCACTTAGTATGATCATCTCTAGGTCCACTCATGTGGCTGCAAGTGGCATTATTTCATTCTTTTCTGTGGCTGAGAAATATCCTCTCTATCTTTTACTCTGCTGGTGGACATTTAGGTGGCTTCCATGTCTTGGCTATTGTGAACAGGGCTGCTGTGAACATAGGGATACATGTATCTTTTCAAATCAGAGGTTTTGTCTTTTCTGGATATATGCCCAGGAGTGGGATTGCTGTAGTTAAGAATGTAGTCTTAACTTCTGTTATTTTTTGGATTTTACATGAGTTCTGTTAAGTCACCTGTTAGGACACAACATGGTGAAAATGACTGGTAAGACCACCTCTTTCCACTGATCTGAGTGTTTACCTGGGCACTTCCCCTGACTGATCTATTTGCTGGGCACTGGTCTAGATGATCAGATAAAAAGAAGGGAAGACATGTACTTTTCTTAGATTGTTTTACAGGTGAGAAGGGAGACACCTAAACGCAGATGAATACCACAGGTAAATGCTCAGATAGAAGCATGCACAGGGTGCTATGTGAGCAGGTTGGGAGGAGGAATAGTGGTGGTTTCAAGGAGAGATTTTAGAGCTGTGATGTCTGAGCTACATCTCAAAAGATGGGAGGTAGAGGGTACAGCTCGTTCTAGGAAGGGCACAGCATTCAGGTCTGTGGGTGAGTAAGGTGTGGGTGAGGAAGTATCCAAAAAGGCCCCACGGAGTGGGTGCAGAACCTCTGCAGAGGCTCATGTGTCCCTTTAAGAAGTTGCGCGTCTTATTTGGAAGCTGATGGTGAGTCGTGTTGCGTGTTAAGCATGTAAATCAGGGGCAGGTCATAGAAGCATCACCGTGATGGCAACATGGAGCATGGATCAGAGAGTATGAAACTGGCCTGACAGACCAGTCAGGAAGCCTTTGCACAAATCTAAATGAAAAGTGAGAAGAGCCTGAACAAAAGCAATCAATGAAGTGTTGATGAAAAGGCACATTTGGAAGCTGTTGAGGTGGTTGAAATGTATCGCATCAAGGGGCCCATTGAATGAAAGGCTGAGGGGATAGGACAGTTGTCTAGGGTGATTTCTGTGTTTCTGTGTTGCAGTGGATAGAAGTAGTAACAAACAGGAGGGGTCTAATGGGACAAGGAATGAGTTTGGGGGAGATAATGAGTTCAAATTGGGATGATGAGCTTGAGATCTATGTAAGACATTGGACTGAGGATGTCCCTTGATCACTGATTTCAGTTCAGTTCAGTTCAGTCGCTCAGTTGTGTCCAACTCCTTGTGACCCCATGAATCACAGCACACCAGGCCTCCCTGTCCATCACGAGCTCCCGGAGTTTACTCAAACCCATGTCCATGGAGTCGGTGATGCCATCCAGCCATCTCATCCTCTGTTGTCCCCTTCTCCTCCTGCCCCCAATTCATCCCAGCATCAGGGTCTTTCCCAATGAGTCAACTCTTCACATGAGGTGGCCAAAGTACTGGAGTTTCAGCTTCAGCGTCAGACCTTTCAATGAACACCCAGGACTGATCTTTAGGATGGACTGGTTGGATCTCCTTGCAGTCCAAGGGACTCTCTGATTTCGGACACTGGAATTCAGAGCAGGTGTCTGAGCCAGAAATACACATTTATGAATCCAGTTGATGGATGACTACTGATCACAAATAGGAAAATAAAATTCGGAACCTTTGTGCACCCTGTTTTGGGCATTTGTTGCTCTTTGCCTGCCCAGGATCTGTTCACCCTTCTTACTAGCGCCTGATATTTGGGGAGAGGGGTCCATTACAAGTCTGGATCCTATGACTGGCATGGGCTGACTCCACTTCTGATTTTGAAGAAAGCACGATGGTGTATGTACCCAGGAATGTAAGTGATGAGTAATATGAAAGGGGAATGTGCAACTTTGCCAGGTAAGGTCAGATTGCTTTGCAGGGTGGTTGTACCAATTCACACGCAACCAGCAGAGATTTTAACGTTTACAGCTGTACTTACTGAACAGTCCGCATTTTCCCCACTGGTCTGTATTAACTGCCCTTTCGTAAGTCAAATTCTAACATGTATGTGTATCTGTTCCCTGGCTCTCTATCCTGCTCCGTTGGTTAAATTATACTTCGGAGATTATTTTAAAGGGGCTTCCCCTGGTGGTTCAGCGGCAAAGAATCCGGCTGCAATGCAGTAGCCGCAGGAATTGTCGGTTCCATCCCTGGGTTGGAAAGATCCCCTGGAGGAGGAAATAGCAACCCACTCCACTCTTCTTGCCTGGAGAATCCCATGGACAGGGGAGCTTTATAAGAATTCTTGATACTTGATTTTAATAAAATTTACCTTTTTATAACTGAATATTCATGACACAAATGTTGTATTTTTCAATTTGCTTAGCTCTTTTTAAAATGTTTTCATCAACATTTTATAATTTCCTTTTAACAAGCTCAGCTGTGTGTTATTAGATTTATTTTTTGGTACTTTAAAAATTCTAAGCATTATCTTCTCTAATGTATGCTTTAAACTGATTTTTGGTGGTCTCTATAAATTAAATTGACTTTTGTGTATTGATTTTATAACTGGAAAGTTTGTAAAGCTTTCCTAATTTTAAGTACTAGATTATTTAGATTTTATATAGAGAAATCATTCTCTACAAAATGTCTTTTATGCTTTTCCAGCCATTCAGTATCATGAGTATTGCATATGATTTTTTTTGTTTTTGTTGTCTATCATTGTAAAGATTTCCTTTCAATTTTTAGCTTTCTATGAGATTTTCATTTTCTGTTGTAAAAAACTGTAATTAGATACTGAATTTTATGCTCTTTATACCCTTATTTAGATTATCATGAATATAAGTTTTTCTTGTATTTTGTTAATATAGTGAATTACCTTAATCCATGTTCATCTTATTTAGCCTTTACTCTATCCCATACACAGAAGCTTTCAGATTTTCTATTTCTTCTTGAGTCAGTTTTAGTAATATTTTAAAAAGTTTCAGTTCTTTAATAGAAAATCCTTTAACTTAATTTCAATATATAGTCGTTGTTGTTATGTCATGTCTGACTCTTTGTGACTCCATGGACTGCAGCATACCAGGCTTCCCTGTCCTTCACTATCTTCCAGAGTTTGCTCAAACTCACGTCCATTGAGTTGGTGATGCCATCCAACCATCTCATCCTCTGTCGTCCCCTTCTCCTACCCTCAACCTTTCCCAGCATCAGGGTCTTTTCCAATGACTCAGCTCTTTGCATCAGGTGGTCAAAGTATTGGAGCTTCAGCTTCAGCATCAGTCCTTCCAAGGAGTATTCAGGGTTGACTTCCTTTAGGAACTGGTTGGATCTCCTTGCTGTCCAAAGGACTCTCAAGAGTCTCCTCCAGCACCACAGTTAGAAAACATCAGTTCTTCAGCACTCTGCCTTCTCATATCTGTGCATGACCACTGGAAAGACCATAGCTTTGACTATGCCGGCCTTTTCTGCAAAGTGATGTCTCTGCTGTTTAATGTGCTGTCTAGGTTCATCATAACTTTCCTTCCAGGAAGCATTCTTCTCATTTCAGGGTGGCAGTCACCCTCTGCGCTGATTTCAGAGCTCAGGAAGAGAGTCTGTCACTGCTTCCACCTTTTCCCCTTCTATTTGCCATGAAGTGATGGGACTGGATGCCCTGATCTTAGTTTTTATAAGATTGAGTTTTAAACCAGCCTTTTCATTCTCCTCTTTCACCCTCACCGAGAGGCTCTTCAGTTCCTCTTCACTTTCTGCCATTAGAGTGGTATCATCTGCATATCTGAGCTTGTTGCTGTTTCTCCTGGCAATCTTGATTCCAGCTCATAACTTGATTCCAGCCTGGCATTTCTCATCATGTACTCTGCATAGAAGTTAAATAAACAGGGTGACAATATATAGCCTTGATATATTCCTTTCTCAATTTGGAACCAGTCAATTGTTCCATATAAGGTTCTAATTGTTGCTTCTTGACCTGCATACAGGTTTCTCAGGAGACAGGTAAGATGGCTTGGCACTCCCATTTCTTTAAGAGTTTTCCACAGTTTGTTGTGATCCATGCAGTCAAAGACTTTAGCGTGGTCATTGAAACAAAGTAGATGCTTTTCTGGAATTCCCTTGCTCTCTCTATGATCCAGTGAATGTTGGCAATTTGGTCTCTGGTTCATCTGCCTTTTCTAAACCCAGGTTGTACATCTGAAAATTCTCAATTCAAGTACTGCTGAAGCCTAGCTTGAAGGATTTTGAGCATAGCATTACTAGCATGGGAAGTGAGTTCAATTGTCTGGTAGTTTGAATGTTCTTTAGAACTTTCCTTCTTGCTGCTGCTGCTGCTAAGTCACTTCAATTGTGTCTGACTCTTAGCGACCCCATGGACTGCAGCCCACCAGGCTCCTCCATCCATGGGATTTTCCAGGCAAGAGTACTGGAGTGGGTTGCCATTGCCTTCTCCAGCCCTTCTTTCTATAGGATACCAATACACTAAAAACAAAACAAACAAACAAAAAAACCACAAACTATTCTAAAATGTTACTATTTTTCCTATTTTGACATGCTTTTTCATCATTAAAATCTCTCCTGATTAATGGAGAGTAAATAATCTGTTGGCTTGGTGACATAGGAGATGCAACCCCTCTGTCTCAGAAGGACCTTTTTTCCTGCTCCATTTTCTTTTTTCTTTTTGTAAGTATATTTGATTTTCTTTCTCTTTCTTTAAGAAATTTTAAAATTATATAAATTAGGCATATTTTTTAATTGAAACATAGTTGATCTGCAGTGTTGCTAGTTTCAGATGTACAGCCAAGTGATTCAGTTTTATATATATTATACCTACATGATATATATTTTTTCATATTCTTATCCATTATGGATTATTACAAGATACTGAGTATAGTTCCCTGTGCTATACAGCCCTTGTTTATCTGTTTCATGTGTGGTAGTTTGTATCTGTTCATCTGAAATTCTTAATTTATCCCCCTCTGACCCCCTTGCCCCTTTGCTAACAACGAGTTTGTTTTCTGTGTCTGTGAGTCTATTTCTCTTTTGTAAATAAGTTTATTTGTGTCATTTTTTAGATTCCATGTATAAGTGATATCATGTGATATTTGTCTTTCTCTGTCTGACTTAGTTCACTCACTATGATCATCTCTAGATCCATCCACGTTGCTGCAAATGACATCATTTCATCCTTTTTTATGGATGAGTAATATTCCATTATATATATGTATGTATGTTTGTGTATATATATATATATAAGGGCTTCACTGGTGGCTCAGATGGTAAAGAATCTGCCTGCAATATGGGAGGCCTGGGTTGAATCCCTGGGTTGGAAAGATCCCTTGGAGGAGGGCATGGCAATCCACTCTAGTATTTTTGCCTTGAGAATCCCCATGGACAGAGGATCCTGGCAGGCTATGATCCACGGGGTCGCCAAGGGTTGGACACAACTGAGCGACTAAGCACAACACATATACACACGCACACACACACACAGACACACACACATACACGCACATACACACATATACACACACAGACACACACACATAGATACATACACACACACACATAGACAGACACACAGATACACACACACACACACACATCACACCTTCCTCATCCACTCATCTTTCAGGGCACATCTGGGTTGCTTCTGTGTCCTGGCTTCCCTGGTGTGTTGTGTTAGTCACTCAGTCGTGTCCGACTCTTGGCACCCCCACAGATGGTAGCCCGCCAGGCTCCCCTGTCCATGGGATTCTCCAGGTAAGAATACTGGAGTGGGTTGCTGTTCCCTTCTCCAGGGATCTTCCCGACCCAGGGACCGAACCCTGGTCTCCCACATTGCAGGCAGGTTCTTCGTCCTGGCTTCCCTGGTGACTCAGATGGTAAAGAATCCCCCTGCAATACGGAAGACCTGGGTTTGATCCCTGAGTTTGGAAGATCCCCTGGAGAAAGGAATGGCGACCCACTCTAGTATTCTTGCCTGGAGAATTTCATGGACAGAGGGGCCTGGCGGGCTCCAGTCCATGGGGTCATAGAGAGTCGGATACGACTGAGCAACTTTCACTGTCACATGTCCTGGCTATTGTAAATAGTCACGGTACAAACATTGGGGTGCATGTATCTTTTCGGATTAGACTTCTTTCCAGATATACGCCTAGAAGTGGCATTGCTCTAGTTTTAGTATTTTAAGACACCTCCACACTGTTCTCCATCGAAGCTGTACCAATTTACATCCCCACCAACAGTGTAGGAGGGTTCCCTTCTCTCCATTTTGATGATGGCTATTCTGACTAGTGTGAGGTGATAGCTCACTGCAGTTTTAATTTGCATTTCCATATATAGCAATATTGAGCATCTTTACCTGTGCCTATTGGCTATCTGTATGTCTACTTTGAAGAAATGTCTATTTAGATCTTCTGTCCATTTTCTGACTGGGTTGTTCGCTTCTTTGCTATTGAGTCATTTGATTAGTTTGTATATTTTGAAAATTGATCCTGGTTGATTGGATCATTTGCAGATATCTCCCCTCGTTCTGTAGGCTGTCTTTTCATTTTGTTTATGGTTGTCATTTTCTTTTTCAAGCCTCTGGTTACTTGAAATGTATTAGTTACTGCTCTAGATAGTAGAAATTAATAAAATGTTATTTCTATTTCAGTATTCCTTTTTCCTTTAAAAAGTTACCATACAAAAGATTAGGTTTTTAAAATAGATAACCCAAATCAATAACTCAAGTCCAAGTTTTCAAACTATTACATAATTATTTATCAACTGGTTTCTCAAAATAACTGCAATAGTAAGTATTATCATTATTAGCCCACTTTATAGATGAGAACATTAATGAATAAAGAGTTCAAACAATTGGCCCAAGGATACAGAGCTCATCAGCAGTGCTAAACTTCAGGCTCTAGCCATTTGGTTCAAGGGTACATACTCTTGACCTAACTACCACATTCTACCATTTCAATAAAGCCAGCAATAATTCCTCAAATAATGGTTCAGCAACTTCTTTTGAAATCCTCCTCAAGCAGATCTTTATCAAAAAGAAAAAAAAAATGACCAAAGAAAAATAAAATTAATGACAAGAACTTCCAATTCTGTTTAATGTTTTAACCAGTAATGGAACCAAAAAGGAATTTCTGAAGGGGTAAGAGGAGTGGAATCAGTTTTGGACAATTTGTGTACTGAAATATTGGTAACTGACAATTTCAGCATGTTTGTAAGGCCAATATAATTAATGTTTCCAAAAAAGAAAAAAAAATACATTTGTTTTCAATTTAGCTTTTGATTATACAGCTAATTATGTTTTTACATAGAAATAGCAAACCCTTACTTCAGCTATGCATTATTTTGAATGATAAATCAATCTAAAAATCAGACCTTAATGTGATGAGTGCTCTAGTGAAGGCAATGCCTTTGTCTAAACATTTGAATATAAATCACTGAAAAATCCCCATAATTTATTATATTTTGAATTTTTCTTTCCTTGTTATGGACATCAACTGATGTTGTATTTACTTCTAACATGCACAATTTTAGAAAAAATTACTCCTGGGGGCCAAGAAAAATATAAAACTATTATGCTCTAATATACAACATGTGTAAAAACTGGGCAACTATTACATCTACATATTTGTTTATATATGCATATTCATACTGGTTCACCACATTTTCTAACGTTACCCAGCCTGTGACGTGAGACTTGGAAAAGTATTTTTTTTTTAAAAAGCATATGAAGTTTTATTGTTGAGGGAAAGATTTATATCTCTGTAAAACCTTTCACAAGTGAAATATTGTCTTTGGTAAACACATAAAACAATACAAACTCAAGCATTTTCATAAAATAAGTATAATTTATTTGAAGCTTTGTAGTAAATGTGTATGTTCAGCAGTAATTTTTTAGTTTAAATATTCAATATATAATGAACACATTCTCCAAAATATATTATACTTATTCATGGCTTTTCTTTAATTATACTTATCATTTTTTTTCAGAAATATAAAGAAGGAAGGTTTATCATTAATACATCATCTTTTTCCAGCTTCTTATTTCATTACCAAATGCAAAAAAGTAGCAAATGAGTGTATTTAGTGTTGTGTTTTGTAGTTTCAAGTAATCCTTGACTTTATGTAAAAATAAAGAGTGTAGCATAGTAAAAAGGGGGCCTCCCCATGGCTCAGTTGTAAAGAGTCTGCCTGGGGCTTCCCAGCTGACTCAGTGGTGAAAGAATCTGCCTACCAATGCAGAACAGCAGAGACACGGGTTCAGGCCCTGGGTCAGGAAGATCCCCTGGAGGAGGAAATGGCAACCAACTCCTGTATGCTTGCCTGAAAAATCCCACGGACAGAGGACAGGATATGGTCCATGGGGTCACAAAGAGCTGGACGTGACTGAGCGTCAGAGCACATAATTGATTCACAGTGTGTTAATTTCTGCTCTGCAGCAGAGTGATTTAGTCCCACATATATATATGCGTCCTTTTTAATGTTCTTTTTATCCTCTTAACATTTTGTTAGAATCCCAAAGAGCTTTGGTGTATGTGGGTTCTAGCTATTGATGTTTATCATATTAGGAATTAAAACTTGGAAGTGTTTTAAAATGTTAATTCATTAAAACAATGACTATCACATGTTAATGTATGTAATTTCTATTTCTGAAAAAGCCTCTATTTTCCTGTAAGAAAACAAAACTAGTGAGAAAAGTGGCATTGTTTCACTGTTTTTACAAACATCTTAATGTTTGGCTTCACAGACGACAGCTGGATTCTCCTATCAGCTTGTTCGGTCAGTCAGCTGTGATATCACATTTTCCTTGAAGAATATGAAGACAATCTGGACTCACATAGATATGTAGTTGGGAAGAGTCTCAGGAACCCCCAGGGGCCTTTGGACCACATTTTAGCAACAGCTGCTTTAGTCTGTTTGCAGAATTTTCTGTTCTCGTCTGTGTACGCGTCTACCTCCTGACCTGGCACTTCACTGTTGGTTTAGCACATGTTTACAGTACGTTCAGAACTCTGTGCTATAATGTCCTTATCTGTCCCTCCACAAAGTTTTGTAGCTATTTTAACATTATTTTTTCAGGTAAAATAAAAATAATTTTTACTATTTAAAAGACATCCTTTAGAATTTTAAATGAAATTGTATTGTTTATAAAGAAATTTGGAGAGTATCACACCATTACAATATAGATTTTTCTCTTTGATATTACCCCGATATCTGAGAAAGCGGAACAAAAATTTTGGCCTCCTGGACTCCTTGATGGCACAGGGTTAATGCTGTGTTGTACCTTCAGTCCTTTGGGCAGCAAGGAGACCAAACCTGTCAATCCTAAAGGAAATCAACCCTAAGTATTCATTGGGAAGACTGATGCTGAAGCGCAATGCTTTGGCCACCTGATGTGAAGAGCTGGCTCATTGGAAAAGACCCTGATTCTGGGAAACATTGAGGGCAAGAGGGGAAGGGAAAGATAGAGGATGAGATGGTTGGATGGCATCATCGACTTGATAGACATGAGTTTGAGCAAACTCTGGGAGATGGTGAAGGATGGGGACGCCTGGCGTGCTGCAGTCCATGGAGTCACAGAGTCGGACACGACTTAGCACTTGAAAAACAGCAACCTTCAATGTAAAGTAGCTGTACCCAAATCTCTGCATTAAAGCCCCGTGAGGACCCTGAGAGACTTTAACCCCAGCAACTGCTTTGTTCTTGTTCAGCCGCTCAGTCATGTCTGACTCTTTGTGACCCATGACTGCAGCACGCCAGGCTGCCCTGTCCATCACCACCTCCCAGAGCTTGCTCAAACTCATGTTCATTGAGTTGGTGATGCCATCCAACCATCTCATCCTCTGTCGTCCCCTTCTCCTGTCTTCAATCTTTCCCAGCACCAGTGTCTTTTCTAATGGGTTGGCTCTTTGCATCAGGTGGCCAACCCAACTTCACTTGTTTCAGTATCAGTTCTTTCAGTGAATAGTCAGGATTGATTTCCTTTAGGATTGACAGGTTTGATCTCCTTGCAGTCCAAGGGACTCTCAAGGGTCTTCTTCAGCACCACAGTTTGAAAGCATCAATTCTTCGGCACTCAGCCTTCTTTATGGTCCAATTCTAACATCCATTCATGATTATCGGAAAAACCATAGCTTTAACTATGCAGAGCTTTGTTGGCAAAGTAATGTCTCTTCTTTTTAATATGCTAAGTTTTTCTAACTTCATGACTACAGTCACCATCCACAGTGACTTTTGAGCCCAAGAAAATAAAATCTGTAACTGATTCCATTGTTTCCCTATCTATTTGCCATGAAGTGGTGGGACCAGATGCCATGATCTTAGATTTTTGAATATTGAGTTTTAAGGCAGCTGTATAGAGTCTTCTCTTTTGTTGTTGGAAGAGGGTGTTTGCTATGACCAGTGCAGTTCTCTTGGCAAATCTCTGTTAGCGTTTTCCCTGCTTCATTTTGTACTCCAAGGCCAAACTTGCCTATTACTACAGGTATCTCTTGACTTCCTACTTTGCATTCCAGGCCCCTATGATGAAAAGGACATCTTTTTTGTGTGTTAGTTCTGGAAGGTCTTGTACGTCTTTGTAAAACCATTCAACTTCAACCTCTTCAGCATTACTGGTTGGGGCATAGACTTGGATTACTCTGATATTGAATGGTTTGCCTTGGAAATGAACAGAGATCATTCTGTCATTTTTGAGATTGCACCCAAGTACTGCATTTTGGACTCTTCTGTTGACTATGAGGGCTACTCCATTTCTTCTAAGGGATTCTTTCACACAGTAGTAGATGTAAAGGTCATCTGGGTTAAATTCTCCCATTCCAGTCCATTTTAGTTCACTGATTCTTCAAATGTCGATGTTCACTCTTGTCATCTCCTGTTTGACCACTTTCAATTTACCTTGATTCATGGACCTAACATTCCAGGTTCCTAAGCAATTGCTTAGTGTAATGGTAAATGGTAATGAGCTCCTTCAGCCAACTGAGTGGGTAATTTTTTTCTTTTTACTTTTTAAAATTTTTATGTTTTTAATTTATCTTTTATGATGTATGGTTGATTTACAATATTCTAAGAGTTTCAGGTATAAAGCATAGTGATTCAGTTTTATGCTTTTGAACCGTGGTGTTGGAGAAGACTCTTGAGAGTCCCTTGGACTGCAAGGAGATCCAACCAGTCCATCCTAAAGGAGACCAGTCCTGGGTGTTCATTGGAAGGACTGATGCTGAAGCTGAAACTCCAGTACTTTGGCCACCTCATGTGAAGAGTTGATTCATTGGAAAAGACCCTGATGCTGGGAGGAATTGGGGGCAGGAGGAGAAGGGGAAGACAGAGGATGAGATGGCTGGATGGCATCACCGACTCTATGGGCATGGGTTTGAGTGAACTCCGGGAGTTGGTGATGGACAGGGAGGCCTGGCGTGCTGCGATTCATGGGGTCACAAAGAGTCGGCCACGAGTGAGTGACTGAACTGACTGACTGAAGAGTTTCAGGTGTAAAGCATAGTGATTCAGTTTTTTATATATATGTTTTTTTCCTTCAGATTCTTTTCCTTTATGTTATTACAAAATATTAAATAGAGTTCCCTGTGTTATATAGTAGGTCCTTGTTGATATTTATTTAATATATGGTAGTGTGTATATGTTAATCCCAAACTCCTAATTTATTCCTTCCCCCCACCTCCCACTCTTTAGTATATTTTTTAGCTTTTTATATTGTGTATTGGAGTATAGCTGATTAAAAATGTTGTGAGTTTCAGGTGGCCAGCAAAGGGACTCAGCCATATATACATGAATCCACTCTCGCCCAAACTGCCCTCCCATCCAGGCTGCTGTAAAACATTGAGAGAGTTCCCTGTGGTATGCACTAGGTCCTTGTTTGTTGTCCATTTTTAAACATAGCAGTGTGTACGTGTGGATCCCAAACTCCCTAGCTCTCCCTCCCCCCATCCTCCCTCCACTGGCAATGACAGGTTCATTCTCTGAGTCTGTAAATCTATTTCTGTTTTGCAAATAAATTCACTTGTGTCACTTCTTTTTAGATTTTGAATGTAAGTGCTATTATGTGATATTTTTCCTTCTCTGACTTACTTCACTCAGTACCATAATCTCTAGGTTCATCCATGATGCTGCAAATGACATTATTTCATTCTTTTTTATGACTGAGTAATATTCCATTGTATATATGTATCACATCTTCTTTATCTATTCCTCTGTCAATGAGTTAGGTAATTTGATTGTGCTTCTTTTTAAGCTCCTGTAAAGTCTTGTCTTCATTCTTCTAGTCAAAATTTGAGGCGCTTATTTGAACCTTGCAAAATATAAAGCATTAAAACTTACAGCAGTGTGCAATACGGAAAAGGTTCTTAAGTGGGAAACAGAACACTGAGAGTTTTCACTCTAATCTTCATTTTAGCCCTTAGCCACTGTGGAATTGAGATCTCCTTAATCTCTCTGAGGTTGAACTTTCTCATGTCTAAAACAGGAACAGTGATACCCAGACTGCTTATTTCAGCAGACTGAGAGGAAAACTACCATAAACTGTAGAGATACACTTTGTAGAATGTTTTACAAAACGCTTGATATTTTGTAATGTTGCAGTAATGAGCTTGAAGAGCTGGCCCGCTAGCTCTGGACACTAGCTCTCGTCCACTGGCCCTGGGAATTCTCTGTGTTTCCCAGAGTCAGGGACTGCAGCTGGAGTCCCACGAGGGAGGAGATGTGAAAATGCGGGTGACGCTGACCATCCTGCCGTACAGATGAGGCTTGTGCCTTAAGCTTTTTTATTGTTCACTTGAAGAAGGGGAGACAGTGATTTTGAACACTGAAAACCTCTCCTTCTAGCCCAGATCTTCATTTTTACAGCTGAAGAAGCTGACAGGCAGCAGAGTTATTTTCCTGGGTGCTCAGCTTGGCAGCCCGGTGTTAGACTGGAAACGCGGCCTACTCTTTAGTGTCTGGTGTACATTCAATCTGCTTAACCTCATTTCAGAATCCACACAAAGTTTAGTAATCTTTGGCTTTTAGTCTGGAATGCTGATTTTCTGTTGTAGCCAGATACAGAAATCTTTTCATAAATAAGCCAAAATACAGACACACAGTATAGATGCTGCATAGTCTGCCGAAACCATATACCTTCATCTTGTAACTAAATAACATTTATACATAATACTTCCTGAATGTTAGTTACATGAAGACCTTAGAAACTGTATTGGCATAGAGAAAATTAAAATATATTGAAATGAGGCATCTCTTAATATGGGGCATAAGGGAAAATTCAAGGAAAGGAGAAAAATCAGATGTTCCATGTTGAAGTCTAACCCAGTTCCTAGACAAGTCTCCTTCAGGCTTCCATGTGTCATGTCTGTATGATGTCTAATAGCCAGTGTTCCTAAGTATCAAGATATTTGTATGGAGCTAAGACATTTAGGTGAATATTTTTGGTTTGTTTTGACTTTTCTTCAGGTAATCTGCTGTATGTGTGCAGATAATGAATTACTATTCTTGGAACAAATTTTGTTGAAATCAAAAAGCTGCATAGTAATTTCCTTCTCTATAAAACCAGAATATTAAACATACTCTGGCCTGGAGGGCCACTCTGGCCTCTTCTGGGTCTGAAGGTGGCCTGAAGCCGCTGTCTGGTTCGTTCCTCCTGGACTGGTGGTGAGCTCACAGGAGCACCTAGCCTGCAGCCCCCAGCCTGTCCTGCAGAGGCCGCTCTCACCAGGCAGACCGCTCAGAGACCCGCCCGGTGTGTGCGTCTCCGGTCGGTCCACAGGCTGTGGGGAAGCGCCCCCTCTCCCGGAGGCTGGACTTTAGACTCTAGGAGAGGACCCCTAACTCCTGGGTTGAGGGGCCTTCCAATTTCTTCTTTCTTTTAAAGAAAATTCAATTTTTAAATTTAAATATTTTAGTAGTTACACATGGCCTTTATTTTTAAAATTTATTGAAGTATAGTTGATTTACCATGTTGATTAATTTCTACTGTACAACCAGGTGATGCCGTTATACATACATTCTTCTTCATATTCTTTCCCACTTTGGTTTGTCACAGGGAATTGAATATGGTTCCCAGTTTCTTGGTAATGGAAGCATTCATCTTTGCTATGCTATAATCAGGGACGATGATAGTAGAGCACTCAAAGGAAATGCTTTCAAGCAGATTACTCAAATAAAATATCAAAGAATTTCTTCAAAATGATAAGGTCCTACTGTATAACACAGGGAACTATATTCAAATCCTGTGATAAACCATAATGGAAAAAGAGTATGAAAAAGTCTCTCTCTCTATATATATACTTTATATGCATATATATATGGCATATGACACTAAATCATTTGCTGTAGAGCAAAAATTAACACAGCATTATAAATAAGTACAACTGTAAATAAATAAACTTTATTTACTTCAATAAAATTAAAGGACTTCTTCTTAGGGCTTCCCTTGTGGCTTAGATGACAAAGCGTCTACAATGCGGGAGACCTGGGTGCGATCCCTGGGTCAGGAAGATCCTCTGGAGAAGGAAATGGCTCCCCACTCCAGTACTCTTGCCTGGAAAAATCCCGTGGATGGAGGAACCCAGTAGGCTACAGTCCATGGGGTCGCAAAGAGTCGGACATGACTGAACGACTTCACTTCACTTTACTTCACTTCATAGTCTATAGAATAGTTGAAAACAATGTTTAAATTTCCTGAAAAATGTTTGGTATGGCCTTAAATACATAGTCTTGAATTACAGAAGGGTGGAAACATAACGATCTTATGTAGCAATGTTTACACTTCAGGTTTACAAAGTAAACTTTACAGAGGAGTGATAAAATAATAGGTGAGTAGGTGCTACATATTTATACAGACAATATGCTTCCTTCCAAGTGAGTCTTTCTTTTAGAAAATAATTTGTACTGGATGTTGAGCCCTTTTTAAAACAGAAAAAGTATGTCTCATTTTACACAGACTCTGTTTTTAATTATAATTTGACAAAAGAAATAACCATATTACCTATTTGGTTTGCCAGAACCTTATCTAGCACCACCTGTTGGGCCCAAGGCACTCAAATCCTGACATATTGCAGAGTAAAGAATTGTTTAGCTGGCATGCTAACTAGCACTGATGCCAACAAAAGCATAATATAGCCTTTGTACTCAGAATAAAACAAAAATACATTAAGCTACCAACTGTAAAGGTTTAAGAAAGCCACATTTAATTATTTACAAGCAGATCCTTCTAACAAAGAAATATAATAAAATTGGTCTTGGAATTAAAAGGTCAGCGTTTGCATGGTCCACACTAGTGACGATCACAAGCTTAAACCAGACAGAATTTCATGGTACAGTTGATTTCTATGAAATAACGACAAATGGATGCTGGACTTGTGCTCAGGAACTGATGGGTTCAATCCTGTAATGTTTGCAGTGTGAGGAAATAGTCCAGTGCATTGCCATGCTGGCAAAACCAAGAGTTACAATTAGTTATTAGCTTGTGAATGGAGAGTTCATTACAGTCAAGTTATGAGGAGTATATTGCCTTTGAAAGTTCACGTGCTTTTGACTTTTTGCCACACTGACTGAAAGTTAATGCTGAAACGAGTAGTCAAGACAGGAAGGTTGTTATAGGTGCCTGCCCTCTTTTGAGACAGAGAATTTAAAAAACCATGAGTAGAAACATAATGTAAAATGTTTGAAAGTATTGATGACTATATCTGTTCATTGTTGAGTCCTTACTTTGTCCTTCATAAACATTACTTCAGTTTCCTTTGTAAGAACCTGAAGAGTAGGTATTTTTATTTTATTTTACAGGTGAGGGTTTTGAGGTTTCAGTTCAGTTCAGTTCAGTTGCTCAGTCGTGTCTGACTCTTTGTAACCCCATGAATCACAGCTCACCAGGCCTCCCTGTCCATCACCAACTCTCGGAGTTTATTCAAACTCATGTCCATCGAGTCGGTGATGCCATCCAGCCATCTCATCCTCTGTCGTCCCCTTCTCCTCCTGCCCCCAATCCCTCCCAGCATCAGGGTCTTTTTCAATGAGTCAACTCTTCACATGAGGTGGCCAAAGTATTGGAGTTTCAGCTTCAGCATCAGTCCTTCCAATGAACACCCAGGACTGGTCTCCTTCAGGATAGACTGGTTGGATCTCCTTGCAGCCCAAGGGACTCTCAAGAGTCTTCTCCAGCACCACAGTTCAAAAGCATCAATTCTTTGGCAGTCAGCTTTCTTCACAGTCCAGCTCTCACATCCATACATGACCACTGGAAAAACCACAGACGGACCTTTGTTGGCAAAGTAATGTCTCTGCTTTTTAATATGCTGTCTAGGTTGGTCATAACTTTCCTTCAAGGAGTAAGCGTGTTTTAATTTCATGGCTGCAATCACCATCTGCAGTGATTTTGGAGCCCAAAATAATAAAGTTTGGCACTGTTTCCACTGTCTCCCCATCTATTTCCCATGAAGTGATAGGACCAGATGCCATGATCTTAGTTTTCTGAATGTTGAGAGGTTAATGAACTTGCCTGCATTTATTTGTAAATTACCCCAAGTCTATCTAATCCCAGAGCAAGTGTTCTGAATCTCTCTACAATAGGTAACATATGAAGTTTTTCTTCCCCTAAAGATGATTTGTAAATTTGTGGATTACACTCCTCAGGTCAGCCATTGGACAGGAGGAGAGTTCTGTGACAGAGATGTAACTGAGGAGCTGACTTCACTACACCAAATGTAACTGTCTGATGGACAGAGGCATTCGTAGAAGGGCAACGGTGTACAGAGAGGTTAAAAGGAAAAGCAGTGATGTACAGATTAGTAAATGGTGCTCGGGTTAGTGCAGGAGAGGCGTCCTAGTTTCAAAAGGCTAAGATTGATTCCTGGGGTAAGAGTATTCCCAGTCCAATTCACAAAGTTCTCCTTCATTGATGGCAGTTTAACGCCCATGTTCTGACTCTGAGCTCTTCAAGCACACGTCTGACCTGTAATTTAGTCTCTGAAGTGAATCAGTTCACCAGGAAGAGAGACACCCTGAGCTCATGACCAAAGGCGGTGAGCCTGGTATGACTTCTTCTGTTGTAAGTTAACAGTTGGTACACTGGTTTATGAAACAGACTTCTTCAATTTTAGTTTCTGTGAATAAATCTCTTACAGTTTAACTAGCAAAAGATAGTTTCTGAATCTGAAATGCTGAGGACAAAGCCTTGGAACCCGCTGTCTCCGCTTAGGGAGTGCCCACCTGGGCCGCCCCGAGTCGTCCTCTTGTTTAGGGTGCCTTTGCTGGGAACAAAGCGTGTTAGCTGCTCAGCTGTGTCCCACTCTCTGTGATCCTATGGGCTATGGGCCGCCATGGAGAAGACTCCTGAGAGCCCCTTGGACTGCAAGGAGATCAAACCAATCCATCCTAAAGGAGATCAGTCCTGAATATTCATTGGAAGGACTGATGCTGAAGCTGAAACTCCAATACTTTGGCCACCTCATGTGAAGAGTTGACTCATTGAAAAAGACCCTGATGCTGGGAGGGATTGGGGGCAGGAGGAGAAGGGGACAACAGGGGGTGAGATGGTTGGATGGCATCATTGACTCGATGCACATGAGTATGGGCAAGCTCTGGGATTGGTGATGGACAGGAAGCCTGGCGTGCTATGATTCATGGGGTCACAAAGAGTTGGACACAACTGAGTGACTGAACTGAACTGAACATAGATAGATAGGCTTATCTATAAGCACATAGATACATAGATAAGCATATCTATAAGCACATAGATAGGTTTCCCTGGTAGCTCAGGTGGTAAAGAATCCACCTGCAATGCAGGAGACCCTGGTTCGATTCCTGGGTCGGGAAGATCCCCTGGAGAAGAGATAGGCTACCCACTCCAGTATTCTTGCCTGGAGAAACCCCATGGACAGAGGAGTCTGTCGGGCTGCAGTCCATGTGGTCACAAAGAGCCGGAGACGACTGAATGACTTTCACCTTCAGATAGCATTTAAGATCATGAATGAAAGGAATCTCCAAGAGAGTTATTGTAAAGAAGAAAAGACAAATGACATGGTATGTGGCTCAGATGGTAAAGAATCTGCCTGCAGTGCAGGAGACCTGGGTTTGATCCCTGGGTTGGGGAGATCCCCTGGAGAAGGGCATAGCAACCCACTCCAGTGTTCTGGCCTGGAGAATTCCATGGACAGAGGAGCCTGGCGGGCCACAGTCCATGGGGTCACAAAGGGTCGGATATGACTGAGCTACTAACACTTTTACTTTTCAGGGGAGGAGAGACAAGAGGAACTAGTGAAGGAGACCAAGAAAGAACAACCTTGAGACAGAAAAGGTCCGGGGAACTCCGGTGTCCTGGAAACCGCAGGTGGAAGGGAGCACTGAGCAGCAGTGTCGCGTGTCACTGCTGAGTGTGCAAGTGAGGCTGAGTGTGACCGCTGGGGACTGACACGTGGAGGAGAGGGTGACTGTGATCAGAGCCGTGGGGCTGATGGCGACACAGTCACCGTCAACCGGGCTGAGTGCAGAGGGCTTAAGAGAGGACGGAGGAGAGAAACTGGAACTATCTATACAGGCCACTCTTGGAGGGGTTTTACTATAAAGGGGAAAAAGAAGTGTGAGGTGGCAGCTGGTGGGGGAAATGGAAGGTGTTTTCCAATGAGCTAAATAGAAAAGGATGTTTTGATCCTGATGAGAAGACCCAGTAGAAAGTCGGAGATGACGGCATGGAGAACTGATGTGGGAATGTCCTTGAGTGGGTGGGAGGGGTGGGCTTTGGGTACCAGTGGAGATTGGCCCTGGAGGAGCCGTCACATGTATTTGACAGATGAAGAAACAGTCTGGACTCATTGAACTTGAGAAAGAACTTGAGAAAGAAGAGCAGACTGTGTTATTAATTAAATAGAAAATACACACCATACCATGATATTTCATAGTAGTAAATAATAGTATTTCTAAATAATACTCTCCTTCTATATATTCTGGATCTCATGGTATCGATTGCTTTGTGCTTAGATGCATCAGTATAGGAGTGTCACATACAAGTTTCCTTGTATCTTACTATAACCAATGATTCAAGTGGACACTGAAATACATGCAATGAAGTATTGGCTAAGGTGACCCAGTTTTATAAACTCATCCCCATTTTAATTAAATTCTTTCTTCTCTTACTTGGGGATGCTCTAGATGAAATATCCTTTGAAAATATAATAATATTTCTGTAAAGACTTTGCTTTGGAAAATAACAGAATGTATCTGTAAAATGCATTTTACCTCAGTTTGTTGCAATGGAAAATTATGAAGTAGTCTCTTTATTCAATAAACATTCATTTTTCTTTCACAGCCAGATACTAGTTTTATTTGCTAAATGGCTTGGTGGAGTAGACTTATCTTAACATTTTCAAAGCATCAGGCTCCTTTTTTTTTTTTTTTTTCCCAAGGAAAGCTCTAATTGAAACCCCTCCATATAGCATGGATAACAATGCAACTTCTGTTGGATAAGTGGCTCCTTAGTAGCAGAAATTGAAAACATTTACTTATAAAATCAAATAATGAAGTTTTGAAAGTACAGAAATTGAATTTTAGGGGCTAAGGACAGCAGCTGTACCCTAACATCAGGGTCACCATCCTAGTGATTCTGTGTTTTGTTTTGGTTGAATAGTATCAGGAAAATCCGTGAGTCATACAGAGAAGTAGCCCTTAAGCAGCTCACTTTAGGATCTCAGGATGATTAAAAGGGCATTAAACATTTTCAGTGTTAAAGATGAATCAAACTTCTAAGAAAGAATCACTAATAATTTCTAACAACTGATTTAATTCATTGGAATAAAATAGACATTTGGAATACAAAACTTGAAATGGGCCCCTGTGTTAATTGTGATAGTGTGTGGTCATCACAAGACTGGCTCTACGTTAACTCCTTATTTCACAGAAGGCTCCTATCATGATGAACTGGAGCATCCAGCATCTTCTCAGCTTTGCCTGGCATTTAATTGATTGTCACACCTGTGTTGTATTTGTAGCGTTTATGGCAGCATGAGCATATCTGAACTCCACCGAAGATTAGTACAGAAAAGCATCCAATCATCAGCGCAGTCAGAACAGTTTAGATGTATGCATAGACATCATGGAGAGAATTTACTTAAGGGCACAAACCAAGGGGCTGTTGACTGTTCAGTCAGTGGATGTGGTCCTCAGTGGGTGAAAGTTTGATTTTTAAGACTTAAAAATGAAATTTGTACCTAACATTTGCAAAACCCCTGAAAAACCTGTCTTTGGAACATTAAAGTTCCAGAGAACAGAATTTGAAAACCACTCAGGTTACAGAAAAGAGCAAGATGTAATAGCCTAATAGCTGTCCAGGAATCCTTACTTTTTCAAGTACTAGCTAAGTGAGTTTGGGTGTGTGATGTCATTTTGCTGAGCGTTAGTTTTCTCATATGTAAAATAAGGTTTATGATCCTTATGATTCCTAATTTTCTTTTACTAAGACTAAATCCTTTGTGATATGTCAAAATACTAAGCATCTAGTGTAATATTTGGCATAGAGAAAGATGCATCAGATGCTATTTCCATCTAAACCTAATGTCTTGACAAATAAAAAGTAGCTTCTAAATCCTTAGGATAATAGAAGGGAAAGATCCAGCTGTAATTTGAGGAGAAAGGCAGATCATGGTTTGATTTATGAGAAAGAAGTGATTTTATCACAAAGAGAGAGGTTTCCTAAAAAGGAGAATAATGAAAACATGGAATAAAACGCTTGCCTTTGGAACTGAATAGAAATGTTTGTCACATCAACTCAGACGCTCTGATGTTAAATAATGTGCATCCAGTTTTACAAACCAGACATTCCATTTTTAGAGTGAAACATTTTTATTTATTGTTCTCTTCCACTTTCCAGGAAGTATTACATTCCACAAAGTGGTCAACAGAGGATACAACTGCAGAAAAAATGCAGCCCCGTGATATGGTTTCTCTGATCAGCAACTGAACCTGGTGCTCCTGAGGGTTCAGCAGGTCTCACAGGCGCTGTCTTCTGGTGGACCCAGGTCAATTCAGTGTTCTCAAGTTGGGGCTGAATCCCCAGAGCTCTCTCTCTGTAGATAAGGTAAATCTACCCCTCACTGCAGGTCCAGATGAATCAACATCCCCCGAATGAACTTTGCTTCACATGTAAGAAAGAGCCAGAAATATCCATGGTTTAGTGATTTTTAATAATTTAAATCCATGGGCCAAATCAGTGGTATGAAAGATGACTCGTTAGTGGTTTTGAAACTTGGCGGCACAACAGCATCACCAAGGGAGCGAGCTTGTCTACGAAACAGATTCCGCGGGCTCACCCAGAAATGCTGCCTCGGGTGCCACTCTTGACTTTGCTTTTAGAGAAAGGTAGAGCTTACCATTGTAAAGTGTTAATCGCTCAGGCCTGTCTGACTCTTTGCATCCCTATGAGCTGTAGCCCACCAGGCTCCTCTGTCCATGGAATTCTCCAGGCAAGAATACTGGAGTGGGTGGCCATTTCCTTCACCAGGGGATTTTCCCTGACCCAGGGATCGAACTTGGGTCTTCTGCACTGCAGGCAGATTTTTACCATCTGAACCACTTATAGTAAGCTAAAGAGCTTACTCTAAGTGAGATCAACATATACAAAAGAATGCTTGACTTCAGCTGCAAGGCAAATGCATTTTTTCTACTGGTTCACAGGAGCACGTGGGCTTACAATGCATTTTAGTGTCTCCAACTCCTCACCTTGTTTACACTTTGCTAGAGCTCCTTGGCAGCCCCACATGGCTACCCACTGAATGGATTAACCCCCTCCACTTTTTTAGGGCTCTTTTTATTTCCCTGCAAGAGCTTGTAAACCTTTGTTTCTTCATTGCTCCTAAAAACCCAGCTTTCCCCCAACTCATCTCCTAGACTTCCTGTAACAGCTTCTGGGCTTTCAGGTAAAGATGGGACATTGAAGGAATAACCCTAGATTCTGCTGATAAAGAGAAGCTTCAAGAAAATTTGCCGTTATCCTTCTGTCACAACGGAAGTCTCTTCACTTATCCCTTGAATCTTATTAGGTTAAAAATCTTGGGTCACATTAGTCAATATCTAGTTCTCTTCCACTAACATCAACTGAGTGACTGATCACACACACACAACATTTATATATCTACTGCCCAGGAGGAGGGAGGGCAAGAATAAGATAATCTTGTTCCATTTTGATAAACATTTGTCCTGAAATTGCTTTTAATTTTTATTATTTTTACATTTTTTTGAAATTGTGAAGTCTTTCAAATGTAAGAAAAATATCGGGCTGTCGTTTAATAAATAGCTATGTATCCACCATGCAGAATTAGTAGATATTAACATTTTTCTATGGGTGATTTCTTCTATATGGTTGGTGGCAGTGTAAATGTATAATAACACTGTGGTAAGTAGTTTGACAATGTCTTCTAAAGCCAGTTACATGTAAATCCTGCAGTTTAGCAATTCTGCTCCGGGGTGTATACCCAGCATCCCGTCTCCTGTCACCCCCTTCACCTTGTGCTCTCAGTCTTTCCCAGCATCAGAGTCTTCTCCAATGTGTCAGCTCTCCGCGTGAGGTGGCCCAAGTATTGGAGCTTCATATACAGCATTGGTCCTTCGGATGAATATGTGGGGTTGATTTCCTTTAGGATTTACTTGTTTGATCTCGTTGCAGTCCAAGGGACCCTCATAAGTCTTCTCCAACACTACAATTCAAAAGCATCAATTCTTTGGCCCTCAACTTTCATTATGGTCCAATTCTCATATCTGTATATGACTACTGGAAAAACCATAGTTTTGACTATATGGACCTTTGTTGGCAAAGTAATGTCTCTGCTTTTTAATGCGCTGTCTAGGTTCGTCATAGCTTTTTTTCCAAGGAGCAAGCATATTTTAGTTTCATGGCTGTGGTCACAGTCTGCAGTGATCTTGGAGCCCAAGAAAATAAAATCTGCTACTGTTTCTACTTTCCCCCCATCTATTTGCCATGAAGTGATGGGACCCAATGCCATGATCTCCGTTTTTCAAATGTTGAGGAAGCCAGCCTTTTCGTTCACCTCTTTCACCCTCATCAAGAGGCTCTTTAGTACCTCTTCACTTTATGCCATTAGAATAGTATCAGCGGCATATGTGAGGTTGTCAACATTTCTCCTGGCAGTCTTGATTCCAGCTTGTGATTCATGCAGCCTGGCATTTCGCATGATGTCCTCTGCATAGAAGTTAAATAAGCAGGGTGACAATATACAGCCTTGATGTACTCCTTTTCCTATTTGGAACCAGTTTGTTGTTCCATTTCCAGTTCTAACTGTTTCTTCTTGACCTGTGTACAGATTTCTCAGGAGACAGGTAAGGTGTTCTGGTATTCCTATCTCTTTTAGAATTTTCCACAGTTTGTTGTGATCCACACAGTCAAAAGCTTTGGCATAGTCAATGAAGCAGAAGTAGATGTTTTTCTGGAACTCTCTTGCTTTTTCTATGATTCAATGGATATTGGCAATTTGATCTCTGGTTCCTCTGCCTTTTCTAAATCCAGCTTGTACATCTGGAAGTTCTTGGTTCACATACTGCTGAAGCCTAGCTTGAAGGATTTTGAGCATTACTTTACTAGTATGTGAGATGAGTGCACTGTCTGGTAGTTTGAACATTCTTTGGTATTGCCCTTCTTTAGAATTGGAATGAACACTCACATTTTCAAGTCCTATGGCTGGAATATAGGTAGACATATTCATGCTATTTCTTACATATGTGGATAATTTATACTATTTCTTAATTTTTGAAAAATTCCGAGTCAGTATACCTTCAATCCTTGCCTCTTTTATATTCTCTTAATTCAGTCTACCTGGAACTCATGTGAAAGGTAAGGTGGAACTTTTTCTTCTATTTTTCATGTCTTAAACCTCATTTTATCTTTTCTTACTTAAATATCTCTGGATATATTCCTCTAAATCTGTCTACTAGTTTACTAATTTTCTCTTCTTTTGTATCTGATTGACTTTATATTTACAGAGTTTTCAATTTCATTGATTATATTTTATATCCAGAAGTGTGTTTTAATCTTTTCCATAATATTCTTTTCCTTAATGTCTTGCTGTTTTATGTCCCTTCCCTTCCTTTAACTGATAATTATTATGAGTTGAATTCCTCCTCACCCTGAAAAAATCATATGTTAAAGACCTAATTCCAAGTACCTCAAATGTGACTGCATTTTGAGATAGGGTCTTCAGTTAAAATGAGGTCATATGCTGTGTGCTGAGTCGTTTCAGTCATGTCCGACTCTCTGTGACCCCATGGACTCTAGCCCACCAGGCTCCTCTGTTCCTGGGAGTCTCCAGGCAAGAATACTGGAGTGGGTTGCCATTTCCCCCTCCAGGGCATTTTCCCGACCCAGGGATCAAATCGGCGGATCTTGCCTCTCCTGTGTTGGCAGGCGGGCCCTTTATCACTAGCGCCACCTGGGAAGATCATATGCTGCTACTGGTAAGTCACTTCAGTCGTGTCCGACTCTATGCAACCCCATAGACGGCAGCCCACCAGGCTCCCCTGTCCCTGGGATTCTCCAGGCAAGAACACTGGAGTGGGTTGCCATTTCCTTCTCCAATGCATGAAAGTGAAAAGTGAAAGTGAAGTCGCTCAGTTGTGTCTGACTCTTAGCGACCCCATGGACTACAGCCCACCAGGCTCCTCCGTCCCTGGGATTCTCCAGGCAAGAGTACTGGAGTGGGGTGCCATTGCCTTCTCCGGGTGAGGTTATATGAGGTGAGCCCTAATTCAATATGATTGGTGCCCTTATATAAAGATTAGGAAACAGACTTGGACTGTTTCCTACAACTACGTGAAGACTTTGTGAAGACTCAGAGAGAACATGGCCATCTAAAAGCCAAAGAGAGAAGGTTCAGAGGAAGCTAACCTTGGTGACACTTTGTCTTAGACCTAAAGCCTTCAGACTCTGGGAAAATAAGATTCTCTTTAAGCCACCCAGGCTTTGGTTTTGCTATGGCAGTCCTAGAAAACCAATGCAATTATTTAAAATTCTTGGCTTATTTTTTGAACTGTTACTTCTGATAACTTTCACTCGATGTATTGTTTATTCATATTTTATTTCATTTTATTTTGTTTGACTCATGAGCTCATCTTTATTTCAGTTTTTTTTTTTTTTTCCCCTGTGGGAATTGTGTGTCACCTAGGCAATGGTCCTGTGTCTCCAGAGCACACTGGAATTTGCTTTGTCCAGTACTCCAAGGGTCTCAATGGATCAGGGACATTTTTTAATGTTACTTTTTTCTACTTTGGGATTCACAGACTTGTAGGTTTATAAATCTGGATCCATATGATGTGCACAGTGGCACTGGTCAAGGGAATTGGCATGGTAATTTCTAAGGAGAATTCCTCCACCCCCCTCTCCTTCCCAAAACCCAGGCAGAGATGAGCTTCTTTGTCTCTTTGTGCTGGTGGTAAACTTTTTCTAGCTCCCCTTTTCCCCAGACTATGGTGCTAGTGGTAAAGAATCCACCTACCAATGCAGGAGACACAAGAGATGCCAGTTCGATCCCTGGGTCAGGAAGATCCCTGGGAGGAGGAAATGGCCACCCACTCTGGTACTCTAGCCTGGAGAATCCCATGGACAGAGGAGCCTGGCGGGCTACAGTCCATGGGGTCACAGAGTCAGACACCACTGAAATGACTTACACACGGATCGTTCAGGATTTTTATTCTATTAGGGGGTTCTGGTTTCTAACTCTGCTTCAGCTGGTTCTGAGAAAGCATGTCTGCTCCCTTGAGATGAATATTACAGTCTCTCTCTCTCTGTTCCCTGCTCCGCCCCAGGCAGGTACCGAGAAAGCCTAGGTGCTCACTCTTTGAGGCTCCTGCTTCAATTCAGGCAGCTGGATATTTCCTTTTCTTTTCTGGAGATCTCAAATATGCATTACAATTGTTAACTATTTCTGTAATTTATGAGTATAGTGAGAGAAGTTCAGAGTAAATTATTCTGCCTTCTTGTTGGAACCAGAAGTCTCTCTTCTAGCTCCAGTGATTTAAACATTTCAGCCATAAGGGCTTCTCTTCGTTTAAAGTTCGTGGTCTTCAGGGCAAACAGAATAACTGAAGACTGTTTCAATTTCAACCCTTTTCATACTTTTCTTATCTGGTGTGATGCTTACAATCCATGCTCAATCCCATGTTAGTAAGTGAGAATGGTTTTAGGTTGAAGTATTCCATAGTTTTGCCCTTTTCCTATATTATCCAAGATAAATTTTGACTATTTTATCTTTGTAGGGGTAACCAAAAGCTGCTGAGACCCATATATGCCACATTTAATACCCTCAGAATAATATACTAGCCTCCGTAGGTGTTAAAAACTCCTAGAATTATAGCTTTCAAGCTCCTAGCACTTTAAAAGTTTATATACTCAAAAACTTTCAATACTTATTTTATTTATTCTATTTAAATCATTTCTTCTTTCACTTACTAATATTCCTAACTTTCCGCCCTGGTGCATTTTATTTTCCCCTGTTAATCAATTTTGTAACATCATCAAAGTTAGTGCCATCTCAGAATGTCATCTGTAAATGTTTACTCCTTCCAAATAATTAGCATGCTACATGAAACAGGACTTACCCCCGGCCTTCTGTCATCCCATTGACTATCTTCTCTCAGTTCATGGCATTGATATTTTTCATGGCTTGCTGTTTCAGTGTCAGTGACAGGCTGTCTAACTGAATCATTCACAAAACATCTTAGAGGGCTTAATAATGCAGTCTTCTAGTTAATTCCTAAAACTCAGTACCTTACATCTGTTGAGTTTGTCATTTACTGATACTGGCTTCCCCCAAGTTAAAGTCTATGAATGTTTGGTAAGTTTTGTATTTTATAATTTCACTGCATTTTCCAGTTCCTCATCTGTTCCCCCCTTTTTTAAATTAATTTATTTTTTATTGAAGGATAATTCCTTTACAGAATTTTGCTGTTTTCTGTCAAAACTCAACATGAATCAGTCATGGGTATACATATGTCCCCTCCCTTTTGAACCTCCTCCTGTCTCCCTTCCACCCCACCCCTCTAGGGTGATTCAAAGCCCCTGTTTGAGTTTCCTGAGCCACACAGCAAATTCCCGTTGGCTGTCTATTTTACATACGGTGAGGTAAGCTTCCATGTTACTCTCTCCGTACATCTCACCTGCTCCTCCCCTCTCCCCATGTCCATGAGTCTATTCTGTTTCTCCATTGTTGCTCTGTAAGTAAATTCTTCAGTACCATTTTTCTAGATTCTGTATATGTGTTAGAATACAATATTTATCTTTCTCTTTTTGACTCACTTCACTCTGTATAATAGGTTCTAAGTTCATCCACTCCATCAGAACTGACTCAGATGCGTGCCTTTATATTGCTGAGTAATATTACATTGTGTATATATATCACAACTTCTTTATCCCTTCATCTGTTCATGGACATCTAGGCTGTGTCCATGTTCTAGCTATAGTAATTAGTGCTACAATGAACAATGGGATACATGTGTCTCCTTCAATATTGGTTTCCTTAGGGTATATGCCTAGGAGTGGGACTGCTGGGTCATATGGTGGTTTTAGTCCTAGTTTTTAAAGGAATCTCTATACCAGATGGAGTGGCTGTATCATTTTACATTCCCACCAACAATGCAACAGCATTCCCTTTTCTCCACACTCTCTTCAATATTTATTATTTGTAGACAATTTGATGATGGCCATTCTGACCAGGGTGAGGTGATATCTCATTGTAGTTTTGATTTGCATTTCTCTAATAATGACTGATGTTGAGCATCTTTTCACATGTTTGTTATCCATCTGTATGTCTTCTTTGGAGAAATGTCTGTTTAGGACTTTTTCCCACTTTTTGATTGGGTTGTTTGTTTTTCTGGCATTGAAGTTGTATGGGCTGCTTGTATATTTTGGATATTAATCCTTTGTCAGTTGTTTCATTTGATATTATTTTCTCCCATTCTTAGGGCTGTCTTTTCACCTTGCTTAGAGGTTCCTTTGCTGTGCAAAAGCTTTTAAGTTTAATCAGCTCCCATTTGTTTACTTTTGTTTTTATTTCCATTACTCTAGGAGGTGGGTCATATAGGATCTTGCTTTGATTTATGTCATTGAGTGTTCTGGCTATGTTTTCCTCTAAGAGTTTTATAGTTTCTGGTCTTATATTTAGGTCTTTAATCTATTTTGAGTTTATCTTTGTGTATGGTGTTAGGAAGTGTTCTAATTTCATTCTTTCACATGTAGCTGTCCAGTTTTCCCAGCACCACGTATTGAAGAGGCTGTCTTTGCCCCATTGTATATTCTTGTCTCCTTTGTCAAAAATAAGGTACCCACAGGTGGATGGGTTTATCTCTGGGCTTTCTATCTTGTTCCATTGGTCTATATTTCTGTATTTGTGCCAGTACCATACTGTTTTGATGACTGTAGCTTTGTAGTCTAATCTGAAGTCAGGAAGGTTGATTCCTCCAGCTCCATTCTTCTTTCTGAAGACTGCTCTGGCTATTAGGGGTCTCTTGTGTTTCCATATGAACTGTGAAATTTTTTGTTCTAGTTCTGTGAAAAATGCCATTGGAAATTTGGTAGGGATCTCGTTAAATCTGTAGATTGCATTTGGTAGTATAGTCATTTTCACAATATTGATTCTTTCTACCCAGGAACATGGAATCTCTCCCCATCTGTTTATGTCATCTTTGATTTCTTTCATTAGTGTCTTATAATTTTCTTTGTATAGTTCTTTTGTCTCCTTAGGTAAATTTATTCCTAGATATTTAATTCTTTCTGTTGCAATGGTGAATGGGATTGATTCCTTAATGTCTTTTTCTGATTTTTTCATTGTTAGTATATAGAAATGCAAGTGATTTCTGTATATTGATTTTGTATCATGCAACTTTGCCAAATTCACTGATTAGCTCTAGTAATTTTCTGATACTATCTTTAGGGTTTTCTATGTACAGTATCATGTCATCTGCAAACAGTGAGAGTTTTACTTCTTTTCTGATCTAGATTCCTTTTATTTCTTTTTCTTCTCTGATTGCCATAGTTAGGACTTCCAAAACTATGTTGAATAACAGTGGTGAAAGTGGACACCCTTGTCTTGTTCCTGATCTTAGGGCGAATGCTTTCAGTTTTTCACCACTGGGAATAATGTTTGCTGTAGGCTTATCATATATGGCCTTTATTATGTTGAGGTAGGTTCCTTCTATGTCCATTTCTTGAAGACTTTTAATCATAAATAGGTGCTGAACTTTGTCAAAGGCTTTTTCTGCATCTCTTGAGATTATCATATGGTTTTTATCTTTCAATTTGTTAATATGGTGTATCACATTGATTGATTTGCATATATTGAAGAATCCTTGCATCCCTGGGATAAACCCAACTTGATCATTGTGTATGAGCTTTTTGATGTATTGCTGAGTTCTGTTTGCTAAAATTTTGTTGAGGATTTTTGCATCTATGTTCATCAGTGATGTTGACCTGTAGTTTTCTTTTTGTGTGTTGTCTTTGTCTGGTTTTGGGAACAGGGCGATGGTGGCCTCAGAATGAATTTGGAAGTGTTTCTTACTCTGCAATTTTTTGAAAGAGTTTTAGAAGGATAGGCATTAACTCTTCTCCAAATGTTTGATAAATTCTCCTGTGAAGCCATCTGGTCCTGGGCTTTGGTTTTTTGGGAGATTTTTTTTTTTTAATCACAGCTTCAATTTCAGTGCTTATAATTGTGTTGTTCATAATTTCTATTTCTTCCTGACTCAGTCTTGGAAGATTGAACTTTTCTAAGAATCTGTCCATTTTTTCAAGGTTATTTATTTTATTGCCATATAGTTGTTCATAATAGTCTCTTATAATCCTTTGTATTTTTGCATTGTCTGTTGTAACCTCTCCTTTTTCATTTCTAATTTTATTGATTTGATTCTTCTCTCTTTTTTTCTTGATGAGTCTGGCTAAGGGTTTATCAATTTTGTTTATCTTCTCAAAGATAAGCAACTAAACAGCTTTTAGTTTTATTAATCTTTACTATTGTTTCTTTCATTTCTTTTTCATTTATTTCTGCTCAGATCTTTATGATTTCTTTCCTTCTAATAATTTTGGGTTTTTTTCTTCTTCTTACAGTTGTTTTAGGTGTAAAGTTAGGTTGTCTACTCAATGTTTTTCTTGTTTCTTGAGGTAGGATTGTATTGATGGAAACTTTCCTCTTAGAACTGCTTTTGCTGCATCCCATAGGTTTTGAGTTGTCATGTTTTCATTGTCATTTGTTTCTAGAAATTTTTTGATATCCCTTTTGATTTTTTCAGTAACCTGTTGGTTATTTAGAAATATGTTGTTTAATCTCCATGTGTTTGTGTTTCTTATAGTTTTTTTCTTGTAATTGATACCTAGTTTCATAGCATTGTGATCGGAGAAGATGCATGATACAGTTTCAATTTTCTTAAATTTACTGAGATTTGATTTGTGACCCAAGATGTGGTCTATCCTGGAGAATGTTCCATGTGCACTTGAGAAGAAGGTGTATTCTTCTGTATTTGGATGGAATGTCCTGAAGATGTCAATGAGATCCATCTCATCCAATGTATCATTTAAGACTTGTGTTTCCTCATTAATTTTGTTTTGATGATCTGTCCATTGGTGTGAGAGGGGTATTAAAAGTCTCTTACTATTTTTGTCTTACTGTCAATTTCTCCTTTTATGTCTGCTAGTGTTTGTCTTATGTATTAAGGTGCTCCTATGTTGAGTGCATAGATGTTTGCAATTGTTATGTCTTCCTCTTGGACTGATCCCTTGCTCATTATGTAGTGTACTTCTTTATCTCTTGTAATCTTCTTTATTTTAAAGTCTATTTTGTCTGATATGAGGATTGCTATTCCAACTTTCTTTTACTTCCCATTTGCATGGAATATATTTTTATATCCCCTCACTTTCAGTCTACATGTGTCTTGAGGTCTGAAGTAGGTTTCTCACAGACAGCATATATGTGGGTCATGTTTTTTTTTTTTCAATCCATTCAGCCAGTGTGTGTCTTTTGGTTGGAGCATTTAATCCATTTACATTTAAAGTAATTATTGATATATATGTTCTATTGCCATTTTTGAATTGTTGGGGGTTGATTTTGTTGATCTTTTTTCTTGTATTTCTTGACTATATAAGTCCCTTTAATATTTGTTGTAAAGCTGGTTTGGCAGTACTCAATTCTCTTAACTTTTGCTTATCTGAAAAGCTTTTTATTTCTCCATCAATTTTGAAAGAGATCCTTGCTGGGTACAGTAATCTTGCTTATAGATTTTCCCTTGCAGTACTTTAAGTATATCCTGCCATTCCCTTCTGGCCTGCAGTTTCTGCTGAAAGACCAGCTGTTAAGCATATGCAGTTTCCCTTGTATGTTACCTGTTGCTTCTCCCTTGCTGCTTTTAATATTCTTTCTTTGTGTTTAGTCTTTGTTAGTTTGATTAGTATGTGTCTTGATGTGTTTCTCCTTGGGTTCATCCTGTATGGGACTCTTTGTGCCTCTTGGACTTGATTGGCTATTTCTTTTTCCATGTTGGGGAAATTTTCAACTATAATCTCTTCAAAAATTTTCTCCTACCCTTTCTTTTTCTCTTCTTCCTCTGGGACCCCTATAATATGAATGTTGGTGCATTTGATATTGTCCCAGAGGTCTCTGAGACTGTCTTCAGCTCTTTTCATTCTTTTTATTTTATTTTGCTTTTCAGAAGTTATTTCCACCATTTTATCTTTCAGCTCACTGATTCGTTCTTCTGCTTCAGATATTCTGCTATTGATTCCTTCTAGAGTATTTTCAATTTCAATAATTGTGTTGTGTGTCTCTGTGTGCTTATTCTTTAATTCTTCTAGGTCTTTGTTAATTGATCCTTGCATTTTCTCCATTTTGTTTTCGAGGTTTTTGATCGCCTTTACTATCATTTTTCTGAATCCTTTTTCAGGTAATTTTCCTGTTTCCTCTTCTTTTATTTTGACTTCCATGTCTCTAGTTTGTCCCTTCATTTGTGCAGCATTTCTCTGCCTTTTCATCTTTTTTTAAGTTACTGTGTTTGAGGTCTCCTTTTCCCAGGCTTCCAGGAAAGTTGAATTCTTTTCTGAAGAAGGTTGAATTCTTTCTTCCTTTTGGTTTCTGCCCTCCTAAGTTTGGTCCAGTGGTTTGTGTGAGCTTCGCATAGGGTGAGATTTGTGCTGAGTTTTTGTTTTTTTCTTATTATAGGCAAGGCTGAGTGAGGTGGTAATCCTGTCCGCTAATGATTGGGTTTATATTTTTCTTTTGTTGTTTAGATGAGGCATCCTGCACAGGGTGCTACTGGTGGTTGGATGATGCCAGGTCTTGTATTCAAGTGGTTTCCTTTGAGTTCTCATTATTTGATACTCCCTAGGATTAGTTCTCTGGTAGTCTAGGGTCTTAGAGTCACTGTTCCCACTCCAAAGGCTCAGGGTTTGATCTCTGGTCAGAAACAAAGATTCCACAAGTGATTTGTTATGGCATTAAGGAAGAGTAAAACAAATATCCAGAAATGAGGAACCAAAGATGAACCTCAGACAAATGACAGTTAAAAATTCAGGCAAATCATAATTAAAATAATGGAATATACACATATACATATACACCCATGAGCAAAGTGAAAACAGTCCAACAAAAATAAAGTATGGTAGATTGATCCGGTGAACAAAGGAAATCAAAAATTACATTTACCAGTTAAGAACAAAACTAACTTAAGCACAAACTGGAAAACAAAACCAAAGCAAAGTGTCAACTGGGGAAGAAAGCAGTGAAAATAAAACTAACAAATATGTTGAGAGGAAAGTAGAGAAAGAAAAGAAAGAGTAGTTATGCAAAGTTAAATAGAGGTAGATAAGGAAGATTTACATATATTAGAGATTAACTGCAAGGGGAAGAGAACAGTAGGAAAAGCAAACAAAGGAACAAATGTAGAAAAAATAATAATAGGTTTAAAAGATTAAAAATTAAAATTAAAAAAGAGAAAAGAAAAAGTGAGGAAAACTCCACAGAACTGCAAAAGCCCAATGTAGAGGCAGAGGTTTACGACAACAATAAAAAATGTGACTGAGAAAAAAAAAAAAAGCTCCAAAGCTTAATTGGATTTCTTAGTGCCAATAAAATTGACAACTACAATGGTGGAGGTGGGGAGGGAAGAAAAAAAATCCAAAGGAATCTACAGAGCAAGTAAAAAATAAGAATAATGTTTTTCTTGAGTCACTGCTGTCGGAGTCCTCGCCCTCGCTGGGAGTCACAGTCCACCTCACCTCCCTAGGACGCCCTCCCTGCAACACTGTCTATCTCTGGACCCGCTGTGGGGGCAGCTCAGGTTCTAATCTGGCCCTCCTCTTGTTTGTTCATGGCTCCAATGTCCACAGCTATCAGAACGAGTGCATTTTCTTTTGTGGGCGCTCTCAATGACCTTTAATATAGTCCACAGACACAGACTCTGCCTAGTTCATCGTGTGGATTTAATCTGCAGCATGTACAGCTGGGGGGAAGGTTTTGGGTCTTCTTCCTTAGCCACATTGCCCCTGGGTTTCAATTGTGGTTTTATTTCCACCTCTACATGTGGGTCGTCCACTAGGGTTTGCTCCTGAGGCTGCCCTGGAGGGCTTGAGTCTGCCCCAGTGGGGGCCAGGTGTGGAGGTGGTGCAGCTGCTTGGGTCACAGGGGTTCTGGCAGCACCAGGTACTCAGGGGGGTTGGCGGCTAGGGCAGCAGGAAATAATAGTCTCTAGAAGGGTATGGCAGCCAGTATTGGCCAATACGCTCCAGTATTCTTGCCTGGAGAACCCCCATCCCTGACAGAGAAGCCTGGCAGGCCACAGTCTGCTGCTGCTGCTGCTAAGTCACTTCAGTCGTTTCTGACTCTGTGCGACCCCATAGATGGCAGCCCACCAGGCTCCCCCATCCCTGGGATTCTCCAGGCAAGAACACTGGAGTGGGTTGCCATTTCCTTCTCCAATGCATGAAAGTGAAAAGTGAAAGTGAAGTTGCTCAGTCGAGTCCGACTCTTAGCAACCCGATGGCCTGTAGCCCACCAGGCAGGGTCGCAAAGAGTCGGACAGGGCCGCAAAGAGTCGGACAGGGCCGAAGAGACCCTGTGCGCATAGACGCAAGACTTTATTATTATTATTTTTTTTTGCCTGTGGCACCTCTGCCCCAGTGAGGGTTGAGTGTGAAGCTGGTGCAGCTGCTTGGCTTGCAGGGACCCTGGCGGCTCCAAGTGTGCAGGGACACCGACTGCCTCCGCAGCAGGAGTTATGGCCCTCTCAGAGTCTTTTTTCGAGCCTCTTGTAGCTGGTGACCAGAAGGCCTCTTTGGCCAGTCTTTCTTCATAGCTCTGCCCGTTCAGGCACTTAGAGGGCTCCCTTGCCTGAAATTCTTCTCTGTTGTTCGGCGCATCAGGCACATAGAGGGTCCCCCTGGCTGGGGTCCTACTCTGTAGATCAGGTGCATCAGGCGTTTGATGGGCCTACCTCGCTACTGTTCAGCTGCCGATGCTTGGCATGTAGGGAGAGAGAGGCTATGGTGATGGCTCCACCCCCTACGCGGGACTCAGCAGTATCGTCTTGTTTCCATGGTGCCTGGCTTTCCTCCGCAGTCTTTTCCCACCACGATCTCCTCTCTCACCTCCCCTCCATCCATCTCTCTGCAGTCAACAGCAGCCCTCGCCCTGGGATTGCTCCACAATCCCTAAACTCCAGCTCCCAGCCACTGTGCCTTCCGGGGGACCCATGTCCCTGTCTGGGGTCTGTATGTCTGCGGCAAGGACTGTCTGATTCTCATTCCATTTAGGCTGCCACAGATCAGCTGTTTCACACTCAGCCTTAAATGTTTCTCCTCTGACTCAGACAATTGCCCCGCTGTGGGGATTGGACCACCCGCTGAGGGCAGGTCCAGTCCTACTCACACTCCTGTTTTTCACCCTAATCCCTTCATCCTACCGAGTTTTACGTGGTTCTGTATATTCTTTTCCTCTGCTCAGGTCCTCCTGTCGGCTCTCAGCTGGTGTTCTGCATGTACTTCTGTGTCTGAAGGTGTGTTCCTGACGTGTCCATGGAGAGAGATGTGCTCCACGTCCACCTACTCCTCTGCCGCCTTGTTCTCTTCTCCTCCCCCCCCCTTTTTTTTTTACCATGGTTTTCAATAATGGTCTGATTCCTTTTGGAGAATCTGAAAGAAGAGCAGGCAAATTATATTCATGAAAGCTAATGGGAGTTCTCCAAAAGCAATATGAAAATATTTAGTGAGGTTTTATGGCCAATATAAAAGTAAAGTGCATAGATCAATGGCCCTTATACAAATCATCTATGCTCATTTAGATGTGGCTCAGACACATACATCGGGGTGACTTATATATCAAAACACTGAATGCTAAGAATTATACCTTGGGTATAATTCATTCACTCCACCCCACTCCAGATCACTCTGGTGTTTATTAGCTAACGGTCTTGTGATACACACAACAGGAAGAACTTCCATTCCAACTGCTGACTGGGTCCTGTGCTGGGGCTTCAAGGATGGGTGAGACATAGCCGAGGTGGTCCAACAGTGAATTCTCAGTCCCCATCTTTCCTGGCTGCTTGGCACCCTGCCACAGGGACCACACCTTGCACCCAGGTGTGCTTTCGAGACTGACGTTTGCACACCACACTTTCCTTTCTGGGCTTTTTTTTTTTTAAGTAGTTGATTCACAGCGTTGTTTCTGATGTAGAGCGTGGGTGATTGTAAGACATTAAAGGTGGCTCCTCGTGTTACACTGCTGCTGCTGCCGCCAGGTCGCTTCCGTCCTGTCCGACTGCGCGACCCCACGACGGCCGCCCACCGGGCTCCTCCGTGCCTGGGGCTCCCCAGGCTAGAACTCTGGAGCGGGCTGCCAGTTCCTGCTCCAACGCACGCATGCACGCTAAGCCGATTCAGTCGTGCCCAACTCTGCGATCCTGTGGACGGCAGCCCACCAGGCTCCTCCGTCCCTTGTATTATACAGTAGGACTTTATTGTTTATCTATTTGACACATAGTAATTTGTGTCTGATGATCCCAAATTTCTAATTTGTCCCTCCCTCACCTTTTTCCTTTTGATAATAGGAAGTTTGTTTTCTATGTCTGAGTCTATTTCTGTTTTATAAGTAAGCTCATTTTTATCATATTTTAGATTCCACATATAAGTGATATTTATTTTTGTCTGACTTATTTCACTTAGTATAATCTCTAGGTCCAACAATGTTGCTGAAAATCACATTGTTTCATTCTTTATTATGGCTGAGCAGAATTTATATATATATATATTTACATATATTATATATATTATTTGTAATATATAATATGTTATATAGTATATGTAATATAATATCAATTATATTAATTTTATAAAATTAATATCATATATTATCGATTGTATTATATTATATATTATTATATTATATATTATTTTATAATTATAAACTTAATTATAAAATTATAAAATTAATTATATTATATAATATTATATTGTAATATAATTATAATAATATAATGTTAATGATACAATATATAATATATACAATTATATATATTATGTTATATAATTAAATTTATATTATATAATATATATAATTTATATATAATTATAAATATATAATTATATAGTATAATATAATATACATTATTATATAATATATAATAATATAATATAATGATATATAATAATATATAATATAATATACATAATATTTATTATATATTATGTTATATATTTTATATGTATTTTATATATATAATATTTACATAAGGTTTCCTCTCCTATTAGCTTCTGCACACACCCAGGCTTCTGCCCCATCCAGTCTGCAGGTCCTGGCCCTCTTAATGACCCATCCTGCCACATACCCAGGATAACAACAAGAGACATTTGAAACTGACTTTAGGAAAAACTTCTGATCCATTCCCACAAGGAGAACTAAAACTGAGGAGTGACTGAGAGAAAAGGTTATCCAGAAGGAGTTAAAACCTTGCATCTAAAAATATACTCAGGTTTGGCCAAGGAGCCATGAATTCCCTAAACATTCTCTTTCCCTACACAATTATCGCTGGCACTCCCCCAATTATCAATGTATTAGATCTTAATACAATTTTTTTCTTTCCTTTAGATAGGATAGAAATTCATTTGGGTAAAGACTTAAAGATGAACTCATTAACAATTTTATTTTTCTTTCTGTATTTTTTAAACACAGTTGTTTATTTTTACTTACCAAGTTTGTTCTTTCAGTGACTCAAGTCATAGATGGCTCCAATCATCTAGATGTTTCACTATAATGAAAAAATGTGGATTATTCTTATGGAAAAGTCTTATGGGCATTACACTGAGCTACAATTCAAAGTTCAAGATCACTTCTCTGCTTTTTATTAACTCTGCTCTCAACAATGTGTTTTAACCTCATTTTCTCATAGATAAAGTGGAAAAAGTACTGACTAACCTGGACACTGTCAGAATAATTTAGAAATGGCTCAAAAATATGGTTTGCTGCATAAAATTAGCATTTAAAACATTTTTAAATAAAAAGAAATGGACGTTTTGGAACAAATCTACTTTTCACTTGGTCTGTCAAAAATTGCCAAGTCTCATACTGACAAATAACCTCATTAAAAAAAAATACCCCGGAATTGCTACAAGTTCACCGTGGAGCAGTTGTGTGATAAAATTGAGTATAAATACAAAGCATGTTTTCAATTTGAAGCTGGCCTGGAAAATGACATTAGTGACACTTCCAGTGGCCTGAAATATTTTGTCAACTTTAGGTAGAGCTAACTTTTACAGAGTCTGCCAAGAAATACAAGGGAAGAGCAATTAATAGAATTGCAAATCCAAAGTAATTTGCTAATTTTAGTGTCAAAGTAAATTTCTCAATTTCCTTAATAAGAAAAAAGTATTTTAAAGGAACTGTAATAAAGCTCACAGGAAGATTACAGAGTATATGGGAAAGTAGTCTGTGGGACAATACTTTTCTAATGAACTACCTGCTTTGGGGCATTATTGGGGAATTTTGTGAATGTGAAGCTTATGTCACATTGGTTATCACAGAGAGGTTGGACTGTCTTGCCATAGTCCGAATCCAGACCTCAGTGAAGGGCTATATTTAAACATCTTGTCCAGACCTCAGTGAAGGGCTATATTTAAACATCTTGTCAGGGTTTTCTATGTCTTTTATAACTATATATATTAGGTTAGGGGGAGTACAATGTTAGGAAAACTAAATTGGCTATTTCATGGTGGATTTCGTAGGTCTGTTGTTATATTTTGCAGTGTGTTGGGATGAGTCAGAGTTGGGCTAATATGGAGAAGTCTATTTGTCACCATCCAGAGGAAAAAATCTCTACTTTTTAAAATATTTTTTATTGAAGAGTTGATGTACAATGTTGTGCCAGTCTCCTGTAACTAAAAGTGACTCGGTTATACACATATAGACATTCTTTTCTTAAATATTTTTCTCCATTCTAGTTTATCACAGGATTTGACTATAGTTCCCTTCCCCAACGGTAGAACCTTGTTGTTTATCCATCCTATAGATAAGAGTTTCTGATAATTCCAAACTCTTAGTCCTTCCCTCACCCACCCCTACTTCCCTGGTGACCACATGGCTATTCTCTATGTCTGGAGTCTGTATTTCTGTTGCACAGATAAAGTTCATTTGTGCCATATTTTAGATTCCACATATAACATGTGATAGCATATGTGATCACATATGGTATTTGTCCTTCTCTATCTGACTTCACTTAGTATGATGATCTCTAGTTGCATCCCTGTTGCTGCAAATGGCACAACTTCATTCTTTATTATGGCTGAGTAGTATTCCATTGTATATATGTATTATATTACATCTACTTTATCCATCCCTCTGTTGAAGAGCATTTAGGTTGCTTCCATGTCTTGGCTTCCGTGTCTTTATGAATAGTGCTACAGTGAGCATCAGTTCAGTTCAGTTGCTCAGTCGTGTCCAACTCTTTGCGACCCCATGGCCTACAGCATGCCAGGATTCCCTGTCCATCACCAACTCCTGGAGCTTGCTCAAACTCATGTCTATTGAGTCAGTGATGCCATTCAACCATCTCATCCAATGTCGTTCCCTTCTCCTCCTGCCTTCAATCTTTCCCAACATCAAGGTATTTTCCAATGAGTCAGTTCTTCACAATGAGCATAGTACAGTTCAGTTCAATTCAGTCGCTCAGTTGTATCTGATTCTTTCTGACTCCATGAGCTTCAGCATGTCAGGCTTCCCTGTCTATCACCAAATCCCAGAGCTTACTCAAACTCACGTCCATCGCATTGGTGATGCCATCCAACCATCTCATGCTCTGTCTTCCCCTTCTCCTCCTGCCTTCAATCTTCCCCAGCATCAGGGTCTTTTCCATTGAGTCAGTTCTTCACATCAGGTGGCCAAAGTATTGGAGTTTCAGCTTCAGCATCAGTCCTTCCAATGAATATTCAGGATTGACTTCCTTTAGGATGGACTGGTTGGATCTCCTTGCAGTCCAAGGGCCTCTCAAGAGTCTTCTCCAACACCACAGTTCAAAAGCATCAATTCTTCAGCACTCAGCTTTCTTTATAGTCCAACTCTCACATCCATACATGACTACTGGAAAAACCATAGCTTTGACTAGACGGACCTTTGTCGGTAATGTCTCTGCTTTTTAATATGCTGTCTAGGTTGGTTATAGCTTTTCTTTCAAGGAGCAAGTGTCTTTTGATTTCATGACTGCAGTCACCATCTGCAGTGATTTTGGAGCCCCCCCTCAAAATAAAGTCTCTCACTGTTTTCATTGTTTCCCCATCTATTTGCCATGAAGTGATGGAACCGGATGCCATGATCTTAGTTTTCTGAATGTTGAGTTTTAAGCCAACTTTTTCACTCTCCTCTTTCACTTTCAACAAGAGGCTCTTGAGTTCGTTGCTTTCTGCCATTAGGGTGGTGTCATCTGCATATCTGAGGTTATTGATATTTCTCCTGACAATCTTGATTTCATCTTGTCCTTCATCCATCCTGGCATTTTGCATGATGTACTCTGCATATAAGTTAAATAAACAGGGTGACAGTATACAGCCTTGATGTACTCCTTTCCCGATTTGGAAATAGTATGTTGTTCCATGTCCAGTTCTAACTGTTGCTTCTTGACGTGCATACAGATATCTGAGGAGGCAGGTAAGGTGGTCTGGTATTCCCATCTCTTGAAGAATTTTCCACAGTTTGTTGTGATCCATATAGTCAGAAGCTCTGACTATAGTAGTCAATAAAGCACAATTAAATGTTTTTCTGGAACTTTCTTGCTTTTTTATGATCCAGCAGATGTTGGCAACTTGATCTCTGCTTCCTCTGCCTTTTCTAAATCCGGCCTGAACATCTGGAAGTTCACAGTTCACGTACTATTGAAGCCTGGTTTGGAGAATTTTGAGCATTACTTTACTAATGAGATGAGTGCAATTGTGTGGTAGTTTGAGCATTCTTTGGCATTGCTTTACTTGGGATTGGAATGAAAACTGACCTTTCCCAGTCCTGTGGCATAGGGGTTCATGAATTATAGTTTTTCTGGATGTATGCCCAGGAGTGAGATTGTTGGATCATATGGTAATTCTATTTTTAATTCAGAAACTATTTTATTCATTCATCTAGAGAGAACCAGTCCTTGAGGGATTAATTCATGCTATACTAGTAGATAGAAAACTGCTAAAAAAGCTAATAGACTGATATCCTTTCTGGTTTCCTTACATGGAATCATGTAGTAATTTGGAAGTTAAAGTCAGGGAGCATTTCCTTGGCAGCGTTGAAAGGTACATGCCATCTGGGTGTCCTTCCTGGAAGTGTTTTAATATTAATCTATTTATTTATTTGGCTGCTCCGGGTCTTATTTCCAGCGAGAAGGATCTTCGATCTTTGTTGCGGCATGTGGAATCTTAGTTGTGGCATGTGGGATCTGGTTCCCTGACCAGGGGTTGAACCCAGGCCCCCTGCATTGGGCGTGTGAAGTCTTGGCCATTGGACCACCAGGGAAATCCCTGAGATCTTTTAGACATAGGAGCAAGATGAATAATCGAGGGTGATTATGGACGCACCATAGCCAATAGGAAGGTGAACCACCATGGCCTTTCGTGAGGAATGGCTGGGCGGAAATCTCTGTGGTTGGCATCTGTAATACCTCCCACTGCTCTTACTGGCGCCCCCCAGTCCGGGTCGCCTACTCCACTCGGCCTTCACGCGGCTTTTCTTCTTGCCTTTACATAGAATAGGAACTCACTGCAGTGAAGATTTAAAAGGTAAATTTGTAAGACAAAATCTGACCTTTCTATACTCATTTTAGTTTTTTTTTTTACTTTTCAGATTTGTTCTTTCAGTGGCTCGAGCTGCAGACACATCCTGGGAAAACCTGTAGTGTTTGTGAGCCAGTGAGGGCTCAGTGTTACGTTTCAGTGTTTGTTTACCACCCCCACCGTAACTCAGAGCAGTGACCCCCACTGTTAATACATTTCAATTAAATTAAAAACAATACTTTGCTCTGTTTAGCATGTCATAGTAAAAAGGAGTTTCAATTCCTTTGATAAAAGTTACATTTTTTATAGAAATATGAAATTCACAATCCCCATTAATTCAATTTGTTATCCTTGCAAGAGCCATATGAGAATCTTGGCATTTTTATCATCTGTTTCACGAATCCTCTTTTATCCAGGACTTGATTTATAACGAGATTACAGAATCTCCAGATGCCTTTGTAAATATCTGCTCTTCCAGGAGGAGTTAGAGTCGTCAGTTTAGCTACGAGGAGCTCTAATTTATTTTATGTTCATTTCAAAGGCAGCATGAAGGAAGTTTTGCATGGAATGGTAAATACTATACTTATTAACAATAATATCATAGGTTTTTAAAAATATGCCCATGCCATTTTTGGATAATTTTAGATTTACAAAACCGTGCAGACCATTTCCATACCACCTTCACCCAGTTTTATTTGTTGATATCTTATAGTGCCCTGGGGCATATGTGAAAAAAAAAATTAAGAAACCAACATTGGTACATTACTATTAAATGAATTCCAGACGATTCAAGTTTCTCCACTTTCTTCACTATATCCTTTTCCCGCGATCTGGAGTTCCACATGCATTTAGACAAAGTTTTCATGAAAATAAAATTTTAGAATTAGGAACAAGTGTCTCCTGCATTGTGTGTATGTAACCCCAGACCCAAGCCCAAGTGGAGGAAGAATACTTGCTCCTGTGAGACGGGCCTTGCAGGAAATGACTTCCACTGTCTGGGAGGTAATTTTAAACCTTCTCTCTGGTTTTCCTCATTTCGTTCAGGTAAGTGAGCAGGAAGTAGAGGTTGCACACATGAGTGACTCTCTGAAGCCCTGAACTCGATCCCACGTCACCCGTCTCTAATAACCCCGCAGACTCTCTAACATGTTAAATGCTTTTTTCAATCACTGTAGTCTTCAAGGAGGCTTTTGTTGGAATATCAGTGGACTGCTCTGAAAAGGCATTAAGTCAGTCCCCCATGAAACAAAGTGCGGGATACGCAAGTCAGCAGGTCTCTCTGCGTCGGAATACTGTTACTGGGGGATGCAGTTTGGTAGGGCTTCTGGAAACTCCTGAAAAAAATTCTTGAAAATTTCTAAATTCTTTTTTTTTTTTTTTAATTGCTGCCATGTTATACACTGAGATAGAGGTTATTTTATTCTCCCAAAATATTTTCTGAAAAGGACGTAGCTCCCTGGCATTCTGGAAAAGTGTCAGGGTTGTCTGAGACTGTGTGATCAACTTCCTTGTATGGGCTTTGCAGAAAGGGCTGATCCACCAGCAAAGCTTTAAACTGAGGGGACAGTGGAAGAAGACAACGCCGCAAAAAGAATGACTTTGCAAGGTCTTAGAGAGCATAATTAGGAGTGGCTTTTTCACTTTGGAGCTTGATTTTCTGATAAATCTGTAGACTTAAATTTAAAAATTTAAAAGCATATTTTTAAACACATAAAAACGAAGATAAAATTTAAAAGCTTCAATTAACATGATCGATTTGAATAAGCAGTGTTAGAATTAAAATTATATGTGCTAGGATCATATCAGAAAGCTTATATAGTGTATATACTACTTCTCAATGATTTAACAATATCCCTATGTTGATCTTAGATATAAAAGTTTTGGAAAGATAATATATTAAAATATGTAGTGAAATAGAATCAGGAGGTTTTGTGAGGCTATACTCCGCTTCTGTTGTATTTCTATAAGAGCCTCGATCTTACACATTTTTGATGGAGATATTAGAAGGTAGCCTTGTTTTACTAGATTCCCATTGAGCTACATGTAAGTTACTCCAGAACCAGCTTGTTGTTGGTCTCCTTGGTATTCACACTAGCAATGTATTTTGACTTGTTGTCAACGTGGATTTGGGGTTGGCTGGCATTCTGAGACCTGCCCCCGTACTTGGCTGGTAGCCTGTAGAGAACCCCCAGCTCACAGACACTGGCATTGTCTCTGCTTCTGACTTCCCGGTACCCAAACCCTTTACTGGGGCTTCCCTGGTGGCTCAGCAGTAAAGAATCTGCCTGTGAGGCAGGGGACGTGGGAGATGCAGGTTCGATCCCTGGGTCAGGAAGATCCCCTGCAGAAGGAAACGGCAGGCCTCTCCAGTCTTCTTGCCTGGAGAATCCCATGGACAGAGGAGCCTGGTGGGCTACAGTCCATGGGGTCGCAGAGTCAGACAGGACTGCGCGACTGAGCACGCACCCAGGCAACTTTGACTGCCCAGCATCCTGCCATTTCAATGCTGGGCTCCTTGCCTGAGTAACTGTCTTGCACAAAGCCTACGTCCACCAACCATGGCCAGATTCTGACCCGAGAAGCCGGCTTTCCCTTTGCCCCTGCACGGAGCTGTGCCCTTGGCCTGCCTGAACGTAAGCTACCCCTCTGTTCTCTGGACAGTGCTCTCCTGATGAGTATATCTGAAAAACGAATTGGGCCCTGATCTTGCCTTCCTTAGTCTTCTCATATCTATTCTGTTCAATTTTTGAGCTCCTACTGTGAGTCAGGAATTGGGTAGAAACTTTGGGGAACAAGGAGAAAGGCTCAATTCGTGCGCTATTATAACTCTACTGGGGTGGAGGGGACAGAAGGCATGTAAATAGATTATTTTTTTGATGTGTAGTGAGGGCTCAGGGGTTTTTTCTGGACCTGAATTGAGTCTGGAAACAAGAGTAAAAGTTAACGAGGTCTTCGGATTCTCCCGGCTGCTGGAGAACATGGCAAAGCCACGCAGGAGTGAGCCAGTATGGCACCCATGAGAATGAAAACGGTACGACTCGAGTGTGTTCCAAAGCTTTGTTTGCAACCTCGCGTTCCGTGGTGTGGCATGGTAGCCGCAGAGCAGTCAATGTGGCAGGGCTCCTGGGAGGTTCATTCAATATGCGATCAGGGGATTTAGCAAATTGAAAGGACTGAACTCTGTCTTGAGTCATGGCTTAATTAGTTTGCTATGTTCTGGGTGAGAACTGTGGTGGGGAAAAAAAAATCAATGAAGGAGATGATTTTGTTCCTCATCATGGCACCTACTCACTTGATCTGCTGTGGACCCGGATCTCATCCTGACCAATAGAATCCATTTGTAGAATAGAAATTGTTGGTCCTTATTGTGATTGAACCTATAAACTTGATGATAGCAGAACTGGCCAACCAGTTATTTTGGAATAAATAAACTATTCATTGATATAAATTTTTGAGTTGGATTCAGTGAGGGAGGCAAATAAGACATTGCCACTGCCCTCAAAAGTTTATACAAGATAAAGTCGTTTCGTGTTAAATTGTGTAGTTGAAGTATGTAGTGGAAAATCCCCAGCTGGAGTGAAGGGACATGCATTCTCTTTCTGGGTCACTTGTCATCTTGAGGGGTTCCAGCCACCTCATCTATAAACTGTGAAGGCTGATTGCTATTTAAGTTCTTTTCCAACTGTGAAATGTAGTGATTTTCAGAAAGTCTATGTAAGAATTCTGGATGTGGCTCTGGATATGCCGGTGTGTGGAGGGAGCCCTGTGGATCTACAGGGAGACCCATCTGGTCTGGTACCTCTCCTATCTAGTGTTTGTTGTAAGCATATGGTTTTACTCCATCTAAGACTGTTGATATGGAGAAGGAGGTAAGAGAGGAGAAGCACTGTATATGTTAATCAGACTCTACAGATGGGATGTTGTTTGGACTCAGATGCAGATAATTGCATGAAACCTATTTCCTAGTCATGGCAAGTTATCAAAACTCTATATAAGAATCCTTCCTCTCTTTCTCCCTTCCCTCTTCTTTTATACCCGTCTCTGACTTTTATGTCCTCCCCCACCCCCACAGACAGTTTTCTGTAGTGTTTAATGGGAATGTTTTGGTTTGCCATCATTGTTCCCAAATGGATATTGTAGTTTTGTGTGCCTGTATTTTTATTTTTTATTGGAATATAATTGCTTTATGATGTTAGTTTCTACTGTGCAACATTGTGACTCAGCCGTGTGTTTGCATCTCTCCCCTCCTTCCTGAGGCTCACTCCCGCTCCCCCCATCCCCCCCTCAGGTCGTCACAGAGCGCCAGGCTGCCCCTGTGGTCTCCGGCAGCTTCCGACCAGCTGTCTGCTTCACACGTGGCCGTGCAGGTCAATGCTACCCGTCAGCGCGCACCGCCCTCTTCGCCACTGTGGCCACATGTCCCTTCTCTCCACCCCTGTCTCTGCCCCTGCCCTGCAAGTAGGTTAATCGGTACCATCTGTCTAGATTCCATATATATGCATTCATATATGTTTGCTTTTCTGACTGACTATGGCAGACTCCAGGCTCATCTACCTCATATCAATGGATTCAATTTCATTTCTTTTTATGGCTGAGTAATATTCCTTTCTTTATCCATCCGTCGATGGACATCTAGGTGGCTTCCATGTCCTGTGTGCCTATATTTTTAACTTATGCAAATGGTGTTGCATTATTTATTTCATTCTGCTTATTCCCTCAAATATATGTATAAGATCCACATATATTAATATGTGTACTTTGTTGTTTAAATCAAGGTATTGCGTGTACATATTCTCCCTACTCACTCTTTCAGTAATAGATACTCAATGTGTGTGCATGCATGCTCAGTCGTGTCCACCTCTTTGTGATCCCATGAACTGTAGTCCACCGGGCTGCTCTGTCCATGGGATTTCCCAGGCAAAAATACTGGAGTGGGCTGCCATTCCCATTTCCATTTCCAGGGGATCTCCCCGATCCAGGGGATCGGACTCACATCTCTTGCATCTCCTGCATTGGCAGGCTGGTTCTTTACCATCTGAGCCACCAGGGAAGCCCCAGTAGATACTCAAATTGTCATCAATTTCCTGACTCCCAATTTACACAGAGATAGTGATCCCTAAAAGGAGCTTTATGGGATATATACGTACTCTGTGTGTATGTGTGTGTGTGTGTGTGATGTTTATATCATTAAAACCAATGGGTTATGAGAAACGTGTGCAATTTAAGTGCTCCCAGTCTGTTCTCTTGAAGTCTTACCATTCTGCACTCTCCCCATACCTGTGTCTCTGCCTTCACTTAGCGTCATCAGCTTTCTGCTTTTTTTATTCTAATGGGTGTCAAGTGCTTTCTCGTTGTTTTTACTGGCTTGGTCCCAAGTGCCCTGACAGAAGAGTGCCTTTCAGTTCTAACTTCCCCGAGGACGGAGGTGTCTCTTCTGATTCTGGGTGGCCATCTGAGAGGGGTGTGGTGCGGGAGGAATCTCCTCTCTGGGCCCTGTCCCCTCAGAAGCTTCCTTCCAGGGATGATGGTTTGCAGGGCATGGCCAGGGATTGCCCAGGTGCTCCTACTGAGCCATCCCAGGCCACTCTTGGCCGGACTGGCATCCCTCCTGGAACACAGCTCCAGAAAACCTTTGTGGCTGGCGACCTCTCCTCTGGGGATGTGGGTTAGTCCGCAGAGCTGGAAATGCCAAGGAGGCCTGATGCTGAGCTGGGACCTCTCTGCAGCAGGCCCTCGGGCCTCCAGCAGTTCCTCCCCCTCCAGGGTATTTGCTGTGCTGGCAGCATCCTCAGGGAAGAGTGGTGGCCAGTCTTTGGTTCACAAGTGGAACATTCTGGTTATTTTCTCTCTGAAATCAGGGTGAGCACCTGGTTTCCTTCCACTTCATCATGAAAATAAAAAAGAAGGAGCAAATAGAGCCAAGGACGGAGCAGTGGTTTGGGAAACGGAAACTGAATCTGGAATATGGGATCTGAGGCTTTGGAACCGTGTTGGGGAAAAGAAAGTCTCATGAGCCAAAGTTTGAATCATCATAACCTCGTGTAAGCAAACTACTGAGATGTTCCTACAAGAGTCAGAATTCATCTCTTCTCCGTTTGAGGTCGGATCTTTTTCCTGTTGATTCGTTTTTAACCTTTTATTTTACACTGGAGTATAGCTGATTATATATACTCAGTTGTGTATACTCAGTATATATACTCAGGTGTTGTGATAGTTTCAGGCAGAGGGACTCGGCCAGACATATACGTGTATTAATTGTCCCCCAAACTCCCTTCCACCCCCTGTTGATTGTGCTTTTGAAAACCAGGGGTTTCAAAAGACTTTGTGTGACCATTATAGACGTTGAGAGTGGAGAACAGGTCATTAACTATTGCTGAAGTCAGTTCAGTGGTCAGCTTTCAGAAATGATGACGTTTCGTCACCATCCCCTAAGCGTTGCAGATACGGTGTCCATGGAAACGGGATACAGCTCATCATCCAGGTGCGGGAGACTCAGAGTCAGCCCACAGTTAGTGCTCTTACGTCACAGTGTGAATGGACTCAGCGTCCTTCATGTAACACAGCGTGAACGGATGCAGCAAAATGTGACAAATTCTTCGGACATGTGGAACTTCTGGATGAGTTTTCCCTGCTGATACAGAACAGGGTTTCTCTCAGCTGAACCCCAATGTCATCCTGACATGCTGGGGGGTGGTTAACTGCTCCTGCAAGCTCCTCTTTTCCCTACGAGACCCCTTTCTGCTGTGTCGCCCCCCTGCTGTGTTCAGTCAGGGAAAACTTCTCTCCCAAAGATCCACCCAGAAGGGATGGAGGGGTGTTATGACTAAAAGAGCAGAATGCTTTTAGGGCCGAATTAGCGTATGCTGCCAGAATGCAGTTTTATTCATTTGTGCAGCGACCCCGCTCCTTACCCTTCGTCCTCTAAAGCCCTCTGCCCTTGCTTTCTCCATCAAATAAAAGCAAGCACATCTGTTCCACACTTTAGAGTTGATACAAGTCATTTCACGGGCAACATCTCATTTAATCTCCACCCTTCTTGACATGTCCATGAACATATCTAAACAATGAAAATGCTTCAGCATCAAGATGAAGAGGGCAGTCACCCTGAGTCTTACCGACTAGATAACAGACACTTGGCCCTAGGCTGAACCCTCGGAGAAATTATAAAATGAATGAAGTTTGTCTTCTGCATCTCCGCCTCGTTCCGTGTCTCTTATCCTGACGCAGGCAGATCTCGGCTCTTGGCAGATGCAGGGCTTTCCCTTGGCCTCTGATCGCCTAGAGTTCTCCCTGCGCGGGGAGAGCTGCAGATGCGGTGATCCGCGGGGCTCGGTCCGCAGATCCCGGCAGGTGGTGGCTGTCAGTGCAGCCGCTAGGCGGAGCCCTTCCTGGCAGGCACGGCACCGAGAAACAGCATGGGTGGTCAGGGCTCAGTCTCACACAGACGGGTGTTAACGCCTGTTACCATTTCTACCCGAATAATAAGCTCCCAAGATGCGCTCTGTCCCCCTCACGGCTCACTGTCATTGGCAAACAAGGGTTTAAAAGGTGATTTGGAAGGTAATCATGAGATGTATTGAAATACTGAGTCTTTCCAGTCAGGAAGGTTAAGTTGCCGAATTTAGAGATCAAAATGCACTCACTTTGGGATTTCCCTGGTGGTCCAGTGGTTAAGACTCCGCCCTTCCACTGCAGGGTCTGTGGGTTCAATCCCTGGTTGAGGGACTAAGATCCTGCATGCTGTGAGCAACGCCCCCCCCCCCCCCCACCCCCCGCGCCAAATGTTTTTACATTGATAATCCCTTCTCAGAATAAAATCAAAAAATATTTTACATTGCTTAAATTAAGTGATGGGAACACACAAACCACCTGGTCCAAATTCTCTCACCGGATCAAGGAGGAGACTAACACAGGAAGCTGCCAGGTCCCTTGCAAGGGAGACCTGGCTGTGGGATGGGAGCCAGACACCCCTCTCTCCTCCTTGTTCAGGCCTCCTGCCCATCATCAGCCACGACTCTTGCTGTGATGAGGGACAGACCGCCTCCCCCAGGCCTGCTCGCCATGCCCTGGCTCTAGATGGTCCACACCCACAGTAGCCTTTTCTCTGCCTCTCTGCGCCTCTTCTACCACCTCTGCCCTCTCTTCTTGAACCACTGCGATTAAGTTTCCTTTCTTCTGCTCTTTGCATGCGATTTGGTCTGAAGTAGGTGTCTTGCCGTACCCCACCTTCTCATCCTGAAGATAAAACAGAGCCCTTTGCACATAGAGGAACTTAATGAACACTTTTTATATAAATGTTTAAATACTAGCATTTAGATGTCCCTGGGTCAGAGACCACACTTTATGCTATCTGCCCACTAGTTTATCCTTGTTGTTATTTAGTCACTAAATCATGTCCAATTATTTGTGACCCTGTGGACTGTAGCCCACCAGGCTACTCTGTCCATGGCATTTTCCAGTCAAGAATACTGGACTGGGTTGACATTTCCTTCTTCAGGGGATCTTCCCTACCCAGGGATTGAACCCCGTCTCCTGCTTGGCAGGTGGACTTTCTACACCTGAGCCACTAGGGAAGCTATTTTACCCTTAGGTCCTAGTGTTTAATAAGCTATTTGTGGGATGAATGAATAAATAAGCAGATGAATAAAACAAGATACACACACTCTCCCTTTCTCTCTACTGATAATATGTACCAAATAGATAACTGATGAGGACCTACTGTGTAGCACAGGGAACTCTACTCAGCGCTCTGTGGTGACCTAGATAGGAAGGAAATCCAAAACGGAGAGGATGTGTATATACATGGCCGATTCACTTTCCTGTACAGTAGAAACTAGACAACATTGTAAAGCAATTACACTCCGACAAGCATTAAGTAAAATTTTTTTAAAAGGCAAAAAAAGCAAGATATGTAAACTATCCCCAATTTCCTAATAATTTGGAACCCCTCCAAAACGACATTTACAAAATGTTGTTCATCCTTCATCAAGCGGTGTTTGGTAGAAACTAATTTTGTATTGATTAAAAATACCTAATTTTATATTGAAAACAAGTATTTTTTTTACATGCACTGAAGGTCATGTCACAGCTGATTTCATTTCAAATTGCCTTTTATGTCTTTCTTTCCCTGTGTGCATAATTAGGCAGCAGAAGTCACTTGCATTCACTAAAGAGAGATGCAATTTACTTGGACAGAATTGAAAGTTATTTTTCAAAATAGATTTAAATGTTCTTCTTTCTGGTTTTCATGTCAACTCAACATTTCACACTTTTCTCTTGTTATTACTCTTTCTCTAGTTTTTTGTTTCTACCTAGGCAACTTCTGGGAGGCATGTTAACGGGTTTAAAAGAGAGATGACAGTTTAAATCTCTCATTCTCTGGGGAAAGCTCTATTCTATCATGCACTATTATTGTTCAGGACTTGGCTGACTGCGGCCGCCAACTTTAGAAGTCTGTAGTCTGACGGACTGCAGGCTGACTTACAGTTTCCATGACTTTAGGTGGGAGCTGGTCGGGGGCAGGCCTCTTGCCATGAGGCTTTGGACGAGCATCTTCACCTGCAAAGTTGGGAGAACATCACCAGTCCTGATGTGCTGTTACAAGGAAGGGTTTAGGAGATTAACTCAGTGTTTGATCCTAAATTCTAAATATACCATCGTCCTCATCATCACTGCTCTAGTTGGAGGGAAGAAGGCTTACGATCTGTTTAGTAGTAATCTCTCGAGTCTGATGAAGTGGTTGCTTTTCCTGATTCAGGTGCTGCTGTGGCATGTGCTTCTGTGGAGTGGCCTGTCTCGGGGACAATTCCTTGTGGCAGCATTTCATTTTTGCAGTGTTTATAGGAGGGCGGCCAACCAGGAAGCCAGATCAGGGCAGATTCCAGGCCCAGGCTATATAGGAAACATGCATAAAATTATTACCACAAGCTGCCTTCAAAGAACTGTTCTGATTGTCTAAAAATACACAAATAGAATTGACTCTAATGATTTCATTCTTTTGAGGATTTCCTCCCTATTTCTGTCTGTGTTTAAAAAATCACCGACAATGAAGTGAAAACTGTTGCCAAACTCTTCATGTGTATTTAGCTAGTCAAATGTGGTGGAAAATTACATCTAGGATTTTGAGAATTGGCCCATCAATCTTGTGGAGAGCGCTAGCATGGCCACAGTTTACATATAGCAAAATCCACTGCTTTTTCTTTCTTTGATCACCATACATAGATTTTATTTTACTTTTTAAATTAATTTTTATTGGAGTAGAGTTGCTTTACAGTGTCGTGTTAGTGTCTGCCGTACAACAAAGTGAATCAGCCGTATGTGTGTGTATATGTATATGCCCACTCCCTCTCTTTTTGGATTTCCTGCCCCTTCAGGTCACCACAGGGCACTGAGCAGAGATCCTGTGGTTTCCAGTAGGTTCTCATTAGTACTGTGTACATAGTATCGATAGTGTAAAATTTTAAAATACATGAATTTTCTGGAAAACCTCTTTCGGTTTGGGCTCACACGAAAGCTCATTTTCAACCCCAGGCACCAGAAGCTGGTGCTCAAGTGACTTCTGTCCTGCTTTTCTTGGATGCTCTTACTTGGGAGTTACCTATCACCTCCAAGACCAATCGCTTCTCACCTGCTGTTGCAGTAGGTCATCTCATGACAGAAGCGGAGCTGACAGAGTGCCCCAGGGAGGTGTTTGGTCTGGTGGCAGACATCCTGTGAGTTGTCCTCCCAAATGACTGACTTCATTAAATGTCTCCATGGCAGGTACTGCAGTGGAAGCGGTGGGGTGGCCGTGGGACCTCACGGGGTGGGAGGATGAGCTATGTGCAACGGCCGCCTTCCCCTCATCTCGAAGAGTCTTGTCAGAACGGTAGGCGAAAGGAGTGGCCCCAAGATCCTTCCTTAACTCTCATCTCACTGCTTTGAAGAAAATGCTATTAGCAACTTTCACAGATTCTACCTCCATAGATCTTCTGCTTTAAGGAAAACAATTACACACTATTATATACAAAATAGTTAAATAGCAAGGACCTACTCTATAGCACAGGGAATTATACTCAATATTTTGTAACAACCTGATTGGGAAAAGAATCTGAAAAGGGTTCTTTCTTTCATTTCTCTCTATCCAGCTGAGTCTCTGTGCTACGCGCCTGAAACTCAGACAATGCTGTGAGCCAACTGGATGTCGGGAGAAAAAGACAACGCTGGGCCATCTCTGGTGGTCCAGTGGCGAAGACTTCATGCTCTTAATGCAGGGCCCCCAGGTTCAATCCTGGTCGGAGAATATTGATGGATCCACTGTGCTGCAACAAAGACTCAGTGCAGCCAAATTAATGATAATAATAAAGGAACTAATAGAATAGACGTATGAGGATGTTGGCACTTTTTTCATAATGAGTATTGCCTAACATTAAGAAGTCAAGAGGGATGAAAAAAAATGTAGGAGCTTGAAAATGAAAATGTAGAGACTAAGTTATGGTTTTCTCCATTTAGTTCAGTCGCTCAGTCGTGTCCGACTCTTTGTGACCCCATGGGCTGCAGCACGCCAGGCTTCCCTGTCCATCACCAACTCCTGGAGCTTGCTCAAACTCATGTCATGATAAGCTTTTCTACCACTCATCTAATAGCCTAAAGCAGCATGCAGCTTTGTGATTTTTTCCTCCCAGTCTGTTTGCAGAAGTCTGTCCATCTCATGAGGCATGGTGTAAAGAAATAATCTCTTAGAAACAGGGAGATAAACTTAACTGCTAGTAGGACCTCAAACAAGCACCTCTCCTTCTTTGAATATCAACTTCCTGCATAAAACTTATATGTCACCAATTCTCACACTGTCTTTAGGAAAAATAATCAGCTTTCGTTTAAGAATACAAGCTGACATGATCAGTAGGCATAAAAGCACGAGATTATTACACAGAAAATTACTTGTTTTGTAGGCTGTTTCCTATTTGGGAACATAGGTTAGAACTTCTCTACTGAAGTTTTACTCTTATCCCTACATTGGAAGCAGATAAAGAAGAATAGTTACTTTATTACCATCATGCTTTTTGGAATTTGAAGTATTATATTTGTTGCTTTCTGGATTTGTAAGATATTTTAACTTTGATATTAAAATGAAAGTTCAAATTTTCAAAGTTCAAATGAAATTTCAAGACAGTACAGGAAATGTAGGTGATTTTAGATATGTTGTTTATATAATGTTGGCTTCAACTTAGTGTTTCAAAAACAGTTTGCAATGAAATTGTTTGATTCATTTTTTAATTTGGAGTTGGCTTTAACCTATTAGTTACTTATATATGATTTTCTCATTTATTCAATAAATATTAATTGGGAACTACTGTTTAATATTTTCTGTGCCTAGTCACGCAGTCATGTCCAACTCTTTGTGACCCCATGGACTGCAGCCTGCCAGGCTCCTCTGTCCATGGGATCCTCCAGGTAAGAACACTGCCATTCCTTCTCCAGGGGATCTTCCTGACCCAGGGATCAAACCCAGGTCTCCTACACTGTAGGTAGATTCTTTACCATCTGAGCCACCAGGGAAGCAGCTTCTATTCTATTTTATATTTTCTCCTGTTTACTTCTCTGTTTTTCCACATAAAAACAAAACCATCTGATGACTTCTGTGTACATTTGATCTCTTTTACCTACAAAACAGCAATTTCACATGGTTCAAAAATACATATTAGGTATACTTATTCACAACTGTCACAAAATAGATGTATAGAAAAAAGCAACAGATAAAAGGGGGCCACTGATAGAGTTTCTTTCTCAAACATGATTCATTTGTAGGTATAAACAAGGGCCTAAAAAAAATGACAACTACTTTTTTTTTTTCTTTTTTTTTCATTTATTTTTATTAGTTGGAGGCTAATTAAAAAAATGACAACTACTTGAATTAACATAAACATAAATAGAACAGAATACATCTGAAGTGATGGGAGACACATTGAATTCCTTGATCTTAATTTTCCAAAAGATATATATAATCTTGTGCTCTCTAAAGGGTTTTATTAGAGCAGCTATCAAGTAGCAAAATAGCCCACCTTTCCCCTACTCTTTTTTCAGGATAACATCTGACATAGCAAAACAAGGAGACAAAGGGGAAAATGAGGCTAGGAATCGCCACTGTCTGACACTTAGGCTGGGAACAACTTAGAACAGACACAGCAGTTTCCCTTCTGTAAGGGAAATATATTCCCATTTATCTTTCCATATGATTTATCACAATTAAAAAAGTGCCCCAGGAATAGCTTAAGCTGCTTATTTTTTCTCAAAGTGAAAAGCAATGCTATGTCTATTGTAACTTGTTACTGTCGCAAAGGACTATATATTTTCCACATACACTGCTAGTTATATAAATCACTTAATTTCCTCCTCATTACATGAATAGCATGGAGAATATAAATATTGACCTCTTTGACTATTAACAATATGCTTAACAAAAAAATTATTCTTTAAGCAGAAGAGAGAGGTTATTTTAAGAGTTCTAAAAGGCTGCTGCTGCTGTTTGGGAATGAAAGCCTACCTATTGAAAGAGCATGTGGGTATTAAATGATTTAACACATTTTGCTTTATGCTTTTCTGATATATGTGCAAAATGTAAGCAAACTGACTTGACAGTATAGTATACAGTAAGCAGAAACATTCAGAAAAAGTAATGGTGTGGGGAGACCTTTTTCTTTTTTTAAAAATTTTATTTAACTTTTTATTTTGTATTGGAGTATAGCCGATTAACAATGTTGTGATAGTTTCAGGTGGATGGCAAAGGGACTCAGCCACACACACACATGTATGACCTTAATTCCTTCCTCTCATCCCTCCTGTCATTGATGCTATTTATTCCACTTACATACAAGTTTAGAAATACCCATACATGTATTATATAATGCATGCTTATACTAAGTAGGGCTTCCTGGTTAGCGCAAATCGTAAAGAATCTGTCTGCAATGTGGGAGATCTGGGTTCAGTCCCTGGGTCAGGAAGATCCCCTGGAGAATGGCATGGCAATCCACGTCAGTATTCTTGCCTGGAGAATTCCACAGATAGAGGAGCCTGGTGGGCTACAGTCCATGGGGTCAAAAAGAGTGGGACACGACTGAGCAACTAAGACTTTCACTTTTCATGCAAAAGTATACACAATATGCACATACATATACATAAGCATATATAACCAAATACACTGTTGCTATTATTATTTTGTACAAATTGTTTTTATTGGATAAATTAAGAATAGGAAAAATGTTTCTATGCTACTTCACTTCTTCCTTGATGTTCTTCTTTTATTTACGAAGATCCAACTTTCTGATCTATATTATTTTTCTCTCTCTCTTTAAAATTTCTTTTAACATTTCCTAGGGGCAGTTCTACTTATAATAATTGCCCAGCTTTTGTCTGAGAAAGCATTTATTTCTCCTTTACTTTTGAAGGATAGTTTCACAGAGTGCTGAGTTCCAGATCAGTGCTTGTTTTCTTTTCTTTTCCTCAACACTAAATAGTTCACTCTGCTTTCTTCTAGCTTGCGTGGTTTCTGAGAAGTCAGATATAATTCTTATCTTTGTTCCTCTATAGGTAGGGTTTTTCTCTGCTTTCAGAGTTTTTTATCTTTGACTCCCTGTAGTTTCAAGATGATACTCTTAGGTGCATTTTTGTCTTTTTTAGTCTTCATGCTTCTTGGTATTTTCTGAGCAGCCTGGATCCATGGCTTGGTGTCTGACATTAACTTGGAGAAATTCTGTCACTATTGTTTCGAATATTTATTCTGTTCCTTTCACTCTTTTCCTTCTGGTACCTTATACCTTTTGTAGTTGTTCTACAGACCTGGATTTTTTTTTTTTTTTTTTTAGGCTTTATTTTCTTTGCTTCTCAGTTTTTAAGGATTCTTTTTCTATATGCTTAGGGCTTCCCCTGTGGTTCAGACTGGTAAAGAATCTGCCTGCAATGCAGGACACCTGGGTTCGAATCCTAGGTTGGGAAGATCCCCCTGGAGAAGGGAAAGGCTACTCACTCCCGTATTCCGGTCTGGAGAACTCCATGGAATGCATAGTCCATGGGGTCGCAAAGAGTCGGACATGACTGAGCAACTTGCACTTTCACTGTATCCTCTAGCTCAAAGATTGTTTCCTCAGCCATGTCTAGTCTACTTAATAAGCCATCAGAGGCAGTCTTCATTTCTTTTTCAGTGTTTTCACGTCCAGCACTTCCTTTTGTTTCTTTCTGTAGCCCTCCAGGCCCCTGTGTCCGTGGGGGTTGGGGTGGGCTTGAGTTGTTTTCCCCTTCTCCCGCAGGAAGGGTAGAGCTTTGCTGGAGCCGAGGGTTTCGCTTCCCCGAGCAGTCAGGCTCTGGTTAATTGGTTTCTCCTGCGGGCAGCCTTGTTAACGCAGAGCATTCTGGGAAGTTTCAAAATGGCTCCTTCCCCCTCCTCAGCCGGAGCCAGAGGAACTTTGTCTTTGATGATATGGGAGTCAGATTGCCGCCTGGAAGTAAACCTCACAGTCTCTCAGGGACTGCCCTACCGCAGCCCCCCGACGACTGGGGCCCCCTGGAGTTTCTAACTCTCAGGGTTGTCCTCCTGAGCCCCCCGCATCGCCTCAGTTACATCTCGGCTGTTCCCGCCCAGGCCCTGGATCCCACAGTATTATCCACCCCGGAGCCTCTACTCAGGTAACCTGATTCTCTTGTTTTTGCGTTTCTACCTCTCCCGAGTTTTCCTGTCTTCACCTCGCCTCTAGATCCAACAGTTGTTGATTTTCAGTCTGTTTAGCTTTCTGTTGTGTTAGGATGGAATGGCGTCTTCTAAGTTCCTTACCTGTAGAACCAGAAAACAGTTTCCCCTACGTTTTTGTTTTGTTTTCTTGATTTATGGTATTATATACTTCATGTGTGCGATTTTGTTTTGACTTCTGTATGCACTGCAGTGTACCTACTACCAAAGGTTTAGTTTCTATCGGTTCATATCATTAAGCCCCTTTACCACCCTACCTTTTTTTTTTTTTTTTTCCAACCTACCTTTAACGAGTCGTTTTCTCAGTTTTGAGAAGTATTTTATGAATGGAGGATATAAACCCTTTGTGATAAAATTACAATTTCTCTTCCGGTTTATCATAGGTAATTTAACTTTTGCCCTTATTTAATAGTATTTGTTTTATATGGTCAAATTATCTCTTCAATGGTTGTTGGATTTTAAAGCATGGTTAGAAAATTTTTTTTCAATCAATTTTAAGTTGAATTGTTTTCTTCTAGAATTTGTGTGGTTGATATTATTTTGCACTCACACCTGCGGTCCAGTTGGAGTTTTTTCTGTTGTAGTGTGTGAAGATCACATCCAGTTGTAGGTTGGTTGGTAGTTTGTGACTTCTGATCTTCTTAATGATTTCTATTTTACTAATCTCTTGCTTTGAATATTTGTCCCTTTGGCCCTTTATGGTTTATTTTGTTGGTTTTTTGGTCTTTTACCATTGTTTTGAGGTGCTTTTTTGTTAATAAATAATTATTATAAATATAAGTATTTCATTCTTTTTCTGAGCACTGCTTTAACAGTGTTCCAGTGGATTCAGAAAATGGTTTCATTGTCATTATTTTCGAGAAACTCTGTCTTCATTTTGTGTTTTTCCCTTTGACTCAAGAGTTCTTTAATATCACATAAAAAATTGTAAGTAGATGAGACTTTAAAATTTTGTTATTAGTTTATGGTTTATTGTATATGGTCAAAGTATGCTGTTTGTACCATTTATTTTAACATTTTAAAAGTAACTCTTTATGAATTTATTAATTTTTGTGTGTGGAATTATATGTAGTCAATTTTTATGAATGCTACATGTTCACATGAAAAAACAGTCTCCACTGTCAAAGTACTAGGTTACAGTATTTACATGTAATATATGACCTGTTGATTTTGATTTTTAGGTCTTCTGTGTTTTTACTGACTTTTCCTGTAAATCTGTCTTGGACTGAGAGGTGTATTAATATTTAAAATCACTTATAACTAGCATGTGACTTCATTTCTCCCTTCCCTGCAATTGCTTCTGTACTCAGTTGCTGTTGTAGTTGAGGTATTTACATATTGTGAGTTGCAGTCTTCAGTCTTATAATGTGTTATTTAAAACGTTTATGTATATTTTCTCCGTCTAGTAATAGAACAGTCCCTGCTTTTTTATAAAGTATGTTTCCATGTTACGTCTTTGTCCTCCTGAGATGGCATATCCATTATACTGAAAGGGAACTCAGGCTGCCTTGAGACAAGAGAGAGTCAGGCTCCAGAGCAGACCGTGAGAAGTGAGGTGTGGTGAACCCATGTCTTGTGCCCATGTGGGATGTACCTATGAGAGCGCCTCCCCCAAGGTGACATTTCTTTCTAGTTCAGCCAGTGTAGTCACAGGTTGTATTATTTTCATGTCTAATGGTAATGTTTGATTTCATGTTCTAACCAGACTACACAATTTCAGGACAGAAAGTCTCATTTTCTTGCAGAAGAGAAAAACATTGGAAAGGTGAAGGGGAGAGAAAAATACTACAACTGAAACTAGCAGTTATTTTCTTTTTAAATTTAATACATACGGTCTTTGGAGGACACTTTGATTATTTTCTCTGGATTTGGAAGGGAGATATAAATGAACTCTTGTAAACAGTAGTAATGCATTTGCCCACTAGCCAGCAAGAGAGTCTGTTTTTGCTCCTGGAGTTTCTCTTTGCAATGATGAATCTAGGATTATTTTCATTAAAAAATATTTCTGCCTGTTCTTGTCCTTCAGCATTTTGAATGAGCATCATAATGAAAGCAAGTGTCCAGTGGTTTGTTGATGACTTAATTTTAATGGGCCTTTATGTAGAATATAATATGTTGGCGCCTTTAAAGAGCAACTGATAAATGAGAATTTCATGTTTATGTTTCATGCAAAACTCTAAGTTCTTACTCTGTATCTCATGGGGAGGGAGGACAAACGAGGGGTTTACTATTTTTGCAAAAATATTTGAAAACATCTGTCAGATTTTATGTTAATCAGTTGTAATAAACTTATTTTTAAAGTAAAAAATCTTTTTATTCACCAGTTTTATATATTTGCTTGCAACCAGTTAGATTTGAGAACAAATATACTATCATGGTGGTTAGCATAGACAAATTATTCAAAAATATATATTTTTCTTTTTTTAGTGGAAGTGAAATACAATGACAAAAATCATAGATTGGGCAATATTGATGAGGCATGTGGAAGGACTTCTCTCTTTTTCACTGTGAGGTACCTTGGGAACTGGATTGGGTCAAAAGAGCAGAATGAGTATCCTTCATTGACTTGATTATTTTTATTTTTTAACATTTTTTTTGTGCTGTAATCAAATAGCATTTTCATTAGTTTACTAGGGCTGCCATGACATCACAGACTTTGTCGCTTAAACAGCAGCTGCTTTCTCCAAGTTCTGTGAGCTGAAAGTCCAAGGTCGAGGTATTTATTGTTAGGTCTGCTTTCTCTTGAGCCTCTGTCACTGGTCTGCAGATGGTGTAGGCTTGCTGTGTCCTCAAATGGTGTTTTCTTTGTGTGCAGTTGTCCTGGTATCTCCCCCTTTCTTCTTGACAGGACACACCTTATACAGGGTTTTGACTTGCTTGTCTCTGGAAGGTCTACTTATTTCTGTAGAAAATACAGTGCAGTAAGAAACTCTAAGCTGCTTCTTAATGCAAAGCTTAAGAACCCCCTGGAGCAGCATGTTGATTTATGGAAGAAGAGGAAAGTTATTAAAAACCTCTAAGGTTCCATGAATAGCTCATTTACCTGCTTTGCTTAAATGCTGGTCTAGAATTAGTTCTTGACTAGAGAGCTGCTTATTTTGCAATTAGCAAAGAAGTCAGATTTTTCTGGTAATTTTGCTAATGCATTCATCCATTAACTCAATGTCAGTAGTCTCCTTAAATGTGGTGCGATGTCTGGTACCCGCAATAACTAATTTTTCCCCATGACACAATTGACAAGGTGTTAAAGGCACCAGAAGCTTTATGGAAACACGTGTGTACCCTCTTGAGAAAACCATGAATGCGCTACAGTATACACATGATTCCATAATAATTAGGTTCAAGAGACAACTCCCCAGGGGTGAAATACATACCCCATTTATTGAGTGATTTCTCTATCTGTCATTATGCTAAGTGCTTCATGTGTGTTAACAATAGTGCATTAATTCTCACATAACTCTGTAAGTCAGATATTATTGTAACTGTATTTATATCAGGTCGTGAGGCTCAGACTAGTTGATTAACTGGTTCAAAGTAACATGGTAATGATGAAGCTAGAATTCACACATTGATTCTAGATTATGTGCTCTTTTTTTTATTGAAGTTTAGTTGATTTGCAATGTTGTCTTTAGGTGTATGGCAAAGTGATTCAGATATATGTATGTGTATATATATACACACATACATGCATATGCTCTTTTTATTTTTGTTTTTAATGAAAAATTTAGGTATGAAAGATGACAAAATTAATATAATGCTCATATAATCACAAAGTAGCTTAAGACATAATTGGAGTTCTCTTTGTTCTTGTTCCATTGCTAATCACACTGTTCCTTTTTTTGTTTAGAGGTAGCCACTGTCTGAATTTTGTGATAACCTTTCCCATATATTTATTTTCTTAAATGCATACCATTATGTTTCTAAACAATATATCCTATTGCTTTAAGGTAAATATGTAAAAACATTATTTCAGTTAGAAATTTGTATAAGCACTGTATTTGTGCCAAGTCGCTTTGGTCATGTTCAACTCTTTGTGACCCCATGGACTGTATCCTGCCAGGCTCCTCTGTCCATGGCATTCTCCAGGCAAGAACACTGGAGTGCATTGCCATACCCTCCTCCAGGGGATCTTCCCAATCCAGGGATTGTACTCACATCTTTATGACTCCTGCATTGGCAGGTGGGCTCTTTACCACTAGTCCCACCTGGGAAGCCCAAATACTGTATCAATCTGGAATTTGCTCCGTTATTTTTGTGAGGTTTCTCTCTGTTCATACAGGAATTGCTTTTCATTATTTAAAATTATATATTATAGTCTGCTGCCAGACCGTGGTATAAGCTATCTTCTGTTTAGTAGGCATTGTTATTGAGCCCATTTATATTATTGGAGAAGGCAATGGCACCCCACTCTAGTATTCTTGCCTGGAAAATCCCATGGATGGAGGAGCCTGGTAGGCTGCAGTTCATGGGGTCGCAAAGAGTCGGACACGACTGAGAGACTTCACTTTCACTTTTCACTTGCATGCATTGTAGAAGGAAATGGCAACCCACTCCAGTGTTCTTGCGTGGGGAATCCCAGGGACGGGGGAGCCTCGTGGGCTGCGGTCTATGGGGTCGCACAGAGTCAGACACGACTGAAGCGATTTAGCAGCAGCAGCATGAGATATTATTGGAAGCATTTATGTGCTAGTTTTCTTTGTACATATCTTAAAGTTTCCCAGGAGTAGAATGGTAAGTGGTAAGGTGTGCATCTTCAAGTTTAAGAGACAATCATCCCTCAATATTGAAGAGGATTAGTTCTGGAAGCCCCTGTGGATACCAAAATCTGTGGATGCTCAAGTCCAGTATTGAAAACGGCATAGTACAGTCAGTCCTCTATCTGTGGATCCCCCGTCTGTGGACAGGAAGGGCAGTTAGGTCCAGATGAATTTTCAAAGCACTTTTATTGCTGTGTATTCACACTAGTTAGTATTCCTGTTGTTCTGTAATGTACCTTTGTGTTGTCAAACTTCTTTTTACATTGCTTTTTGTAAATCTGACTGTGTGAAGTGATTCCTCAGTGTAGTATTTCTTCGCGCTTCTCCTAGTCGCCGGTTGGGCATCTTTTCACATGTAGATGTCCTTTGTCTCCTTTCTCTGTGAACTGCCCTGTCATATGCTGTGTTCCTTTTCTGAATGAGAACTCATTTTAAGTTATTTATCTTTTTTTCCTATTGATTTGTAGAAGTTGTTTACTTGTCCTGACTATTAATTATATGTATTCAAAATGTGTTTTTCAAGATGGGCTTATTTCTTCAATTGGAGTTTGATGTCTTTTGATGAACAGACTTTTAAAATATCAATGCCTGCCAAATTAATCTTTTTTTCTATGAGTCATTTTTGTTTTTTAAAAATAATTTCTTTTCTTTAGAATCAAAAGGAGATATTTTTATGTTACTTTTAAAAAATTAACTTTGCTTTTCACATCTAGTTCTTTTAATATTTTTGAAATTTATCTGTGCATAAGGTAAGACACTGAAGTCTAATTTTTATGCAACAACAATTGTCCTGGTACTACTTATTGATTATTTCATCCTTTTCAACATCGATTTGCAGTGTCAGAGCTATTGTGTGTCAACGTACATATATACATGAATATATTTCTGAACTTTTCTTCTGTTTATTTAATCATTCATGAGCCATTACCACTGTAATAGCATCTTAATTGTTCTAGTTTTATAATGAAATGTGGTATCTGCAAGGGCTAAACCCCTAACATTTTCTTTTTCAGGAATATCTTGACTGTTGACTCTCATTCTTACATGTGTATTTTATTTTTAAAAAATTATCAGAGTATAATTGATTTACAGTGTTTGTTTAGGTGTACAGCAAAGTGATTCAGGTGTGCAATACATATATTCATTCTTTTTCAGATTCTTTTCCAACACAGGTTATTACAGAATACTGAGTAGAGTTTCCTGTGCTATACAGCAGGTCCTCGTTGGTTATCTATCTTTTATATATAAGTGACAGTCACTCAGTCATGTCTAAGCCTTCATGTCCAATTCCTTGTGACCCTATGGACTGTAGCCTGCCAGGTTCCTCTGTCCTTGGAATTCTCCAGGCAAGAATACTGGAGTGGGTAGCCATTCCCTTCTTCAAGGGATCTTCCTGACCCAGGGATTGAACCTTGGTCACCCACATTGCAAGCAGGTTCTTTATCATCTGAGCCACTAGGGACGCTTTGTTTTCTTTTTAAAAGACTTGTTTCTTTTCTGACTTCTCTTGTTTTTTACTGAGTATTTTATATGATTCCATTTTATCTTCTTATACAATATCAATTACACTTCTTTTAAAATTATTTAGGGTTGTCCAAAAGTTTACAATATACATTCTTAAGTTTTCTATGTCCACCTTCAAACAGCACTCTCACTTCATGTTTAGTTCAGCTAACTTAAAATATACCTAGTTTCTCCTTTTATTTCTTGTGCTATTGCTCTTTTATTTCATTACCTAATACTATAATGACCCATTATGTTATCACCATTAGTTTAAACACATATCTATCAGACCAATCTAGAATAGAAACTTATTAGAATCAATTGTACCTTTATTCCTCCTCTGAAGCTCTTCCTCTCTTTATGTAGACGGAAGTTACTAACCTATATTACTCTTTTGTTTTGCATTTCTGTGATAATTGGTGCTGTTGAGCATCTTTTCATGTTCTTCTTGGCCATCTGTTTGTCTTCTTTGGAGAAATGTCTGTTTAGCTCTTCTGCCCGTTTTTGATTGGGTGTTTGTTTTTCTGACAGAGTGCCTCATGAGCTGTTAGTATAGTGTGGAGACTGATCCCTGGTTGGTGGCTTCATTTGCAAATTATATATTTTAAAGTCAGCTTGCAGAATTTCATAAACTCTCATTGAGAGTCTGCATTATAATTTTAACTAATTTTGAGATAAATTGTATTTAAATATATTGCATTTTCTATCTATTAATATGAACATACTACATCACTCATTTTGCTTATGTTCTTTAATAAAGTGTTTAAATGAAGATTTATAGTTATTCTTTAAGCTATAGTATATCATAGATGTTTCCTATGTGCCATATAATTGTATATTATATTAGTATTGCATTTATTTGAATTGTAGATAGCCTGTGAGCAAGTTAACAATATTGTATGTTCCAGTCTATGAACACGGTATATCTTGCCACTTGTTTAGGGTCTATTAAAAAGAAAATTTTATTGTATAGGAATGCAACTTATTTTTATATAAAATAAGTTTTACTGTATAATTTGCATATAAACAGAGCTTCTATAAACATTTGCATGCAGATTATTGTGTGAACCTAAGGTTTCAAATTAGTTGGATGTGATAGCTGGATTGTGTAAGATCATGATTAGCTATATTTAATGGTGCATATTTCCCCCTAACCTCTGATTCACTGCATTCAATACAAATTTAATTTAGCTTGTATTTTCATTTAGTTCAAAATGTTTTTAAGTTCTTTTGAGTTTTTCTCAGTGTTATTTAAAAGTGTGTTGTATAATCTATAAATATTTGGGAATTTTACAGCATCTTTCTGTTATTGATTATTCAGTTCAGTTCAGTCGCTCAGTTGTGTCTGACTCTTTGCAATCCCATGAATCACAGCACGCCAGGCCTCCCTGTCCATCACCAACTCCTGGAATTTACTCAAACTCATGTCCATCGAGTCGGTGATGCCATCCAGCCATCTCATCCTCTGTCGTCCCCTTCTCCTCCTGCCCCCAATCCCTCCCAGCATCAGGGTCTTTTCCAATGAGTCAACTCTTCGCATGAGGTGGCCAAAGGTTTGGAGTTTCAGCTTCAGCATCAGTTCTTCCAATGAACAGCCAGGACTGATCTCCTTTAGGATGGACTGGTTGGATCTCCTTGCAGTCCAAGGGACTCTCAAGAGTCTTCTCCAACACCACAGTTCAAAAGCATCAATTCCTCAGCGCTCAGCTTTCTTCACAGTCCAACTGTCACATCCATACATGACCACTGGAAAAACCATAGCCTTGACTAAACGGACCTTTGTTGGCAAAGTAATGTCTCTGCTTTTAAATATGCTATCTAGGTTGGTCATAACTTTCCTTCCAAGAGTAAGTGTCTTTTAATTTCATATTTAATTTTATTCTGGTCTGAGAACATATTTTCTATGATTTTTATTCTTTTAAATCTGTTATGCTTTATTGACAAGGGTTATGGTCTGTCATGGAATGTTCTGTGTAAGCGTGAAAAATGTATACTCTGCTGTTCTTGGACTGAGACTCTGTAAAGGAAATTTAGATCAAATTGATTAATAATATTGATCAGGTTTTTGTATGTCCTCACTGATGTCTGACTGCTTGAGCTGTCAGCACTGATAGGTGCTGAGGTTGCCAACTATGTTAGTGGGCTGGTTTATTTTTTTCCTTTCAGGTTTTTCCTAATGTATTTGGGCACTATGTTTTTAGGGACATGTTTAGCATTTTGATTTCTTGAAGAATTAACTCCTGTATCATGATGTAATGACCCTCTTTATTCAAAATAATGTTTCCTGTGCTAAATCTTGTCTTAAATTAGGTAGAGTGGCTCCTGGTTTCTTTGAGTAGTATTAGTACAGTGTATCTTTCTCCATCCCTTTAACTTGTTGCAGTTATATTTAAATGGTTACTTGTAGACAAAATTTAGTTGTCTTTTTGAAGTTTGTTTATTTTAAATTAAACGTTAATTGCTCTACAGTATTACTGGTTTCTGCCATACATCAGTGTGAATCAGCCATAAGTATGCGTATGCCCCTTCCCTCTTGAACCTTCCTCCCCCCACCCCACCCCTCTAGGTTGTCACAGAGCCCCAGTTGGAGCTCCCTGAGTCATAGAGAAAATTGCCACTGGGTCTTTTTTTTTTAATCCATTCTGAAAGTCTGTCTTTTAGATTATTCACATTTAAAGTAATTATTGACATAGTTGAGTTAATACCCACCTTGCTTGTAACTCTTTCTATTCATTGCCCTTATTCTTTGTTTTGGACAGTCATGTCCGACTCCTTGTGACCGTATGGACTGTAACCTGCCAGGTTCCTCTGTCCTTGGAATTCTCCAGGCAAGAATACTGGAGTGGGTAGCTATTCCCTTTTTCAAGGGATCTTCCTGACCCAGGAATTGAACTTTGGTCTCCCACATTGCAGGCAGATTCTTTACCATCTAAGCCTCAAGGGAAGCATTTTTTTAAAAAGACTTTTTTTCTTTTCTGACTTCTCTTGTTTTTACTTAGTATTTTCTATGATTCCATTTTATCTCCTTATACAATATCAATTACACTTCTTTTAAAATTATTTAGGGGTTGTCCAAAAGTTTACAGTATTCTTAAGTATTCTAAGTCCACCTTCAAACAGCACCCTATCACTTCATATATAGTTCAGCTAACAAAATATTCCCAATTTCTCCTTTTATTTCTTGTGCTATTGCTCTTTTATTTCATTACCTAATACTATTATGACCCATTATAGTATTATTTTATTATCACTATTAGTTTAAACAAATATCTATCAGATCAATCTAGAATAGAAATTTATTAGAATCAATTTTATCTTTATTTATTCCTCCTCAGAAGCTCTTCCTTTCTTTATGTATACGAAAGTTTCTAACCTATATTATTCTTCGACCTAATGAGCTTCTTGTAATATTTCTTGAAGGGAATATCTGATGGCGGTGAATTCACCTAGTTTTTGTTTGAGAAAGTCTCTATTTCTCCTCATACTTGAAGAGAGTTTATAGGTTGAGGAAATCTAGAAGTAATTTCTAGATATAGAATTCTAGACTTATGTTTGTTCTCTTTGAACTTTTAAAAATTTATTTTGCTTTATTCTTGCTTGAGTGGTTCTGGCAAGAAATCTGCTGTGATTCTTATCTGTTTTCTACTATAGATTAAATGTCTTTTTTCTCTCCTTTGTTTTCTTTAGAACATTTTTTTTTTTTTTTTTTTACTTTCTGAACATTTAATCTGATATATCTAGGTGTAACGATTTGGTATTTATCCTGCTCATTGTTCTCTAAGCTTCTTAGATCTGTGGTTTTTGTATCTATTATTAATTTTAGAAAGTTATTGATCACTATTATGTCAAGTATTTCTTCTACCCCTTTCTCTCGTCTTCTTCCATTTTCTTTATTTTCAATTTGTTGTTGTTCAGTTGCTAAGTCATGTCCAACTCTTTGTGACCCCATGGACTGCAGCATGCCAGGCTCCTCTGTCCTCTACTATCTCCCAGAATTTGCTCAAATTCATGTCTGTTGAGTCGGTGATGCCATCCAACCATCTCATTCTCTGCCACCCCCTTCTCCTTTTGGCTTCAATCTTTCCAAGCATCAGGATCTTTTCCAATGAGTGGGCTCTTCGCATCAGGTGGCCAAAGTATTGGAGTTTCAGTATCAGTCCTTCCATTGAATATTTAGGGTTAATTTTCTTTAGGATTGACTGGTTGGATCTCCTTGCTGTCCAAGTGACTCTCAAGAGTCTTCTCCAGCACCACAGTTCAAAAGCATCAAGCCTTCAGCACTTAGCTTTCTGTATGTTCCAACTCTCATATTCATGCATGACTACTGGAAAAACCATAGCTTTCAATTACATGCACATGGTAACTTGATATTATTTCACATTAATACATTAAAAAAAAATCCCTTCTTTATATTAGTTTGGGATTTTCTCTCTCTTTTTTTTTTTTTTGATAGTTGCATCAGCTAGCTTTTACTGCATAACAAACTATCCTAAATCTTAGTGAATTAAAACAACACAAATTTATTGTTTTTCATGATTCTACAAGTCAGCTGAGTAGTTTTTGCTCAGCTGATTTCAGCTGGTCTCAACTTAGCCAGGCTTGCTCACACTGCTACAGCCAGCTGGTAAGTTGCTTGGATGGGAGGAGAGAGGCTGGCTGGTCTGGGATAGTTGTATCTGGGATGAATTGATGTTTTCCCTGGAAGTTCTTACTTCTCTCCAGTGGGCTAGTGTGAGTGTGTATTTTCATGTTAGTTCATGCATGTACTTATGGCAACTACAGAGGAGTTGGAGAGGGAGAGGGAGGGAAAAACCGGGAAGTAAGGAGGAGGAGCAGGAAGAGAAGGGAAACAAGAGGAAGAAGAAGAAGAAACACCTACGTCCTCTTAAAGGCTGTGCTTTTGTGAAATTTATTATTGTCTCATGACCTAAAAAAGTTATATGGCAAATCCAGAATAAGTGTGGGAGGGCACTGCTAAACTATGGATTTAGGGAGGTGTGAAAAATTAGAGGCCATCAGTCAATCTACCATGCAATCAATCTACCAAAGTACTTATCCTTCAATTTTATTACTTGTGACATATGTATGTATATGTTGACAGTGAAGCTAGTCATTTTTCCTGCTATCCTAATGAGCAATGTTAATATTTTTAAACTTTTCCCATTTCTTGTGTGTATTTTTGTTTTTCGTTTTAATATCTTTATTTAGGTCCCATTTTAGTTGTTATTTTATATAGTCAACATTTTCTTCATCTTAGCCACTTTTATTTGTTCATTTGTTCCATTCCTTCTTGTTTCTTATTTATTTTTTCTTGAATAATTTTCAGTTTTCTGAAGTACTTCTTTACAACTTATTGTAGGGGAGCTCTGTTGGAGGTGGATCTTCAGAAATGTTAGTTGAATAAATGGTGTTTATTTTGTTTGTTCCTGAAGATGTTTCGCTGGTCCTCTGGATTATATTTTATTTTTAAAAATTGGCAATGGCACCCCACTCCAGTACTTTTGCCTGGAAAATCCCATGGACAGAGGAGCCTGGTAGGCTGCAGTCCATGGGGTCGCTAAGGGTTGGACACAACTGAACGACTTCACTTTCACTTTTCACTTTCATGCATTAGAGAAGGAAATGGCAACCCACTCCAGTGTTCTTGCCTGGAGAATCCCAGGGACGGGGGAGCCTGGTGGGCTGCCGTCTACAGGGTCGCACAGGGTTGCAGTGACTTAGCAGCAGCTGTTGATTGAATTATCATCTTTCTAGTAATATGTCTTTTCTTTCTGACTGCTTTAAAAATCTTTTTTTGTTGTTTTTTTTGGAATTCTGCAGTATCCAGTATCACTCTGATTGTTTTGGGGTGGATTTTTTATTTTTCCTGCTTGTGTTTTATAGCAATTTCTTGAATCTGACTTCTCAGCTGTATGCTTTTTTAATATAGCCTGTCTCCCAGTTTATTCTATTCTATACCTCTGTTATTGCAGTTAGACATAACATTTTTTTTCTCTTATGTTTTTTAGCTTCTTATTTATATTTTACACATTTTTGTCTCTGCAGTTTCTGGGTTAGATTGACTGGCATTCATTACTTCTCAGCTGTAATGCAATCTACTGTGTAATCTCCCACTCAATTTTTAATTTCAGTGATTATATATTTTTTTCCTTTAGGGTTTTCCCCCCCTGAACCTGGATGGGGTTCTAAATAATAACTTAAGGCTTTTGTGTTTTTGAATTGATCTTTGTTTAAAGAAAATGCTTAAAATATATCTATTTTATTTTTTGCAGCTGATTATCCATGATCTAAAATCATTGGAAGTAAAAATCTGTTGTTTTCTTCTTATGTTGATTTAAGGTTTTATTTTTCATAAGACATAGATTTATTGCTTTTGCAATTTTATAAACATTAAATATAATTTTGTACAATATTTCAAGTTATCTTAATAATGTTTTCCCTTAAATATATCTTTTTGTTAACAGATAATTTCATCAACCTTGTTTTGCAGATATTTGAGCCAGACATGTGAACTTTGGCTTTTTCTAGTTAGAAAAATTTCTCTTTCAAATCCAGTTCAGTATTTTTTGGTCTTCTCACCATTTTGTGGCAAACAGTGTTGAAAGATAAATAATCCTTTGGGCCAGACATCATGTGGTTGGGAAGTTCTGTCTGGTGTAGATATCATTTAAATCACACCCTGCTCAGTTTGATGATACTGATTGTATTTTGAGTTTTAATCATTAGAGGCAGAAAAACAGCAACAGAGCACCAAAATGAATAAATTGTAATGCAAATGAATCTATTTATAGAGCACATATCCATAAACACAAATACAAGCATTTATAACCTGATACATACACATCATGTGTGTGTCGACATACCTACATAGATGTATTGTTTAACCAAGTACAGGAAAGTCATGTAATTTTAATTTTTAAAAGTTATAGGTTAAAATGCCAGGAAGTAATCTTTATCTCTCCACTTGTACACCAAACCCACTTCTTCATATTTCCAAAACAAAATACATTACCTGTGGACTTTTCATTCAATTTTAGTTGCTATACAATATTCAAGATTCCATAGTACTTCATTACTGGTAAGCTCTGTGTATGTAAAATATCTCATACGCTGAATTGCTAACAGAGTGTAGAATAAACTCTGTTGGGTAGTTTCAACTAGGGAGAACATGGAATAAATTTTGAGGTAAGTGTTGGGTTGGCCAGAAATTTTGTTTTTTTTCCTGAAACCCTAATGAACTTTTTGGCCAATGCAATATAACGCGAGACAGGCTCTGGAATTAAGGAATGAGATATACTTTTAAAAATTGCTCCAAGGAAATGATAGTAAGGAAGATAAGGAATATAACAAATTCCTGAGCTTTTCATGAGGACCAGTATTTTCAGTATGTGATAAACATTCGTTACAGTTTTCTTTGGGCTATTGCTTAGGCTATATTCTATTTAGATCATTTGTCTAGAGTAAGTTTTCAGGAAATTTGATGTTGATTACTGGTTTTCTTTTTCTTTGCTGCACAAACAATAATAAATCAGGGATAACAGAAATCTAAAAATAAAAAGGTAAACACAGTTTTTCTTCTCTTGTTCATATGCATGTACAATTTTGCATAATTACAGTACTTTCTGATTTTTCCTTTTGAATTTCTGTGTCTCTGCATTTCTCTTATTGTTCATTGATGTCCTCATTTTTAGTGGCTTCATCACATTTTACCTTTGTGATGTAGACTTGTTTACTTAACTCTGTCAGTGGTGAACATTTACATTGCTAGGCTTCATTTGTAAGAAGCACTTCTGTTTGTCCACAGGGCATCCATTCCCCTCTTTTTCCTTTCTAACAGGACTCAGTTTTGTAACGATTCTCACACATCTCCTGTGGGGCTCACGGAGGACGTGTCCATCCCTAACCTCAGGGTGAGACAGATTTAATGAAGCTAGTTGGCACCTGGCATTCCTTTGGTGAATGCTAAGGGAGACCAGATGTCACTGGTCTTGGTTGGCTTAGGGCGATGCCACCAGACAGAGGGACTTGCATCCCCTGTGTCTCTTATGGATTGTGTGATGTGAGGAATGATATTTAATCACTCTTGAGTCTCATTTCCTTCATCTGTAAGTTAATAATTCTAATAGCACCGGCAACCACGGTTATTTGAAGAATAAATAGGTGAGTATGCCTTAAGTTCTAAACTTATTTGTAAATGCTTAGCATAGCATGGGCACATGGCAAGTATTCTGTGTCACTTATATTTTTCAGAGTTCTATCACTTGTAAAGTCTCACGTTTTCAGAAAATGGCTCAAGATAGGATTCCTTCTATACTGAGCACACGTTGCGTTTGTGTGTATGTTTAGGTGCAGAAATTGGAGACCTTCATCTGTTACAGTTTTATAACTAGGGCCCTTATTTAATCCATATGACAAATAAAATCCAAAGAAGTAAAGAAAATGTACTCAAGTCTAACTTTTAATGACTGCTTTTCGTGTGTTCCCCCAGTCAAATGCTTTTAACATTTGCACAGATAACACCATGGCACTTTCTTGTTTGTCTGTCCATCTAATCATCAAAATCTCATTTTAAAAACTCCTACTCTGGGCCAGGAATAGTTCTAGCTTCTGGGGAATTCAGGGAAAAAAAAACAGACTGAAGTTTGCTCTAAATATGGTGAGAAGCCATCGGCTGGCTTTGTTTGGGGGAAGGCAGGATGTAAGTCGTATTTAAGAAGGATCATTACTCTGTGAGCCTGGACTCACAGAGCGAGTGGAGGAAGACGGCGCTCCCAGGGAGGGCAGGTAGGAGATCTGATGAGGGCTGATGGTGGCCTGGCGCAGGGAGGGCAGGTAGGAGATCTGATGAGCGCTGACGGTGGCCTGGCGCAGGGAGGGCAGGTAGGAGATCTGATGAGGGCTGATGGTGGCCTGGCGCAGGGAGGGCAGGTAGGAGATCTGATGAGCGCTGACGGTGGCCTGGCGCAGGGAGGGCAGGTAGGAGATCTGATGAGGGCTGATGGTGGCCTGGCGCAGGGAGGGCAGGTAGGAGATCTGATGAGGGCTGATGGTGGCCTGGCGCAGGGAGGGCAGGTAGGAGATCTGATGAGCGCTGACGGTGGCCTGGCGCAGAACGGTGGTTGCAGAGGAGGTGAGAAGGACAGGGGTCCAGGGTGTAGTCTCTGTTAACATTCTAAACAGCATTTCTAGGAAGGAAGGAGTGAAAATACCCCCACCACATGCTTGTCTCCTGTCTTGTCAGAGACAATCGCTGTCACCAGTTTAGTATGTATGTATCCCCAAACCGTTTTCTACAAATGATCTACACATTTTTACATTTAAAATTTGTCATTGACAAATAATTATTTGTCATTGACAAAGTAATTTACACATTATTGTCTTTTACTAAAAGCTTGTCGTTTATAAATAATTATTTGTCCTTTACAAATAATTTATGTACACATAAAATAAATATTTTTTTGGAATTTCCAATTTTTTTCTTATTTTATGCTGACTTCTTTCCTGGAACTGAATTATGAATTAATAATGATTTGAAACTCCTCGGAAACAACCTCCCCGGTAATCAGTCTGTGATTAAGACAACAAGCCAGTAAGCCGATGACATTGGCGTAGGTAAGTCTTTTTTTTTTCTCCCCTTTGTGTTAGGAGAGTGCAGTTTCCCAGGGTTTGAATGCCTATTCGACTCTTCATTTCATTCCCTTTCCTTCTTTTTCTCAGTTTTAAACTTCAGGCTGGAAACCAGTAGAGGGCAGTGATAACCCTGTAGATGCAAGAAGTCTCATGGAAAGATACAAACAAAAAGTGGAATAGGGTTTTAAGACAGTGCAGCTACAGAAATGCAGTTTGGGGTTTTGTTTTTGAAAGTCAGAACTATTTATACTACTGGTGGGAGGGACCCTGGGACCCTTCTTGCCTCACTTTTGAGTGTGGGCTTCTAAAAAAGTATTCTAATATACACAACAAGTGATCTTATTAGAGTGAAATGTTTAGCATTTTCTCATATAACTATAAATCATTTTATTTAGTAAAAAATGTTCCCAGACTGAAATCTTTTGAGCTGTATAAATTGGTTAGAAAATTGAAGTAGGCTTGGTTGAGAGTTATTATATTTTTACTTGGTTTATTCTTTAAGATTGTGTGTATATGTGTATCCAGTGTTTTAAAAAGTATTCATAAGGTTATTTCTATACCTGTCATGGGTGTGTAAAATGTCTGTGAATAGCAAGTATAATTTGAAGTCATTATTTGTTCCTGTTGTGAAAAACCCAAACTGATGCAAGTTTTGAATTTGGGTTTGTAACAACATGTAAACAAGCAGAAATATTCTAGAATTAGTGCATACATTTATTCATTTATTGACAGAGGGAATTCAGCCTATCGAATGACTACAGAAACCAACCCTTAAGTAGTCAAACAGGAATGTCAAATGATCAAGTCCTGGAAGAAGAACACATGGTTTTCTCTAAGTCAGAGCCTGTGTATAAGGAGCTCTCAGTGTTATCTCAGCGCTTCTCAGCTATGCAAAGTCTTTCAGGATTTTACTCCTTTACTGCACTAAAATTATTTACCGTCTACATGGCAAATATTTTTGGAAGTTCATATTCAGAGGCTGAGCAGCGGTCTATGTGATGGATATCCCCGTGTGCTGATAGATGTTTCATGGCCAGGAAACAGTCTATATTCTACCCCCGAAGGATGAGGGCTGCCTTCAGAACCATCCATCTCAGTGTCTCCACTGAAGTATCGTGTGGCTTCGAAACAAGAAAAGTAGAGGTTTTCTAAGAAATGTAAGAGAGTTCATTTTCAGGATAGTTTATGCTTTTGTGCATCGAGGAGTCTGCGGAGATGGCTGGCCTTATGTCACAGGGAGCTGTGTCCCCTTTCCCCATGAGTAGCTTTGAGGACTCCAGGCTACATTTTCCGATTCACGACGACAGTGGGACCTCAGGTCCCGTGACGCCTGATTCTGGGTCTTAGTTTCCCATTCTCTGATGATTTAATGAGCCAGACTGCAACAATGCACTGGTTTTTCTTGGCTTACTTCCTTTATAGTAAAACTGGAATAGGATATGGCAGCTCGTGGCTTCCAGCCTCTTGATGGCAGTAACTCCTGCCTGAATGTTTGCAACCTTTAACTGCAATATCCCGAAGTCAGGATTTCCCGTCCTTTGTCGGTTTTCCATCCAAAGAAAACACTCATTTTACTTAGTCCGAAATTATATATGTACATGCATGCGTATATATCTTTTAAATTTATATATATTTGGAAACTAAGTATAAACTAGAATCTGTTTAGTGTTAATAGTTGATAGCATAAATCCCAGGTTAAAAGGAAAATGAGGACACAACGAGCCAACCCAAAAAAAAAATTGGCGTTTGGACCTTTCCATATGTTTCTATGTGATTCATTTTCCTTCTTACATAAATTAACAAATGCTGCTGAGCCAACCGTATTTCTTACCTCGCGACCACAGGACACGGCTAAGGCTCTCGGAATGCATCCAGGCCCTGGGAGTGGGCACGTCTACCACTAAAATGATGTTCTCTGATTAATGTTGTCCATCTGGATTTTCTGTGACTTTTCATAGACACAAAGAATTAGAGAGCTTAAACATGAAACGCAATGAAACGCACACGTTAAGTTTAGGTCCCCTGGCCTCTGCACGCAGCAGCTGCCGCAGGGCCGGGCACTGACATCCGGCCGGGCTGTGGGCTCCTCTTCCGCCGGCGCTAGTCTCCTGGCCCTCCCCTCGTTCTCCTGGGCGCACTGCTCCTTTCCTTTGAGCCCCTGGTTCTCCTCCGCAGCCCCAGACGCGCTGGCAGGATCGCCCTCTGGGATCTCTGTGCTCGATCGAAGGCCCGCGCAGGCCCCGTGAGGTGCCGCCCTCGGTTGAGGAGCCACGGCTGGGCTTGAGGGGAGCGGCTGCTATCCGCTCCGTTCTGCCAGTTCTGCGGCCGCCTGCCGCACCTGCACGGGAGGGTCTCCGTGCTGGGAGAGGAGGCTGCAGCAGGAAGATGATGCCGTTAGGAAACTTTCCACGTCAGGCTTGCCTCTTCTTCTTCTTCTTCTTTAAACACATATTCCTCCGAGAATTTAAGGTGTTTTGAAAGGGATTCATTAAGACCAAAATTTACTGCATCGCTCTTGGATCTGTCACCTTTTGACATCTAACTGAAGTGATTGCAACTGCTGAGGACTTCACGTAACTGCCTTCAAATTGTTGATTTAGTCGACTTTCCTGTATACCCATACACGTAACTCTTTTTAACTCAGAAAAATGAATGTAATTTTTATGGCTTCTAGATGATAAAATTTTCAAGTAAATATTATTACTATGATAATTTTCTTTGCCTCAAATGAAATAGTCTATTTATGAGGACAAGGGCAGGGTTTCCTTTGGGAAAGAATGGAGAATCTTCTCGCGGAAATAGCTAGAACAGAAAAAGCCCCACACCAAGGAGAGCATGAACCTTGGTAGAAAAGTCAATTTTCAAAGGAAAGAATTCAGACTCATGAAATCCAATAGTGTTGGAAGCAGGTGTGGAATCTGGGATCAAGTTAACAGGAATAGGAACAGGAGTCCAGCAAATTGGAAGGTGAAACGAGAGGAAGTCCTGAGGCTCAGCTTCTGGGGTGCTTCCTTCTTTTCCTTTCCGAAGTTTCAGGTGTAAATCCGTGCTGTCGACTTGGTGCCATCACCTGCTTATACACAGAGTGACTCATGCTGGTCAAATAGAGCAGTGACCCTGGGCAGTTCTTGTACACGGTCATCATCTGGCTGGGGCTATTTCCAGCGTGTAAAGACAGCACCAGAGCCCAGCTCAGTAAGAACTGACCACATTGCCACGTTGTCATGACGGAACCCGACATTCTGAAGATTTGTGTTGAGCTAGGTCAGGGCCCTTCGTAGTTTCCACTCTGCCCACTTCTGAAATTACAGGATACCTTTCTTTTCTCTTGTTCCGTTTTATTGAGATATAATTGTTGTACAGCACTTTCAAAGGTATATAGCATAATGACGACTTACGTACATCATGAAGTGATTATCACAATAAGTTTAGTGAACATCCATCTCACAGAGATATAAAATGAAAAAAAAACTTTTCTTATGATGAGGAACCTTAGATTTACTCTTAATAACTTTCATATTCACATACAGCAGTGTTAACTGTATTTGTCATATTGTATATTATATCCCCTGGAGGAGGAAATGGCAACCCACTCAGGTGTTCTTGCCTGGAAAATTCCGTGGACAGAGGAGCCTGGCAGGCTACAGTCCATGGGGTCACAAAGAGTTGGACATGACTGAGTGAGTGAGTGCACACACGCATTTATTTATCTTTTAACTGGAGTTTTGTAGCTTTTGGTTGTCTTTATCCAGTCCCCCCCCCCCCCCCCCCATTATGATCTCTTTTTCTGTGAATTTGTTTTTGAAGTATAATTGACCTATAGCACTAGGTTAGTTCCTGGTACATGACAGTGATTTGATATTTCTGAACGTTATAGAATGATCACTATGGTAAGTGCAGTTACCTTACATCACGATACAAAGATCTTACATTATTATTGACTGTATTCCCCACACTGTACATTTCTTACCTATGACTTTCATTTTGTAACTGGAAGTTTATACCTCTTAATATCCCTCATCTGTTTTTTTCCTTTCCACTCCCCCCTGACAACCACCTATTTGCTCTTGGTATCTATGAGTCTCTTTCAACTTTGTTCATTCATTTGTTTTGTCTTTTAGTTTTCACATAAAAGTGACCTTATACAGTACTTGTTTCTCTGACTTATTCCACTTGGCACAATACCCTCTAGGTCCATCCGTCTTGCCACATTTGGCAAGAGTTCTTTCTGTTTTATGGCTGAGTAACGTTTCATCGGGTATATGTACCACGTCATCTTTATCCGTCTGCTCATGGACACTTAGGTTGCTTCCGTATCTTGGCTATGCTGCGGTGAACATAGGGGTGCATGTGTCTTTTTGAATTAGTGTTTTTCTTTTCATCTAATGTATCCACCAGCAGTGGAATTGCTGGCTCGTATGGTAGTTCTGGTCTTTATCTTTTGAGGAACCTCTGCTGTTTCCATAGCAACTGTGCCAGTGTACAGTCCCACCCACAGTGCAGTTTTAATCTGTGTGTGTCTTTAGCTCTGGACTGAGTATAGGCAGCAAATATATGGGTCTTGTTTTTGTATCCATTCAGCCATTCTGTGTCTTTTGATTGGAGCATTTAGTCCATTTACATTTAATGTAGTTAATAATAGGAATGTACTTATTGCCACTTTGTAAGATGTTTTCAGTTTGGTTTTGTAATTCTTTGTTCCTTTTTCTTTTTTTCTCTTCCCTTGTGATTTGGTGCCTATCTTTAGTGTTATGTTTGAATTTCTTTCTCGTGTGTATGTGTGTGTGTATCTATTATATATTTTTGGCTTGTAGTTACCATGAGGTTTACATATAGCAATGTGTGTGTGTATGTATTTTTTACTCTCCCCACATTTAATGTTTTGCCACCATATTTTACATATTTTTTTGGTTTTGTATAACCCTTAGCTGATTATTGTGGATATGGATGATTTTACTGCTTTTGTTATCTGACCTTCCTATGAGCTTTGTAGGTGGTTGATCTATCACTTTTGTTGCCTTTACTAAAGAGATTTTTCTTTTGTAATTTTTATATTTCTAGTTGTGTTTTTTTCTTTTCCACTTAAAGAAGTTTCTTTAACGTTTCTTGTAGAGTTTGTTTAGTAGTGATGAACTCCTTTGCTTGTCTGTAAAAGTCTTTCTCTCTCCATCAAGTCTAAACAATAGGTTTACCAGGTGGAATAGGTTTTTCTCTTTCAGCACTTTAAATTTATCATGCCACTTCCTTTGCTGTAGAGTTTCCACTCAGTTTACAGTCTCATGGGAGTTCGTTTGTACATAACTGATAGTTTTCCCCTTGCTGCTTTTAATATTCTCTGTTCTCTATTCTCCCCCCCACCACCCCAGTTTGCTGAGCATCTTTGTGATCATTACCTTGAACTCTTTATCAGGTGAATCGATTATCTCCACTTCACTTAGCTCTTCTTCTGGGGTTTTATCTTGTTCCTTCATTTCAAAAATACCACTCTGTTGTCTCATTTTGCCTGTTTTCTCTGTTTTTGTGTCTGTGTATTAGGTAGGTCAGTTACATTTCTTGATTTTGGAGGAGTGACCTTATAGAAGATGTTTTATAGTGTTCAGTAGCACTCTCCCCTCTGGTGACCAGAGCTGACTTCTCTAGGCGTGCCTGCTCTGTGGGCTGCATGGGCCCTTCTGTTGTGGTGGGCTGACCCATGTGGGCCCGCTGGTAGGCATGACTGGCTTCTGGCCTGGTTGCCTACCAGCCCCCATCTAGTGCAGAGACTGTTAACCTTTGATGTTTTAACTTGGCAGAGAGCGGATCATCCGAAGTGAACCAGGTGGGTCTCCTGGGTGCCTCCTGTATTTTTGCCTTCACCCACTCTGAGAAAGAAGCAGTGTTCTGATGCAGATCCAAATCAGATGTCCCGCCATAGTGATGACTCCCCTTCTTGCATGATGGATGCTCTTTGCAGGCAAGTCCAGAGTGCACCAGGGGCAGCCATGATTTGTGGTTCAGGGGACGCATTCCAAGAGTGTGTTCCTTTGGGAACCAGGACTTCTGTCCTGGAGCTCTGGTTGTGAGGAGCATGAAGTCCCTCAATGGGTCATTAGAAGTGATGATGATTGAGGCCACTCCTGTTCTTCTGCTTGATCCCCTGACTCATGTTTCCTTCCTATTAGAAACAGTACCATAGTGAGGTTCTCTAGTGCAGTGTGTATTCCTGCAGAGTATTGCTTCCAATGGAGAAGGAAATGGCAGCCCACTCCAGTCTTCTTTCCTGGGAAATCCCATGGACAGAGGAGCCTGGCGGGCTACAGTCCGTGGGGTCGCAGAGTCAGACACGACTTAGTGACTAGACCATCACCACCACCGTTGCTTCTAAGTTGGCACTTCCATCCCATTTTCAAGACAGTTCCAGTTCCTCTATGAGGGTGGCTGCTTCTGGATGGTGCAGGAAATGATTTGACAAGTTGACCTCCTGCTCTTGAGGAGTCTTGTGCATTTTGTTCACTGTGCAGTGAATCCCCTGTTAGATGCTGTGTTGTACAGGATCTCATGACTGGGGATCGGGGACTCTGTAAACATTCACATAACAGTGCTGGTTGAGGTTCTCTGAGCAGAAAAGGCAAACCATACCCAGAAGAGGTATCTGTCCCTGGGAATGTTAACCACTAGCCCTTTCAGAATGGAAGGGACCCAATGTGGTCAACCAGCCGCCCACAGGAGAGCTGGCCTTCTTAGGCACGTGTGTCTTACTGGGGCTGCTTCCCAAGACCATCTGACCAGCAGTTAGGTCATCTTAGGACCTGGAAGTCTGTGCTGTTGGACCCAGGCACAGCCCACACCCCTCCCAGCATGGCTGTACCAGTCACGTGCCCTTGTTAGTTTCGGGGTTGCCAGTGATGGTGACGGACTAGTATCAATGGGGTGGACTGTATTCGTGGCTCTTCAGTGCCTCTCCCTGGTGTATGATTGCTGGTGGACGTTGGTGTAACACAGAATTCCTCACACTGCGTTTGCATGTGCCACTGCATGTCTTCCTTCTGTGTCTCTGATCGGACAGCCAGACCATTGGCCACTGCCCAGAATCTGCTTATGTGCTAACAACACTGGCCCACTTTTGAAAACTTCCACACAGTGTGGATGACCAGATACAGTGCCTTGTATTCCACCCACTAAGAAGATTTCTCCTCTCCACTCTCCTTTAAGACCACTCATGAGTGTGGGTAGAATGAAGTCTTCCTCTGATTTTGGTTTTTACTTACACATTGGGTTGGCCAGAAAGTTCATTCGAGTTTCTCCATCAGATGCCGCGGGAAAACCCGAGCAACCCTTTTGGCCAAGCGCCATGTGAACAAGGATTGTTTTTCTCCTCCTCGGCTGGCTCGTCCTCTGCAGTCCCCATGTGGTCTTGGGTGTGAGCTGGGGGAGGGGCACTGGTGCAACTCTGGGATGTGGCTTGGTGATCGGACTAAGTGCTCGTGCCCTCCAGCCCTAGTTGGGCTCGATTTCAGAGGCAACATTTCCATCTCACAATGTGCCGACTCTAGTTCCCCTGGATTTTATGACTGTTTGTGCCCAACAGATTTAGGCCAAGATGACTGGGCTTTCACACCCCTGCCTAGCCTGGGCTTCCCAAGGGGTGCTAGTGGTGAAGAACCTGCTTAACCACTGCAGGTAGACATAAGTGATGCGGGTTCAATCCCTGGGTTGGGAAGATCCCCCTTGGAGTAGGAAATGGCACTCCACTCCAGTATTCTTGCCTGGAGAATCCTTTGGACAGAGGAGTCTGGCAGGCTACAGTCCCTGGGATCGCATGGAGTCAGACACAGCTGAGCACACATGCATGAGAGGTGGTTGATTCTCTGGGAGTAATGTTCCTACAGATAGATAACTCTAGTACCATCCTGAGCCTGGCCACAGGAGGTCGGTTGCTTAAGGGAAGTTGTGACCTCAGGTGAGGTAACTGTCTGCTGACTGCTCTCCCAGGAAGAAAGGACATCATGAGCTAAGCTGTTAGAACAGGCAAAGCTGTGGTGGGACAGCATGGCATTTTCTGGTGGCACAGATGTTTACATGTTTTTAGAGCACAGACCGCAGGGCCGAGAGAAGCTGCAGGACTTACGCGTGCAGAGTTAGAGAGCTCGAGATGATGACTGTGACTGAGGTTTCCATGGGGTGCTTTTATTGAGTGATTGTTATATATATGCCTTGTGTTTTATTTATAGTATTCTCATTTATTCCTGAGGTTGCCAAGATATTGTTATTGACAGTTTACTCATCAGGAATAAGGCTCAAAGAGAATAACTAATGCCCAAGATCACACATTGAATGCATGGAAAATCTAGGATTTTTTTGTGCCACTAAACCTTGTTTATATCAAAAAGACATCCATTGACTGAAAGTGTGAGAATTACATGGTCAGATTTTCAACTTAGATAAATTTATGGGGAAAAGTATGGGAATGGGTCGTATGTTAGAGATGGGAAGGTCAGACGAGAGGCTGTTAGAAAAGTCTAGGTGAGAGATGACTGACACTGGCCTGAAGGGTGGTGAGCATGCGGATGGAGAGGAGGAGTTGGAGCTGAGAACATTCGTGAAGTAACACTATCTCAACGTTGAGAGTGACTGAAAGCAGAGGCTTCAGAGGGTAAGGGGTCACTCCAGTTTCTGCTTTAGGGCCATTGTGAACGGAGATGATGAGAACAGGAGCTGTGCTTTTGATGAAACCCTCTGTGTGTATGTGTGTCTCCTCCGCTAGAATGTGGTCAGAGACTATTAACGGCTTGCGAGGTCCAGCAGTTAGCATAGCTGACTCAGCCTGCAGGCCCTGTGTGGACAGGCATGGCCTTTGCTGATAGCAATTTAATCACTACCATCACGGCATGGAATTTTTATTTATTTATTTTATTTTATTTTATTAGTTGGAGGCTAATTACTTCACAACATTTCAGTGGGTTTTGTCATACATTGATATGAATCAGCCATAGATTTACACGTATTCCCCATCCCGATCCCCCCTCCCACCTCCCTCTCCACCTGATTCCTCTGGGTCTTCCCAGTGCACCAGGCCCGAGCACTTGTCTCATGCATCCCACCTGGGCTGGTGATCTGTTTCACCATAGATAGTATACATGCTGTTCTTTTGAAATATCCCACCCTCACCTTCTCCCACAGAGTTCAAAAGTCTGTTCTGTATTTCTCTGTCTCTTTTTCTGTTTTGCATAAAGGGTTGTCGTTACCATCTTTCTAAATTCCGTATATATGTGTTAGTATGCTGTAATGTTCTTTATCTTTCTGGCTTACTTCACTCTGTATAAGGGGCTCCAGTTTCATCCATCTCATTAGGACTGATTCCAATGAATTCTTTTTAATGGCTGAGTAATATTCCATGGTGTATATGTACCACAGCTTCCTTATCCATTCATCTGCTGATGGGCATCTAGGTTGCTTCCATGTCCTGGCTATTATAAACAGTGCTGCGATGAACATTGGGGTGCACGTGTCTCTTTCAGATCTGGTTTCCTCAGTGTGTATGCCCAGAAGTGGGATTGCTGGGTCATATGGCAGTTCTATTTCCAGTTTTTTAAGAAATCTCCACACTGTTTTCCATAGCGGCTGTACTAGTTTGCATTCCCACCAACAGTGTAAGAGGGTTCCCTTTTCTCCACACCCTCTCCAGCATTTATTGCTTGTAGACTTTTGGATAGCAGCCATCCTGACTGGCGTGTAATGGTACCTCATTGTGGTTTTGATTTGCATTTCTCTAATAATGAGTGATGTGGAGCATCTTTTCATGTGTTTGTTAGCCATCTGTATGGCTAACATTTCTTTGGAGAAATGTCTGTTTAGTTCTTTGGCCCATTTTTTGATTGGGTCATTTATTTTTCTGGAATTGAGCTTCAAGAGTTGCTTGTATATTTTTGAGATTAATCCTTTGTCTGTTTCTTCATTTGCTATTATTTTCTCCCAATCTGAGGGCTGTCTTTTCACCTTACTTATAGTTTCCTTTGTTGTGCAAAAGCTTTTAAGTTTCATTAGGTCCCATTTGTTTAGTTTTGCTTTTATTTCCAATATTCTGGGAGGTGGGTCATAGAGGATCTTGCTGTGATTTATGTCAGAGAGTGTTTTGCCTATGTTCTCCTCTAGGAGTTTTATAGTTTCTGGTCTTACATTTAGATCTTTAATCCATTTTGAGTTTATTTTTGTGTATGGTGTTAGAAAGTGTTCTAGTTTCATTCTTTTACAAGTAGTTGACCAGTTTTCCCAGCACCACTTGTTAAAGAGGTTGTCTTTTTTCCATTGTATATCCTTGCCTCCTTTGTCAAAGATAAGGTGTCCATAGGTGCGTGGATTTATCTCTGGGCTTTCTATTCTGTTCCATTGATCTATATTTCTGTCTTTGTGCCAGTACCATACTGTCTTGATGACTGTGGCTTTGTAGTAGAGCCTGAAGTCAGGCAGGTTGATTCCTCCAGTTCCTTTCTTCTTTCTCAAGATTACTTTGGCTATTCGAGGTTTTTTGTATTTCCATACAAATTGTGAGATTATTTGTTCTAGTTCTGTGAAAAATACCGTTGGTAGCTTGATAGGGATTGCATTGAATCTATAGATTGCTTTGGGTAGAATAGCCATTTTGACAATATTGATTCTTCCAATCCATGAACACGGTATGTTTCTCCATCTGTTTGTGTCCTCTTTGATTTCTTTCATCAGTGTTTTATAGTTTTCTATGTATAGGTCTTATGTTTCTTGAGGTAGATATACTCCTAAGTATTTTATTGGCATGGAATTTTTAATTGAGCTACTATTAATCAAGGATATGAGCTGATTGAGGAACACAAAAAGCGTTTATAATATGTTATAGTTTTTATTTTGTGGAAGTGTAATTTCTCTGTAGTCTGTATTTCTGTAGTTAACTTTTTCTAGTATATCAGTGTTTTTGATGTTTTATTTTGTATTGGGGTGTAGCCTGTTAACAATGTTGTGATAGTTTCAGGTGAGCAGTGAGGAACCTCAGCCGTGCATACACATGCATCTATCCTTCCCCAAACTCCCTCCCATCCAGGCTGCCACACAGCACTGAAGAGTTCCCTGTGCTGTGCAGTGGGTACTTGTGATCCATGTTAAATACAGTGGTGTGTGCATGTCCATCCCCAGCTCCCTAACTATCCCTTCCCCCACCCCCTTGGCAACCAAAAGTTAATTCTTTAAGTCTGTGTGTTTCTTTCTGTTTTGTAAATGAGTTCATTTGTAACATTTCTTTTTAGATTTTACATACAAGGGGTGTCATATGATGTTTCTCCTTCTCTGACTTACCACTCAGTATGACCATCTCTAGGTCTATCCATGTTTGAGTGTATCTACTTTTAACATCATTTTAAGAGAAGGGTTTATTTCTAGAAAATAATTATTTACAAAGTAGAAGACATGAATCAAACTTGATGAGAATTTTTTATTTAGAACTCAGCCAGACAGTGGATAAAGTTCATGTAGCAAGATTATGACACCGTTGTACACCAGGGTCTTGGTATAACGGGCCTTTCACTGCTTTTACTGTCAGTTGCCTTCTAAATAAAACCACCTTTAACTAGGTTCTTTCAAAATTTCAGTAACTAAACCATTAAGTTTCATCTGTCATACAATAAATTGTGCTCTTTATAGAGGTATTAGTACATTTTTTATCACTCAAAGATCTAGGTTTGTAAAGAGATTTAAGCAGCACACGAACCAGGCACTTGTAACAGGAGAATTTAAAAATGATCAGTGAACACTGTCCACTCCTGTTATCCAGACGGCCTTGTGGAAGAGCCTGTGTGAAGTCAGGTCCAATCTGAACCTCCCCTTGGTTGGTTACTGTTGAGGTAACAAAGTCAGTCACACAACCTCTCCAGGACTCAGTTTCTTGTCTGTAAAATGAAGACAATGACACCTTGCAGGATTGTCACCGAGATTATCGCTAACGAAGGTAACGTGGCTGGCCCATAGCAGGAGCTCAGTAACAGAGATTGCTGCTGCTGCTGCAGTCACTCGTGGTCCAGGTGCAGGCCGCAGGGCCTGGAGCCGGGAGCCCTCTGAGCCCCTCCCATCCATCCCTCAGTCTGCCAAAGGGTGTAGATTACATTTAATTCCAGTATGAGCACAGTTGTGATAAGTCCAGTGAGTGGGTCCTAGACATGGCCGTATTACTTTCAGACAAGCCAGAAGTCAAGCCCTCATTTAAGTGGGAATTTTCTCGAAGAACTGTGTGAGAAAAACCTTGAAGTACAATGTCTGTTGTGTTTTTACTTCCTGCAACCTCATGGAAGACTTGCCATTTGGGAATTGCCTGCATCAGTGCTTGCTTCCATTAGCAAGGAGAGGTGAAAGTTGACTGTAATTGGCTGTAATTAGCTACTGATCTTTTTGGACAACCAGAAAGTCCGGTTTCTCCTCCAGACATGAAAGGGGTGCTCAGAGAGGAGAGGACTTCTACAGTGGGTAATTCTGAAGCAGAGGATACTGAATCTTTCAAAAGCAGCTATTTACCATTGTTGGTTCTGTATCTGTTTTTAGGGTATTTATTAAGATGTGTCATAGTCTAATGGGGGAAAAGAAAGAATCAAACACGAAAGAATTTTCCAAATGGATGTAGGGCACCATATGTAAGACACTGAGGCTAATTGAACTGAATGGCTCTGAGCCCCTGGAAGTCACAAAGTGACAGGGTTTGCTTGACAGCCAGTGAGCGATTTTTTTCCCACCCCACTGATTAATTTGGTCAGTTAATGGCAAGTAGGAATGTCATAAGTGGGAAGGGTAATGAGAGTCACTGTCAATGTAGAAGTCAAGTCGAGAGCAGCCTTGTCACAAAAGGGATCTGCATTGGCTGGCTCAGGCGCTGATGGGACTCCTTCCAGGGAGACTGACTGTTACTCCAACTAGAGCTTCCAGAAATTCAGATGGACTCACAGCAGCATTGTCTTCTGATGTACGTGGAGAATACTGTTTTTCGGAAGTGATGTTTGAAAAGTTTGCCTGTTCTTTTAACCTTTTGATGGTGTCCTCACATTAAAATCCACAGCTGCATTTTAGGTTAAGTCAGGTAGAACCGAGTCCGAACAATGCTGAGCAGAACTGTGGCTTCTCAGTTGGGGAGCGCCAACAGAACAAGCCTGCTGTGTTCATCTTCTGTGGATACTGTAAAAAAAAAAAAAAGGTGCTCTAAAGGGGGCAACTTAACAGAAACATATTTTTTCTCAGTTCTGGAGGAGAAGCCCAAAGTCAAGGTATCTGCAGGGGTGGTCCCTTGCTGAGGCTCTGAGGAAGAGTGCGTTCCCTGTCTGCCTCTCAGCTTCCGTGCCTCTGCAGAGCTCGGTGTCCCCAGGCTTGCAGATGGAGCCTTCCATCTCTGCATCTGTCTTCACAGGGTCTCCCCATGTTTCCTTTCCTTCTCTTCCACAGTCAGCTGTCCGTGGATTTAGCGCCCACCTTAGTCCAGGATGACCTTATCCTGAGGTCCTTTATTCCATCTGCAGAGACCCTTTCTCCAAGTAAGGCCCACATTTAAAGGGTGCAGGGAGACATATCTTTGAGGGACCACTCTTCACCCTACCACATGCATCTCTATAGTGACCGCCTTCCAGTCTGATCATGCCCAGGAGTGAAAGAGAAAGGTTCTGGGAAGCAGGCAGATGCTGTGTGTGTGAAGGTAGGAATTCATCGTCTTCATACTGCAGCTTCAGCTGCTTGTGGCTTTGGGGCTGCCCGTGCCATCCAGACCCAGACATCAGCTCTGCTTCCATCGACTGCTCCTTCATCCCCTGTTTGCGTGTCCTTTCCTGCTCTGACCCACTAGGCAGATCGTCATCAACCGCCTCTGGTCACAGGGTACATGTCCGATGTTTCTCCTCCTCCTCGTTTGTTGTTAGAGGTCTGCTCTGATCTTGCCATGACCCCAGGAGACCACGTCCTCCTCAAGCTCAGCCTCACGGAGCCCTCAGCGTGAGAGCCTTGCTGTGCATCCCTGTCCCTAGGTTGGCCACTGAGCATTTTGGAAACGGGGCGTGTTATCAGAGCCCCCTCCCGGCTTTCCCACCTTGCTGGGAGGTGTCTAACGTGCACAGCGCATCCCATCGCTCCATCAGCTTGACACTCTCACCTAGAATCTGCTCACATTCCCTTTCTCTAATGAGCCTCTCTTTTCCCCAGACAGTCTGCTCCAGCCAGGTGCTACGCTGTCATAGAGATGTCTTCATTCGGAAGAATGAAGCCAGGTTCTTGGGAAAGGAGATTCTCTCTGTCTGAGCTCAGCTCTTGCGTTCACGGCCCTGCGCTGAGCGTGTCTGGCCGGCGCAGCTCCTGGGCTTGTCCTGTGGGCGTGGCTTCCTGCTGTTACTGTGTGATGGGTCCACTTCGGGCTGTCTCCTGCTGCCAGCTGCTTTCCCCCAAACCACGGCGCACACTCTCGCTTAAACTCTTACGCTTTCTGGTGGTCCTGTGATGACCATAAGATAAAACCATTTTTCGTGTGGAATCAGGTCTGACTCTGGCCTGGCCCTGGGCTGTTTCCTCTGTGGTCGGAGCAGAGACTCGGGAGGCGCCCCCCCCACCTGGCGCCTGAGTGTGAAGCATGATGCTCCCAGCATCTTCTCCCGTCGACGCCTTGTTAGTCCTTCCAGACCCATCGGCTGGGTCACCCCTGCTCTCTTGGGGCGGGGCTCATCTCCCTCCCTCAGCACCGTATTTGTGCCTGTATTGTAGCAGGCATGCAGCGGCAGTAGGGAACGTTGGGTGGCCATTCATTCAGAGAGACACGTGGGCGCGTTCACCACAGGAAAGCGTGCCGAGACGTCCTGCACATTCGCACGCCCTTCACCAGTCAGCGCGCCCCCTGGCGGAGGTGACGGCGGCTGAGCTGGGATCGTGCGCAATGGTTGCGGATTCTGCCTGAAAGTACCTGGTGAAGAGGTGAGCGAGTCAACGCCCGGGTGGAGGGGGACAGTAAGTGTTGCTAAAGGCGATGATGTGGATCGATTCAGACACATTCTTCAGCAGGTTTCCAGGTCAACTTTCATATGATTCTTTACATTCAGCCCTTATCATTTGCTTAATATTATAAAATATACTAAGCTGATATGCCAAGGGAAACTACCTATTTCAAGCATAATTGACTACTTGAGGGAAAAAGGGACCAGTGTTCGCTTTTCTTCAGAAGTGATAGCAATTCTTCTGCCTTCAGACCATCTGGAGAGCCATCTTTCTGCATATAAATTCCCTCTAAAAAGCCCTCTGTAGTAGAAGCAGCGTCGGCGCGGCCCCGCAGCGTCTCCCGGCGTGTGCGTGTCACACGCGCACGTTGCATGCGCACGTTGCATCCGCACGCGCGGGGCAGCCTTGGCTTTGTCTGCTCTGGCCTTGTGCTTCGTCCCGCGGAGACGCAGCGCCGCCTGCGAGCCTGTTCGCGGCGTCTGCTGACAACGCAAGGGCGTCGGGCCGCCCCCCAGGTTGACACAGAACACCGGGTGCAGAGTTTCATTAGCACTGGCGCCGGGCGGAGGGGCGGGGCGGGGCGGGGAAGGTGATTCACAGCCCGGGTGGGTATCGGGCTTTCACATGCTCCGTAGATGCCTCGGCCAGCCTGCCTCCCTGTAACACTCCTGACTCGGACACCACACCTTGACGGGTGTGTGGTGAGAGCCATCAGCGCGCTGTTCCTCTCCCGTCTGTGTGGCTGGAACGAACAGCGAGTTGTCCGTTTTTATGTCTCATACTTTGTTAAGTGTACCTCTGCTGATGTCCATCTGCAGGGCAAATTAGCTGAAACGAATAAGAAAAGAATAGGACTCTGCTCATGCAAAGGCATGAAGTGCTTGTGCGTGATTCTCAGAGTCCTTCACTTACGTGTCTGGAGCTAATTACCATCTAGACTGTGGTATATGTTCAGGTGGACAGAGTTGGTTCTCACATCGTGTACAGTTTAAAACAATTTTTTTAAACATTTACTTTTAATGAATGGAAACTATTTTATGTGTTAAAAGACAGGATATAAAAGGAAAGATGATGCATTTGTAAAAATAGTTGGGTTAAGGGTTGGCAGATGTTTACACACTAGATTTATGATGTTGGGCAAGTAACGTAACCTCTTTTTGCCAAGTTTCCTCATCTGTAAAATGAAAGGCTTGGATAAAATCAGAGCACCCACCCGCACGTGGCCTTTAATCTTTTCCCGGCGCTGTTCTGAGTGCTTTTCATGTAGCTCCTCGAATGCTCACAGCACTCCTGTGGAGCAGGATCTACGATCAGCGCTCCTTTTTTATAGCTGGAGAGAGGGAGAGAGACAAGTAGTTTGTTCAAAGTCCCACAGTTCAGAAGGGACAGAATTGAAGTTTTCACTGAGGGATCCTGGCCTTGGGACCCATGTTCTTAACCCCTATCGAAGTGTTCCTTCGAGCACTTTAGTGACTGTATTGTTGTGTTGGAAGGGAAAGGGTTATCTGAAAACTAGTACGTAATTTTGTATAGAATTAACGTTCTCGCCCAGAATTACTAGGAGGTATATATTCATACACCAAGCCAGAATGAATCTGTGTTTAAGAGTCTTTCACGGAGCACTTTCTTGAAACTGTGATGAATCATTGCAACAGAGGATGAAAATAGGACAGTGTGGCTGAACAACGTCATCTCCAGTGACTCTGGGAAAGAATTCCCGCTTCTTAATGATGCTGGGCTGGTTCGGTCACAGGGGATGAAATACTGTCTAGGGATGCTGATCGCAAAGACGGAAGGGAAAGCACAGCGCGGCCCTGCATTTCTCGCATGCCGGTGTCTCCTCGATGGACTCTGTGGAAGAAATAAAAGCACGTGTCTGGCTGTGTTACCAGGAGCTGAACTCGGTCTGGCGTGGAGAGGATTCCAGCCTTATGATAATGCTATCTGGGTGCTGTGTAAGAACGTGGCCACTGTGCAAACTTTAAAGTGAGAAAAAAATGTCACTTGCTGGAAAAAATTTTCTGAGCAGGCCATGCTGCACATAGTAAGAAGATTGTAACATATGAACTCAAAAGGCTAGACACTTTTACATATTTTTATTTATTTGGCTACAACAGCTCTTAATTGCAGCATGCAAGATCTTTCCTTGTGGGGTGTGGTCTTCTCTCTAGTTGGGGTGCTTGGGCTGGAGAGCACACTCAGTAGTTGCAGCATGTGGATTTAGCTGCCTCGCAGCAGGTGGGATCTTAAGTCCCCCACCGGGGACTGAACCCATGTCCCCTGCATTGGAAGGCAGATTCTTAACCATTAGACCCCCAGAGATACCCCAAAGGGGCATATCTTGAATCCAGGATCCATCATTTCATGGTTTCATGGTCCTGGAAGAAGAAACGTTGTATCCCTTAGATTGGTCATCCATAAAAATGTGGTTAATAATAACTTATCTTACACGTCTTTGTAATCAGCATGTGCAGTACTTTGGACACAGGAACTTACTGTTGTGGTTGTCAGGCACCGCCTGTGAACGTGTGATGGCCTCCTCTCGTGTTGGACTTCACACTTTTTTCCTGCCTCTTAAGGCTCGTGTGATATTTTCCAGGTTTTTAATATTCTGATTTTTAGAAACATGGTTTTCACAAACAGCATATGCTCAAATGGAAGAGGGAACAAAATGAAATTAGGAAAAGGCTAATAGAAAAGAAAACATTCAGAGGAATGAGACAGGGGAGCGATCATCTTTTGATACGTCTGGCCCATTTGATCCGGTGACACGCCGTTGTGTTTAGGTGTTAACACTTGGCCTGCATGTGGTGCCTATGAAGCTGTCAATCACAGGTTCTCACCCCCAGGAGGGGTGGCCTTGTAACCCAGACATGGCCATTGTTTTGTCCACTGACCAAATGAATCAGAATCCCTGGAACGCTATTGATTCCTAAAGAAAAAAGCTCTCCGCTTTGGGATCAGTAGATGGGACAAGATAAACACGGAGCTCTCTGTGGCTGTGCCCCCACTCCGGCCGCTCACCGTGCTGCAGAGGAAATTTACCTGTGGTGGGAGGGGGCGAGGGGGAGGCGCAGGAGACACTGGGTACAGAGCGCCCTCACAGACAGCAGGGTTTCCTGTGGGACCCCGCTGTCCACCTCGAGTCTCCCCCTCGCCCCCAGTTACTGACCGAGTGCCGCAGGCCAAGTGCCAAGACTGTTCTAGGCTTTTGGGATTCAAAACAGTTAAGAGCACTTGCCTCGTGGGATTTATATTCTGGTAGGGAGAGGCGGTCAATAAACATGATCCAGGAAGTGACTTCGTATGTTAGAGGCGGTCAACCCTATGGGGCGGGGAGGATAGAGAATGGTGAAGAAGGAAGCAGCCAGACTGGGAGACGGAAGGCAGAAGCTTTCAGTTTAAACGAGAGTCAAGGTAGGTGTCTGAGCGAATGCTTGAATGAGGGGATGGACTGAGCCACGCAGGCCTCCGGGGAAGGCTGGTCCGGGTCCAGAGACAGTGCAGCAGCCCCAGTGAATGCGCCCGGCGTGGACCGTGCCCAGGCAGATGGTGTGGACCCACCCACCCGGCCTGGACCGTGCCCAGGCAGCCGGTGTGGACCCACCCACCCAGCGTGGACCATGCCCAGGTAGATGGTGTGGCTGAGCTGATCGAGGGGAGGACTTAGCGGTCAGAGAGGAAAGGGGGTCCAGATGGCGTGGGACCGAGTGGCCCCTGCAGAGTTTTGCCTTTAACTTTGTGAGAGTTGAAGCCCCTGCAAGGTTTTGAGTGGCAGAGTGAAATGATCTGCTTATCCATTTAAAGGGTGTCCTGAGGAGGGCTGTGAAGGTGAGCAACAGTGGAAGTATCAATTAAAAAAAAACTAATGAGACTACTGTAGTAATTCAGGAAAGAGGTGATTACTGGTGACGTGGACATGGTTATGGGAAACGGTTGGATGGCGCATTTGAAGGCAGGGCCAGTAAGGTTTCCTGAGCGTTGGATGGGCAGGGAAGGACAGAAAGGGATGGCTCGACGCTGGCCTCGTTTTTCCCTCTGAGCAGCCGGCAAGTGGTACTGCTGTCGGCTGAGGTGGGGGCGGCGGTGGGAGGAGCGGGAGTGTGCTTGGGACGTGTGTCTGCTGGACAGCGGAGCGGCCAGGACAGGGGACTGGACATCCGAGTCTGGAGTTAGGAGGATGAGTCTGATGGGTATGGATGTGCATCTGGTGATGTGAAAATGGATGAGACTGCCAGAGCGGTGTGTGCGGGCAGAGGGCGGGGGAGCAGAGGCCCGGGGTCATCCAGGTCACGGGCCCAGTAGCTGCAGGTCTCCTCTGAGAAGGAGGGCGCTGTGAGGCAGGCGGCCAGCGAACAGATTGTGTCAGCGAGGTAGGAGCCGTCGACTGTGCAATGGGGGCCAGCACGGAAGCCATCAAAGATCTTGACAGGAAGCGCTTCCTGGAAATGGTTTCAGTATCTTACCTGGAGCAAAAGCTTGACTGCAGTGCACTCAAAAGATCATAAGGCGAGAAAGGGTGGCAGAGAGTGAGGAGAGACCCCTTTATTGTAGATTTTTGCTGCAAATAAGTCATCCTTTGGCTGGAATGAGTCATTTTTTAAAATTATTTTATTTTTTAAGACAAAAGAAATCATAGAATATTTTTAGATCCGTTGGGGATGATGTTGAAGAAAGAGAAACATTGGTGATGCACAAGCAACAGGGAAGCATGGTGGACTCAGTTCCTTAAGGAGGAGGGAGGAGGCGGGGATTGAGGGCCCAGGCACAGAAGGGTTTCCTGAGAAACCAGTGCGTCTCCAGGACCAGCAGGAGGGCGGTCCTCGGGGGGCGGACCTGGCAGGGGGCGGAGGTAGGAGGCTGCGCCCACCGAGGGCACGTCTTCTCCCCTGTTTCCTGAGCCAGCGAATGTGACCAGTGCCGGTTCTGCTTAGTTTCTGATGTAAGCGAGTCTCTTTAAAAAAGTGTCTTGTTGGTGTCCAGTTGCCTCACAGTGGTGTTTGTTTCTGCGGTGCAGCAGAGTGAATCCGCTCAGGGTAAACGTGCTTCCTCTGGTTTGGAGTGCCTTCCCGTTTGAGGTCACCACACAGCACCGGGCAGGGCTCCCTGCGCTCCGCAGTGGGCCTCCTCAGTTACCTCGTTCGCACATGGCAGTGTGTATACGGCAGTCCCAGCCTCGCAGTCCATCCACCGCAATCCATGTACATGTGTTTGACCTTTATGTCTGTGTGTCTCTTTCTGCCTGAATGTCCATCAGCAGAGGAATGGATAAAGAAGGTGTGCTACGTATATACAGTGAACTATCAGTCATAAAAGGGACTAAACTGGGTCATTAGTAGAGATGTGGATGGTCCTAGAGACTCATACAGAGTGAAGTAGGTCAGAAAAACAAATATTGTATATTAACACGTGTGTGGAATCAAGAAAAATGGTATAGATGACTTCATTTGCGAAGCAGAAACCAAGAATCTCTTTGAGAGAACAAGCAAGAGAAGTTAAATAATTTCCCCAGGGTCACAGGGCTTGTAAGATAGCACGGTGTTAATTAATCGAGTGATGCTGGCTTCAGCGGAGGCTGCTTTGGACCCCACATCTAACCTGACTCGAGCCTGCAAAGAGCTTCTTACTCCTCAGTCTTTACAGTTGTTTGGTGGGTGACTAACAGGCACCGCCAGGTAAACAGGCAACATGAGACAGCGTCGGTGAGGGAGAGCTGCGTGGCGCACTGCTGGGTTACAGGAGGAGGGTGCCTCCAGGTCAGAGGTGTCCAGGGAGGCATCTTCAGAGTGATGCCTAAGCTGAGGGTGGAGGGCGGGAGGGGCAAAGGGAGGGGGAGAGCGTTTGAGGCACCCGGACCCAGGTACAGTGTTGGCCCCAGAGTGAGGGGGGAAGCGGAGGCCAGAGACTCCAGGAGGAGCTCAACATATGCTGAGCGTGGAGCTCAGATGGAGCCAGTCATGGGGCTTCCGATGTGGTATTTAAATACACGTGGTTCATACGTAAGATGGATCGCCAACCAGGACCTACTGTATCGCGCGGGGAGCTATACTCGATAGTCTGCAGTAACCTAAAAGGGAAACGAATCTGAGAGATGTTTCTAACAATCACTTTGCCTGCACATGGAACTGAAACAGCCTTGTAATCAGCTCTACTTCAGTCAGCCAGTCAGTCAACGCAAGTAGTTGGCGTCATGAAGTGCGGATCCTGGGTGGGATGAGTGCATGTTTAAAACACCGACGGCAGTGAGAACACGTCAGCTAAAATGCGTCCACATAGGCAAGCTCGTTTAGTTCTCACAGACTAGATGGTTTTTATTGCTTCAAAGGTGACTGTTTCTCATGGCAATAAATATTTTAATTTTTGTTTCATTTTTATGATGACAATTTTCAAGTTTATTTCCTTCTTTTTAAATACAAAGCTAAAGCACAAACAGGTACAGTCAAGACATTTTAGATCACATTTACACACTCCCATTGGATCCTCCTCCAATTTGCTAACCAATGACTTGGCAAGTGCTCCCCCACCCCCCCACCCCCCACCTTCCCCCCACCCTCGGCTGGGGGGTGGGGAGGCTTCCTTAGGTAGCGTTGTCTTGAATGGCTGGAGGGCATTTAAATTGAGGACAGGCTCTCATACCTATCTCCATTCATCCTATCTCATACCTATCTCCACTCACCTACCTTTCTGTTTGCTGCAGGTTAACAGAAAGTGGGAATCATAAAAAATTAAATCATTTTAATTTATGTGACAGATGAGGAAACAATTCAAAGGCATTTGCATGCCAAGGTGGTACACTCAGTAAGTGGGAGAGCTGCAGTGTAGACCCCAGCCTGTTTCCAAAACCCCACTTCTTTTCACTAAACCCCTCTTTTTTCCACTAGGGTTTAGGACACATCTTCTCAAGTGTGCAAAAATGATGAATGATTCATGAATATGATCCTTATAGTGCAACATAGAAAAGTATAATAATATGAAAACTGATAATAAATGGTAAAGGAAAAGACAATCATAGTTTAAAATATTAGACATATACTTTGGGCAATTTTTATGACAAATATAATTTTATCCTTTTATACTGTTTCCAAGATTTTTTCAACATATAGGACCTTGAAGGTAATCATAGTTTGAAATATGTGTATGTACTTTTGAAAATCAGCGGAAAGACCTACAGTTTAGAAGATAAAGCTGAAAGATAATTTGTATTAGTTAGTAAACGCCTTACCCCAAATTAAAAACTTCCCTGTCTTAAGTTACATATATTTTGAAAGGTGGAACTGGCTTGCTTTGTATAGTATGTTTTACTTATTCAAGCTTGCTTCTGAGAAAGCATTCTAGACCCAGCTTTATCAATCATTTCCTGAAGTCCCTGGCAGGAGGCGGGGCACTGTGGGTCACTGTACCCGCCCACTGTGTGTGCTCCCCCGCTTGTGTCTTATGTGGCTGCCGATGGGACAGGTTTAAACTGGGAGTGTTTTTCAAGTGTTCCTTAATTGCCTAGTCTTTATTTT